>NC_142733.1:10344848-10651304 GCF_055471065.1 Atractosteus spatula | reverse complement strand
TTCAGGCATTTGTAGGCTTGAAAGGATGAGCTTCTCCTCTAGTTGTCCTATTCTCTCCTATAAGGCAGTGTGGAGCTTGCGATGCATCAAAGATTAATTGTTCTGAGTGGATCTTGTGTTTGAGGAGTTTTGTTTTATGATTCTCATTCTCCCCATATCTGTAGTGTACAGTAGTTTCTGCAGGAAAACCAAGTGAGATTGCAAACTAGGTATGTATACAGTATAATAAGAAATCAGTTCATTGTTCTAATTAAAAAAACACACAATGCTAACACTTCACTGCTTGAGAACTTTAGTTTGTGAAGTGATTCCTTTTTATCTTTTAACTATGTAAAGCCTCATGGCTTTAAAACAGGGGAAGACCACAAACTGGTTCAGCTTTTGCTACATTCACAGGTATTCTACTGAAGTTGAAATACATACTGTATCTTTAAAATCCATCCATTCTATCCATTCAATTAAGGGTCGTGGGGGAGCCAGAGCCACAAGGCAGGATACACCCTGGATGAGATGCCAGTCCATCATGGGTCACACACACAGACACAGACAGACAAACCAGGGCCAATTTTCCCGGAAGCCAATAAGCCTGCCAGTATGACTTTGGATTGTGGGAGGAAACCAGAGCACTTGGAGGAAACCCACATGAACACGAGAAGAACATGCTAACTGTCGATGGTACCCCAGGTGTAGGAATGAATCCAGAGCACCAGCACTGAGTGGCAATTTTGCATTTGATATGTATTTTAAACTTTCAAACAAAACCTTGTAGTGGGTATTTTTAGCTGGTTATGTATATTTAAACGTATTTGGGTATTTCTAACACTACTTAAAACTAAAGATTTTAAAAGATGATGTTCTGAACTGTGAAGTAGAATCACCTGAGGAAAGTACATACTGTACAACGATGTTTGGATTTAGACTAGGATTCCAGTTTGTAAAAAGTGTTGGACACAGATGAGAAACAAAAAAATTCTTTTAGTAAAAAATAAAAATATTTCTGCTTCAATATGGTAAAAATAGATTTGAAACTAACTTGCTGTAATAACAATGGTTTCTGTATTTCTGCTTTTGTATAGTTAAAGAGACAAAAAGAAATAGAAGTTTCTTGTTTCCCTATTAAATGTCTTTTATTACAGAAGAAATCTTCTTGTGTCTGAAAGCACAAGTCTAGACAGTTTGTACTTTGTAGCTGAAAATGGGTTTTTCTGTTTTTGAGTGAATCATGACATGGGGGGAAAATTCTGTTTCCAGAAAGGACAAGTACTGTATTTCCCCAAAACCATTTCATTCTTCCTTACATGGAGAAATTCCATGTAGAATATAAGATTCCTTGTAAAGATCTTTTTGAGACCTGACAGTTAAGCAATAAAATGTGCTATAATCTGTTTTGCTCAGATTTCAAAACTTGTTTTATTTACTGTATATCAGTTTATTTGTGGTTGAAAGTAAAGTGCAGAAAACTCTGAGATTATAGGATCTTTTGGCAAGTACATATATTCAGTAAATAAAATCTTGGAAGAAATGAGGTACAGAATTGACAGGGCCAGCAGGCATTTGACATTTCTGTGGCATTTCAGATCTTTTTTCCTATTGACTTAGATTGCAGCTGCATATGAGCACTACTTTCAGTGTTGAGACTGCATCTCTTGCATCAGGAAACGAGCAGTAACCTTTCATGTGTGAGGAAAAAGTAGTTCTGTCTCCTACATTCCCTCTGCAGTGTGAAATTTAATATTACCTTCAGTAATGCGACAGATAGGATTATTCCACTTAAGAGAACTCATGCAATAAAGCCTCTTTAATTAAAGCTGAGGGAACATGATGTTACCATGTCCATTTACTTAAAGCGGAGCTAGAAAAGGGCAAGACAGACTTTAATCATAATGATGAGATGATGTAGAAAGCGCGTTTCTTCTGTTGTGAGATGGATGTTAATGTCACAATACTGTTTCTTCAGATTCATGAATTGCCATTCCTGTACTCTGCCTTCACCATCATAATTTCAACAATAGAGTTATTTATTTACTTGGCAAGACTTTAACTTGGAAGACAGCCAGGATCGTTTTTGTGAAGTCCTTTTTTCAACTTCTGTTAAGTGTTACAGTTTGTCTAGAGCAGCACCATGTCCATTACCTCTATTTTTTAGATCTGCTTAACACTCCTTTGTCCATTTTTTTGCAAAGCTGTGGAATAGAATATTTCATTAAAAGGCTGCCATGTTAAACAGAAATGCAATTTATTATGCAATACAGGGAAGTTCATTCTAGATAATGGGTAACCACACTAGTCCATTAGTAATTGTACTTCATTTTTCACATTTGAATGGCTGGTCTGATCTGTTCTGTTTTTGCAAAGATAAGGTCTTTTCTTAAAAGTAGCAGTAATAGTTGTAGCAAATGCAGAAACAGTAGGAGTATCATCAGTAGTTTAATAATTAGTCAATCAATTAATTACTTTACATTTGCATTCACATTTGTTCATTTGAACTGACCCCTAAGCACTGTGAAAAATTCTGTAATTTTGCCACAAGCAAATTACACAAACCTGGCTGAGGGAACCAAGGGAGATGGTTTGGTAGTAATATTTTTAGAAGCTGTAGGTGTGCTGGCAGCACACTGTTGTAGAAAGACTCATGTTCTCAGCAGGCGAGACATGGCGGCACTCCGATTCTGAACTGCGGTGCCGTCTGTGCATAGTAAACGTGTTCTCAACCCAACTGCGTGGGACTCTTGGGCCGCTCCTGTCTCCTCCCACCTTCCAGAGACATGCTGGTGAGGACGGAGTGGCTGTGCTGAACTGTCCCCATGTGCGTCCTGGCGAGAAGCCTGAGCCCTGTGCTTCTGTAGTAGGCTCCAGGCTGACACTTACCAGAAATAAGCAGCTTCCTGAGAAAGGATGTCTGGATTGTTCTCGATATTATTATTGTTACAAATAGGAGTTAGGAAACCAGAGAATATCTGAAAAAGGTCAAGCAGATTAATCAATCAGTCAGCTAAATAAACTTAACACTTGGCTAATGTCAACATGTACTGTACAGCTCTTGGGTGCTTTAAAGCAAGGGAGGAACTGGGGTGTTTACTGAGTTATATTGCATCTGAGACACATTGATCAAAGCAATAGTGTGGTTTACCTTGGTTAATTACATTCTGGGTAGATGATTAAGACTCATCAACATTCCAGGGACACAGCAAAAGGGAGGTGGAAAGGACAGGGGGCAGGAGAGACAAGGGGTATAGGCAAGAGAGAGAGGACATGCCAGTCCAGATCATCCATTAAGACCAGGTTTAATATCTGACTTACAGACAGTTTGCTATTCTCTTGTTTTTAGGAAACGCTGATTTCCTTTAAAAAATAATTCCTAGGGTTTTCAGGCTGGGCAGGACCCAGGTTTCCAGGTTCTTTCAGGCTATTTTGTCAATAGCATAACTTCTATGTTGTATGATGTTTAGTGAGAACAAAGAACTCAGCTGCCTCTATTTATCTATTCAACTGCTTGGTATATTCTTGTCAAAATCTTTACAACATGGGGTTAATTACTGTCTCTAGAGTCTTAGGATATTTCAATGAACACTTCTGATAACTGCATTATTACCATTGTAAATAATAGGGTGGCACAGTGGTCAGCGTTGCTGCCATGCAATGCTAGAGCCCTGGGTTCAATTCCAAACCTGGGGTGATGCCTGTGGGGGTCTGTATGTTCTCAGTGTGTTTGTGTAAGTTTCCCCTGGGTGCTCTGGTTTTCTCCCACTGTCCAAAGACACACTGGTAGGCTGATGGGTTTCTGGTAAATCTGGCCTGGTCCCATCCAGGGTGTATCCTGCCTTGCGCCCGTTGTTTGCCAGGATAGGCTCTGGCTCTTCCGGGATCCTGGATTGCATAAAGTGGTTAGAAAATGTATAATTAATAATATCATCATCATCAAAACATATTACATTTCAGATTAAAACAAATCAAGGTAAATTTATTTGCCTTGGATTAAAACAAGTTTACTTGTGAGTTACTCTAGGGCTGTCCACTAAGTGTTATTTCATATCAATCCTCTGGGCAGAGATGTAGGAGACGACAGGTAAAGGTCAAAATTTTAACAAATAATTAAACAGAAACAACATGGATGAGTGAAACAAAACTGAATTAATAACGACATTTCATTATAAAGCTTTTCATTACAGGTCCTCTCTCCAAAGCATTTCACATAAACATTGTAATTTCAAGCACATGTAGTAAATATATGCACAGTATATAATATGTTTGGTGTGTTAAAATATATATATATAATATGCCTTGCAGAAAACAGGTATTGAGGATATGAGAATTTGCCTTTTAGCTAAAGATAGTTTTTGATATAATGAAGTGTGCTGGGGAAATGTCCAGTAAAAAAACAGGATTCTAAATTATATGTGTTACATTAAACATTGTGATTTGTTTTAATATATTTTATAAATCGATTTTTGTTTATCAGATTAACTGAACCGATGAAAAATGATTTCCATCAAGGGGAAATCTACATCAAATTTGATGTTCAACATGATTCTGTTTATCTTATTTTTGTGGTACATAAAACAGATTCTTTCATTTGAATTGTTTTAGATGTGACCTTTAACAGGCCTTTGTTTGAGCTCTGTTATATTTCCATCTTGTCAGTATTTGACTTCCAAAATAATTTCTGAAGTGGCGCTTTCCTCTATTATAGAGAGTCTTAAAAAGTCCAGAGAGATGTCATATGTTTTTGTGGTGGTGAGCGAGAAGTATGCCGAAGTATTCCCTTGCTGCAGAAATGAACAGGTCTATACCATTAGAAACATTTGTTATGCAGCAATGTAAAAAAATAAACGATGTCTAAATTCCATTAGAAATGCTATGCAGAAAATTAATAATTCAACATGTGCACCAAGAATGAAGTGTGAGGTACAGTACATTGATATGGAATGTATTGAACCTAAAGATAAAAAAAATATTTTAGAGGAGAGTGGGACTTTTGGCTCATTTACTTTCTAGAATCCAATTGATGGAATTGATTCACCCAGTTGATGTGTCTGACTGAATTATTCCCAAGTAACACACGACCGTCTGTGTACAGTACAATTGTGCCTCTTGTGTACACAGGTCCCTTGGTTCACTAGTAACCCTCTATGATTGCAATGCTTTATAATAATTGTACCTGTGCTTATGAGCAAAAATCAGGCTATTTTCTTAATCCAGCTTCCAGGATCACAATATTTATATACCTATAGTGCCAACCTATGTCTCCGTTTTACATCTTTTCCAGTTCACTACCTCACAGTCAGAGTATCTGCGTCTGCACAAAAACAGAGCTTGCACAGTACAGACTCATTCTACCTGTCCTCTGAGGACTAGGCTCATTCCTTCAAATGCCTGCAAGAGAATTTCCAAGAATGTGCTCTTTGGCATCACCCCATATTCTGGTGTAATGTAGTTTACCATAGTAAAGGCAGTAGAATACGTTGCACTTTGCAAGCTTTACAAAATACAGATAATATAATGAAAACGACAAAACATAATGAAACAGAAAATGAATTATATATAATAATGGATAAATTAAAGCATGGGAAACTGCAAGAATAATATATAAATGCTCAGTCACACTCTGTTTGAAAGTAGGGCTAAAGACACAGGGCCTGGAACCTTATGCCTCACCATATCTTCTGTGTGTGATTGATCCAGCATTATCAATATCTTGTCGTGTTTTGTTTCTTATATAATACTATTTTGCCATGAAAGAGGGCAAGGCATATTTTTGGATGAAGGACAGAACTAGAGATGGTGTTAGATACAGGGTTTGGGTTTGGGTTAAGGTCATTGTACATGTAAATACTTATGCATCTATAAGGACTTCTAGTAAATATTTCTAAAGTGTTATTAATGCCCTTAAGAACCATTTTTACCCTCTATGAAGGTCATATATTATTGTCTCCTGTTGAGATCCAATTCCCCTACATAAGGGTTCAGAGAGTAAATAAAGGTTTGGGTTAGATCCTCACTGTCATTTGTGAGTAACAGAGTCTCGCGATGAGACTACTGGTTTTTAGTCTCATGGTTACACACCTGGTAAGTAGGAGAAGGTTCGAGTTTTTAAGGTGAGTGATCTAGGAGTAGGGAGAAACCTAGACAGAAAAGACTGTTGAGAGCAGGGGAAGGCTCTCGGTGACAAGATGCCTCTGCCATTGCGGTGTTGGTCTGCTGGTAAGGTGAAAAAGACGATAGAGTGGGTTTGGCCGAACAGTAACAAAAGAGCTGAGGGAAGGTTCCACCGCTACTAATTTGTCAGGTACAGTCTGAGAAGGAGAACCAGCTTCAGGTAGAAGAAGTTAAAGGCAACAACGCTGGTCTGGGCTCAGCCTAATTCCCAGTATGAAATGCACAGTTAATGTATGCACTAGCCAATGAGGGGCTTCTTTCAGTACCAGAATTGTACTGGAATAAAAACTCTGTAAACTCTATAAAAGAACAGTTGGGTGATGATCCATAACAAAGGAGGCTCACAGGGGGCATGTGTGCCTTCTTTTCCTTTAAAAGCAGAAGTTAAAATCAGTTGTGGTTCAGTTTAGTGTGATGGCATTGACAGAACATCAAGCAAACATGGTGAACCACAATGTGAAACATTTGCACAATGAAGCTGCTTGACCTTTTAACATTTCCAAAAGCTGTGGTTTTATTATAACATACAGTTCCCCTGTTTTTGCAATCTGTGTCAGTCTGTATTTCTAAATCTTGAATTTATGGAGATATCTTTTAGTAGGGTGCACTGGACTAAAATCGTCTCTATAACAACACGCACTTCTAACTATAACTGCAATGTTATTTGTACTGAAATCAGTGCATAAAAATGCTTAACTACATGTCATATATTTCAGGTGGTTTTTCATTTGATATTGGTGTAAAGAACATTGAATACTGTTAGTCTATAAGCTGAAGTTTCTTGAAAGCACTGTAATGGGGTAATAGTACTGCATATCAGCATTAACAGTGCATTTCTAAAAAATCTAGAATGATAAATTGAAATTATTGAATTCACAGAACCATTCTCATTTTGTTAACACCCCAGTATCATTAAATCCACTGTACAATCTCAGTGCAAGGTGAAATAGGAATAGATTTAACAAAATCCATTCTCGAAGCAGACAGATTTGACTGTAACAAGATTCTAGTAGATAATTTTCCCTGGTGTTTCCAGGGAAGTGAGCACAGTAGATCAGTACACCACAGGCTGGCTCTTCTGCTTTCATTTCACTCATGGACTTTTCTGAATGTGTCCCCATGGTGGGATGTGTTCATTGCTCAACACCTGTTTGTAACTGAAAAGCCGTAAAATATCCCTCACACTCCCTTTATTAAACAAGATAGAAGCCTCCAGATGTTCAAAACCTTCATTGTTGGAGTGAAAGGCTGCCAAGCAGCTCTAATGAGGGAGTTAACTGTGTTAGCACCACCATGCCTTGACAGGTTTTTGAGAACAGGAACATTAATTCAAGTTACCATTTTATAAAAACAGAGAGGCTACCTAACATACATTATTTGTCTAAATGGCCTCAAGCACGGTACGTATTTTAAGTTTTTAGGGAAGCATACTGGTAATTAATGCTGGTAATATTGTTTATTGTTCTTTAAGTGAAGTTTTAACTCCTGTTTATCAAACTAAATAAGAAGTAAAATGAGTGTGTTAAAAAGTATGAAGTAAAAAGTTAATATCTTTACCAGAGTGGCACATCAGGCAAGAGCTTATCTTGGCTTCTCTAGTGCTAAGCAAGGAGCTCATGGTTCCCCTGCAGAGAATCATACTGTACATGACCACAGGGAGAATATTAACTCCATGCAGGTTAACACCCCAGGTTTTGAACCCAGGGCCCAGATGCTGCAAGACAGCAGTGCTGACCACTGTGCCTTCATGCCACCCAATAATAATGCAGATGTTAAATCTCCAAAAAGTTTGCCCATTTTAAACTGCCTCAGAAAGAGTTTGGTCACAACTGGCAGTTGTCATCCGTGGGTTTTCTTGAGGGACGCCAGGGAGTCAGCCTTAACAATATCGTTGGGCAGTTTGTTGCATGTATTAACAGCTGACGATATACAGAAGTTTCTCCTGTATCCATCATGAATACACCCACACATAATGTCTTCTTGAGTCCGTGGGATCATTCTTAATGACATATACAAGCAATAAAAAAGCCTAACAGCACCTACTGCATTTGGGATTTATATTATCATCTTTGGTATATTTATTGCCAATTTAAACTGATATTGTAAAAGAAAACTGCAGATTTCCCATGTATTTACAGAAGTGCAAATAAAATGTGTGTTCTGTTATTTTCTGACAGCTTTAATAAGGAAGGCAGCTTTATTAAATTGTCTTTTGTGTAATGTTGATCAGATTTGTTCTTAAAAATCTAATATTGACTCTGACAGACCAGTACCAAATTGCATGGTTTACTGGTAACTTTAAGACATCTGTTTTTAATTTAATCTTGATAAATACCGTTTTCTGTAAATTAAGTGCATGTGATGTGACTGACTGGAATTAATCAAAATAAATAAAAATAAAGTAAATAAAAGACTAATTTGGAACTGAGATGAACACTGGGTCAATACACTCCACTCTAAGTTGAACGGACACTAGGGCATTACAGTACAGAGCGTTTTAAGCTAAATGGATCTTTCCTAGAAAAGGGAGAAGGACAGAACCCAGCTGCCCTCTGCTGTAAAACACAGATTTCAAGCCTAGTCTTGTGCCTCTGACAAAGAAGCTTTTAGTGTGTTGCACACTGGTTAAAATAGGAATTAAATGAAGTATAATGGTGTGTTACCAATCCTGCCTCACAGCTCTGGGTTCCTGGGTCTTGTCTGCATGTCCATGTTCCCCCTCTGCTGTTGCCAGGTATTCCAGTTTCCTCCTGCCCTGCGAAGGCAAGCAGGTCGGATGTGATTGGGCACTGACAATTGAGCCCTTTAGAGAAATGTCATTCACGGGGGAAATTGTCCCACTTCTGTTTCTAAAGAAATAGAATCAAATGAGATTGGTGGTCTGTAGGGTCTCATCTTATTGGTGTCTTTGTTGGGGTTTCTGCAAATGCAGAATTTCTCTTTCATGCACAGAAAGGTGTTTTTCTGTCTTTTTTATATTTCATATTTCTTCAATAGAGTTGTTGAATAGTGATAAGCATATGACATAAGTGTAACATGCGTAAGTAGTTCAAGAAGGGAGCTGCATTAGCATGCCTAGGCTGCAAAGGAAAAAGTAAAGGTTTATTCTATGCTGAAAATAGAAGAAAAGAAACACAACTCCATATCCAAAATGTGTTTCATTTCTACTGTTTTCAGCATGGAATAAACCTTTCCTTGTTCCTTTGTAACATGTGTAATATGTATAGTTATACATAAAGTTATACACGAAGTTATACACAGTGTGATTTTGCTCACAGAACTTAAAATACTTTGTTACCCCTAACAATGTTACTATGTAACTACCGTGCATAAGTGGAGTTTACAACTAAAGTTCAGGAGGGATGACAGCAGCCAAGTTCAAATTCACCTCTGTCGTCCTAGCTCATAATCATTGATGAAGTCATCTATTGATCTTCAAACTGCTTTTTCCAGTACTGGGTAGCAGTGGAACCAGAGCCTATCTTAGCAAGCAAGGGGTGCAAGGCAGGATACACCTTTGACAGGGCACACAAAGACACAAAAATGCTCACATACAGTACACACCAGGGCCAACTTTCGTAGAAGTCAATTAACCTGCCAGCATGCCTTGGACTATGGGAGAAAGCCGGAGCATCCAGAGAAATTCCTGAGCAGGAATCCCAGGCAAACATGGGGAGAACGCACAAATTTCATGCAGGCAGCAACCCAGGAATTGAGCACAGTACCTCGACGCTGTAAGGCGGCAATGCAATCACCACACCACCATGTCACCCCTTGTCACTACTAATCCTATTTTCTTTTGTGCTACACGCAGTATTTTTCTTGAAATTAAGCACCTTTCAAGTTTCTATTTATTGGTTGTTGACTTCTGATACTCTTGATGATCCCCAACAGTATTTTCAGGGACACTAACTCAGAATCAAGGGTAGCGTTTGTAGTATGGTATGATATACTATGACAAAGCCAGTCAATATTACTAGAGCTCAGATGGGGTACTGGAGGAAAGTGGAATGGATACAGAAGAGAAGAGGCCATGTTACACATCTTTCTCATTTGGTTACCAATAGCTTTTTGATCCAAGACATTCATCAAGTTTTTAGTTAAAGGATTCCAGGGGATTTGGCTGGATAGTTTGCTCCAGATCCTGACCACCTTTTGTGAAAATGGTACCTACAGTACTCCGCTGTTTTCAGTTCTAAATGCACTCTTTTTTAGTTTCCCTTATGTCACTAGTAGTGCTGAAACTGCATTGCGTAGAGACTTTACTAACTCAGGAGAGTTTATTAACATCCTTACAGGGACTGACACCCACTCCCCCTCCTCCCTTTGCCTATTAAAAGTCCAGCTTCTTTGTACTTAGCAATGAAATAAGCCTTGCTCACCTTCAAAACCCCTTGTTAACTAACAAGTGAAATAAAAACACACAGCACAGTCATGTGTAAACGCCTACACATCAGCATGTTACTCTATCTCAACGCTACTTCACAGGATCATAATCTTTACTAAGGGAATTTTACACAGTAGGTGAATCTTTTTTTTCCCTTTTTTATGTAGGGAATTGCTATTGATTTCATTTCTGTTTCTCAAACAACCAAAGTGCTGGAGAGTGCGTGATGCCTCTCTCACTGTCAAATCTTGCCAAATCCAGGAAGCCCTGGCCAACTGCAAAACTACAACAGCTCCAATGGTGCTCAGTCAGCTGTGTGGTCTGTCCCTTGTGAAATCCTGGGATACTGATTAACTAATGGCCCTGCATTGACTTTGGTCTTTCAAATAAACAATTTATTTATCTAGTGCCTTTCACAAAGTATTGCAACCAAAATCCCATTGTGGTTATGTTTCTGAAGCTGACATTGTATCACTTACTCTTTGCGACTCTTTTTCATGCAGCTCAGGGCAAGACCTGAGATTTTGCTGAAAAAAACCTCCCGAGGCACCCAAAAATACAAGCTTGTAAACCACCCACTAATAGGAAACATCATTACAGGGAGTTAAGAGGGAAAACCTTTTCCTATCAAGCCATGAGCTCTTCTCCAAGCTCTACTTCTGGAGCTGTCTGCTTGTGTATTCTTCTGCTATAGTTCAGTGTTCACTAGAGCCTAGGATGACAGAATTAAATTAAATGGACCTGAATGTGCCTCCACTTGTAAAAAATCTCAAAATGCTAGTCAGGCAGTTACTACCTCTTCAAACACTTAAATGCACAGAAACAAAACCAAAAATTAATCATCTGCAACAACGATTTCCATCAATTTTCGAACATTCAGTTAAAGCCTTTCTTACATCCGTCACATGAGGAAAGATGTTTTTTTCTAAACATTTGAGATGTGAGGGTCATCTCCCCAGTGTGTTGATCAAATCAAAAATAGCGTTTGCACTCTCCTGCAAGATTGTAGAGGCATTTTTCCATCAGTTTCACGTGAATTGCAACAGCTTTTGTTACAGTTCGTCTCCTGGGTAAACCGCGGACAGAGGAGAAATTGCCTGGTGCCTTTTGAGTTTCGGCCGCCTGAGCAAAGCAAACAGAACTGTGCCAGAGCTGTTCATCTGAAACTGCTCCTACACAGACCTCCCTTGGTCACAGTGTGTTATTACATATTTGATTACATGCTCAGCTCTGAAATCCTGTAGCCCTCACACGCCTTGATGCCAAGATGGGGCATTGGAGAGTTGCCAGGCAAGGCTGCTGTACTTACAAAAATCCATATTGACTTTGTGCAGCTGAGCTCTACAGCTCTGTGGAACCTGTACAAATAAATTCTGCAGGTAAATATGCAATGCAAGAAAATATTTCATTCAGTAGGCATGTTCTGCAGTTATCTCTCTGATCTCCCTCAGAGACTCCTTTTCCTTATGTAGTCAGTAAAGCTCTAAACTTCTAAAAGACAACCAATTCAAATGTATTGGAGTTCACATATTTATTCAGTTATCAACTAAGTACAGTAATTCAATAACTGATAGTTACTATTTGTTGCTTTATTTCAGAATTATTGAGCAGGATATATGACACAGTGGCACTGTGGTTAGCACTGGAATGTTAGATTATTCAGTGTATATATATTAAATGTCCTTTTTATTTATTTATTTTTATTATGTCCATATTTTCCCCTTTTTCTTTGTTGAAAAAATTGAAATATCACTAAATGGCTATTAAGACAGACTGTTTTTTTTTATGAAGATGGGATGTTTACAGTATGTTATACTGTAGGTATACTTTTATGTTTTTCTATAAACAATAAAATTTACCAGGATAAGTGACACTGATCTCCGATACTGTTCTAGGCTTAAATTACAACACACACTCACTTAATAAACTTCCTTGCCAGGTCGGAATTTTTCCACGGTTCAGAGTAGCAGAAATATAGAGCACACAATGAGAATTCAGTCTTTGGTTCTTTCCATGCTCATTTGTCTGTAAATTCTACTTTGAATTATGCAGCTCCAGTAAACTACATCTAAAGTGCTTCACATGGTTAACCCTCAATATACATTGAGAAATATTAAATCACAACAAATGCTATTGGTTCCAATATACACTTATTGCATTTTAAATGCTCTCAGTATAGTTATAGTTCTTCTGTATTTACTTCAACAGATTTCCATCTGTTTGCAAGTGCAAATCACAACTTTCGCTTTCTACTTTCTCAGTACCGGGTGTAAATTAGTATAGTCAATCAGGGGAAGCAAAAATAAATATTGATTCCACATATTAACCGGGGAAGGTCCAAGACAATTGAGATAAAGTTTTTAGATATGCTAACTTTATGGCAAGATCTTATGTCAGATCCCATCTGAAAGCAAACAATTTTAGATCTGATTTTTGTATTTCCTTATGGAAATGAGTGCTGACTTGCAGTGGCTTCTTGTACCAGCATCAGATGATCTATCTTCCAAAAGTGCTGAGCCCTGAGAAACTCAACAGCAAGGCCACATTGATGCCTTACAAGTATGTGTTAGGGTATACTACATGGAAAAATATTTTTATTTACCCACTATCCTTAAAATGGAACAACAATAAATGCATTTGGCTTTCTTAAGTCATTCTTTTCAACAATTCTATCTCTACTGTGTACTGTAAGTCAGAATATGTTATGTTCTTGAGTTCCTTCTAAATCTGGTAGGGCATGGGAAAGTACAAATACAAACAGTGCATCTCAGCAATGGTTAGAGTCTAAATGTAAAAGAAAGAAGACATGATACTGTAGGTCAGGTGAGCCACGTGTCAAGGACATTGCTGGCCTGAGATCCAACTCTGCCACGTCGGCATTCTTGGCAGGAGATCCATAGGGAGGGACAACAAAGTTGCCATCTGTGCTCTGACAAGTTTAGAGAGGGACGAATGTCTAGGTTAATTCTCCTCACCCCAACATTGCATCCTTCATATGGGATTGAGATGACTTAGGCTTAGATGCATTTTCTTCAGAGATCTTTTACACACATTTCAATATAATACATATAACCTTTAACTTACCTGGGAGTTCCTAGTGTTTGTTGTAATATCCCAAATTGATTTGCCAGTGTTTTCTGGAGCATAATTGGGAATGGCTAGCAAATTTACTTATTTTGCAAACTGCTTGATAAGTTACTGCTGAGTGGCTCCGGAGTGGAACCTGCAGATTCTGGTAAGGTAAACAGCTTAAAAAGAGCAGGATTACTCAAATACTATTTACAGTGCACAATGACCAATTTTAAACCATATAGTTATTTCGCTTAATACGACAGTGTTCTTATTAAAGACCTTACTGCTATCCCTTTTCCTTGGAAAATGTATATTGTTGCTCAGTTTAATGTCTCATGAAACAGACAAGACAGGGGACCACGTTTCCCACCTGTTGCATTACTGGGTTGTTGATTTTGAATCTCTAGATCCGAGGAAAAAATGGCACCTACTGTTCCACTCACTCCTTTCAGAAACAATAGCCAGGCTTTCCATTTCAGATTATGCTTCAAAGTGACTAGTTGCTTTTTACAAATACAGAAAAGTATAGAAAGAGAAAAGCATTTCAGAAAGGACTTCTGCTGCTGTCAGCACCCCTGTAAGATTCTGTCTTTGAGGAGAAGTCACAGAACACGCTTACTTTCAACCACCTTTAACTCTGAGTTCTTTCGGAAACCTCTGGCTCCCAGCTCACCCATTGAGATTTAATGTAATGGAAATAAAATGCATCTTCTCATCAGCCCAGGAGGAAGGTGCAGTCCAGATGGCAGCCCCCCTACCACCACCCCCCTCCTCCACTTCCCCCTTCTCAAACAGCAGTGCACAGCTGATTAAATCCTGCTTGTTGTAATTAAGGCCGACACAATTAGCTGTCAGATGAGCAGTCATCCGTTTTCTGTTGCAATATCTCTGAACGCTCGCCTTGCCAGCAAAGATTGTCACTTTCGAGAAGATTTTCATTACTTACTTTGGCTGCTGCATTGCACTTGTAAGATAGAAATTGAAGAAGGTCTTCAAGTATGAGAAACTGAGAAAGACGTATGAATGGCACAAAGAATAACAATAGCAATTAACCACAGAGACACAGTGGAGCTGTAAATGTCACAGCGAGGGACATATTTTAATCTGTCATAAATACCAGCTCACTGTAGTACTTATTAAATTATTTTGTTATGAGGTTGCAGGTCCACACCAGATCATAGAGTATAAAAACCCCTGGAATCAGTTCTAAGCATTCCCTTGCTCCTGTTGATAAAATATGCCTTGAGTTTTATTAACTTCCTGCCACTTCTGTAACTTAAAAACTTACTCTGTAACCAAAACAGAGTATCTATATAAAATTTGAGTGATCAAGAATTGATCCTTTTGCGCTGTGAACTTCATAAAATCATTTGGTAGCCACTAGCTTGTACGTTCAATTTCAAAGTGTACAGTGTAAGTATATGGTATGAAGTTAGCTGGAGCTATCTTAACAGACAAAGCCTCGAAAGTCGGACTACACCCTGTATTGTCCATCAGAGGGGGCTCACACAGGGTCAATTTAGAGACATCAATGAATTGTCTTTGAAAGGTGGGAAGCAACCAGTGCATTTGGAAAAGTCTCACAAACATGGAGAAAGCATGCAAATTCCACTTGAACTGTGTACCGCAAACCCACAATCCAAGAGCTGTGAAGCAATCTGCACAAAATAAAATACACTTACAATACTCTTAGTCATATTACGGCAATGACCTAGTTTTCTCTTTCCTGTCATGCCTTTAGATTAAGAGTTCCATATAAACACTCCAACAGATTATCTTAGTTTCAGAACAGGTTGAAAATACCAGGCGTTGGTATTACCTGGTCTCAAGTCAATCTTTTTTCAAAATCTTGAGAGCCGATTTTGTCCATAAAGCTATTTGACACTATAGAAGAGAATAGGTTTTGAAAATGTCAAATGAGTTTTACTATTAAGCTCTGAATCTATACAATGCCAACTGAATTTAAATGTAAAAAGTGTGAATTATCCTGTGTTTCACTTTATAAAATCTCAGATGAAGCACTTGCTTTCAGCAGGAGGGAGCCGAGGGGGGTGGAGAAGAAGAGTGGTTACAAAGTAAGATGAGGCCATCCCAGCTGGCAGCTCACTGGAGCTCAGCAGGTGTGAGCCTGGCCAGTACCTGCATGGGAGACTTCCTGGGAAAGCCAAGGTTGCTGCTGGATGTGGTGTTAGTGAGGCCAGTAGGGGGCACTCACCTTGCCATCTGTTGATGTCCTAATACCCCAGGACTAAACTATAAAAAAGCACCATCCTTCAGATGAGACATACTGTAAAACCAAGGTCCTGACTTTCTGTGACTTTTTAAAAATCCCTGGGTGTTTCTCGAAAAAAAGCATTGGGATGTTACCCTGGTGCCCCGGGCAAGATAGCTGATGTGTGGTGAGTGTACTGGTGCACATTGGAGGGGAGACCTGTAAAGTGGTTTGAGTGGAGTGTCCATAGAAGCATTATATAAGCATAAAGAGTTATTATTATAGCATTGGTATTATCTTATTTAATGATATAAAAATAAAATTGTTTCAGACTAACTGTCCACGATGGGCTACCCCTTTGTGTGAAGAATCACTTCCTATTTTTAATCCTATTATCTTCCTCTACATTTTTTATTTTTCCTTGTTTCCCACTTGTCCCTGAACTGGCACATTGTGTTGACTTGTCAATATCAGAGTGTAAAGAAGTTTAACACAGGACTTGTCAACAGGAGAGAGACAATCTCTAGCAGGAATTTTATGCTCAGCAGTGGCCAGAATATTTTCCAGGCAACCTCTGCTGTTCTATTTTTTGTGTCTCTGAAAACTGTAAATCTATTGTCACAGCAAACATTATTTTATTGGAAGGATATAATGTGAGGCAAACAGGTCTGGGGAGAAAATACTGTCTTTCTGCAGTTTTCCAATTGCAAACAAAGCAAAACAATCAGGACCTAAACAAGTTCTGGGTTTGACTCCTTATTCAAAATGATAAAACCTTTAACAATATTTAACAATGCCAGCAGCAGCAATATTCTCCTGGCTGTCAGGCAGGAAAGCTTCATTAAGAGGAGCACCTAAAAATCCAAAGACGTTAGACCAGTGTCAGGCCCTCCTTGACACAACATATAAAAGGAGCATTTTTTCCTGTCCTGAATTATTGCATAACTGGTCAATGTTGCAGGTTTCATTTTGTGTACATTTTAGAGATGCCAGCTTAAGAGGTAAGCCTTGGGAACCTGCCACTATCTTCACTCCCCTGTACACATTCTCCATGAATGACATCCTTACTAATATATTGTAACACGCATGGAAGAAGGGGGGTAAGGGAAACTTCTAAAAGGCTGCGTCAACCTTGATTAGTGTCATAGCATTCTGCTACCAGAAGTATACAGTACTTCTGCATCAGCTGGCACACAAGAGACTACATGCACGCACCCTCTGACACAGAGAGCCAGGCGATTTGCTCATTTTCAAACTGCTTGTCCACAACATAACACAGACCACAGAGGACTCATGCAGATCCCAGTTATAAAACTGTAAGTCTACAGTCAAAAAACAGTCAACATGCAAAACAGGAAGTGTGTCAAATTACAGTATGTTTCTGAAAATAAGGCCTGAATTTTCAGTGCTTTAGTTATTCTACTAGAAATGCAGTACTGCATTTTTCATGGTTTGACAGTAGGATAAAATTAAAATCTACACATGAAAGGTTAACATTAAGAAAGGCCAGGCATTTAATCTGATAATGATCTGTCAAAGGGGAAGTGGAATAATTTTATCGCAGTAGTTGTTCACATTTTGTGCGACACTGTCCCTTACAAACAGAAGGATATACTCAAGGGGAAGAATATACTCAAGCTTCGACGTGAGACTGAGTAAATATTAGCCTTGATTATGTTTTTCCTCATGGTTGCAAAAGATTCCACACATTTTCTGATGCAGAATCATAAGGGACAGGCCAGGTACTGACACTGGGTGATATTCTTGTAATGTCCCGTTCATCCCAGAAGACTTTGCAAAAATTGCCTTGGAGGACTTATGGCCTCCAGGATTGCTTGGAGGCATATATAAGAAATAAGGTCCAAAGACTTTAACTAACTTTAACGAAGTTTAACTTTAACTTTCTTGAAATAAGCAAGAGTATCATCTTTGACTATATGGCTGTGTAGCACATTTTAGACACCCACATACCTTTATGTAAAATAACATGTATTCACATGTAGAACACGTAAACCTGTATTCAGTTTTAAATTAGCCTCCCCATAGTTTTTATTAGATGGGGTGGAGGAAGGATTGACTTGTTGTTATCCTTCCCAAACTTCAGTTAATAACTTCCATGTAATAGAAGAAAGACTTTTTGTTCTCTAGCTACTTTCAACACACTTTTTATGGATAGCATTAAAAATTGCAGTTGATTCTGTGTTGAGGGCAAAGTGGTTAGCATTGCTGCCTCTCAATGCTGGAGCCTTGGTTTCAGTTTATGGGGTGCTATCCGTCTACAGCCTGTATACAGTATGGTTTTGAACAGAATTATTTAATAAGATCTTTCTAAGTCCCAATAAAAAATTAAATAAATGATGGAATTATGGGAAAATCAGTTTTTGCCTGTACTAGTGATTATTCTTGAAGTCACTGTCATTTTTTGATTATTCTACATCAACCCTTCTATTTGACAAAGGCTCAATAGCCAGCAAATATAATCTACTGTACTTGCTATCTTTATTTGCAATATTTCCAAAGTTATTACTCAACTATTGTTACATAAAATGTTGTATTTAAATTACAGTGCTTCCCTATGAATAAGTCTGATACATTTTCCTATGATTTAAAAAAGTTTAATTGCCTGTGTTATTCTGCCTCAGTTGACGAGAAAGCACAGCTCGCAGGTGATGAGCAGCTACACTAATATATTTAACGCGGCAAGGAACCAACTTATTTCCATGAGGTTACACACAATTCATTTCGGAAGTTGCCTTGTATCTGACAGGTCTTGAGAAAGACACAGGCACTCCTGATGAAAGATTTTTTTTTTGAGCCCTTTGCCCATTTTTTGCTGACTGGACCATCCATATCAAGTGCTGTTCAGCAGAAAACTTGCAGTCCTGAGGAATGATTTACACCTGTCGTATATACAGCAAAAGTTTTTCAAATGTTTATATATAATATATATACTGTATAAACTCAATTTCATTTTTGTGTACCTTAGTGCTGTAGAGTCATTTCAGACTTGTGTATGGTTTGCTGAAAACAAATTACTTTTAAAGGAATGCATTAAAGCAGTTATAATAAAGAAACACATGGGACTCTCCAGCGGCTCACCAAGAAAACATACTTATTTGGTGGACAATGGCCTAAGAGTCAGTAGTTCAAGCTTGGTGTCACGACTCATACCTTCTCTCGTAAGCACTCTGGCATTCCCACGTGTACTAGATTCAACACACGCTCATCCAGGAACTAATTATCCAACCACGTCTCTCACGGCTTACCTACGCTAACTATTGGGAAGTCTTCCACTGCTTTCTCTTGTGCACGCTACTATTCTCGACCTGACTCCTTTGACTACCCAACCTGGTTCTCCTATTTTTGACTTCGCTCTTGCCTGATGTGTTTTGAACTGTATTGTTGTACTTGCATATTGGGTGGGAGCTACTGAAATGGACACTTACTTTTTAGCTGCATAGTCTGAATTATTCACCATCAGAAAATATACTGATTTTAGAAGATACTGATGCTGACATTTTCTACTAACCAATTCCATTATCTTTCAGAGTCTCATCTGATCATCAAAAGACAGTTTTCCATTGAATGCGCATTCAGCCTCTAAATGGAAGCTTGCTAAGAGCTGGACCGAATATTGAGATGTATAAAAGGTTAGGTAGTGATCAATCCTCCTGTGGATTTTATTGAATCCCCAAATAATGGTGATATATAATTTTTTTTTTGACAAGAACAGGCAAAACAGCCATATAAGACTGAACACTAATAATGAAAGTCCCTACCCTGAAAAACTGTACTTATTCAGAGTGTGCTTCTAAGGCTATTGGGCAAGCAATAAACAAAAATACATTTTTCTTGAAAACCACTTTAGATGTCTCATTTTCTTCTAGTATTTCAAACATAAACCAAAAAACTGTCATAGGTATTATTTTAAGTGCTTTGAAACACTCACCTTGAGAAACCTTTGTATAACATAAAAAGGTTATTGTTAAATTGAGTGAAATTGATTTCAGTTGTGCATTCAAGCTCTTTGAGTAGTTGATCATAGCCCCTTTCAATAATGTGACCTGTAGTTTAACTAACGAGAAGATAAAAATGAAAAACATTGGTCTCTGTTCTAGGAAATGCTATAGGCATCCTACCGAAACTGCCCCAGACTGTCTTCTATCAGTTTAAAACTTTTGTTTTTCCTTTGAAAATTTTGATCCTCCACTCAGGATTTTGCAGGATCGGTAACCTTTATGTAAAGTTTTAAATATGTGTGGAGACCTTGAAACCATTTTATAATTGTGTTTGTAACCATTTATTGTATTGTAACAAAGAAATTAATTGGCTAGATGTGAGATTCACTTGAACACGAGTCCCAGGGGTGAGAATGACTTATTTAGCCCTGGCTTTCAAAGGTCCATATATGTTCATTTACAGTATATGTACTGTAAAATGGTTCCATGTAAAGGTCCTAAAACAAACACCTGTTGTACTCCACTAATTATATTTCCAAATCTGAGCATTCAGCACCTCTCTCTCCATTCAGTTTTCTATCCTTTAACCAGTCAGTCCAATTACACACATTACTTCGAATGTGTGTAATTTAAGAATTATTCTTTTATGAGGAAGTTTATCAAAAGTCTGAAAATCTACATACACCAAGTCATATGCTCCATCACAATCATTGCATGTTCAAAGAACTCTAACAAGTCAGTTAAACAAGATACTACTTTTCTAAATCTACAGAGACCATCCCATAATATCTAATTGCAATATCTAATTTAGTGATAATCATCATCTCTATAAACTATTGTGCACAAGAGAAAGAAATGTTTATAGCCAATTGGTTTAGTTTTGTTTACTATTTTATGGATGTGCACTACATTTGCAATTTTCCAGTCAGTTGCTATTATTCCTGTTTTGATGATTGTCAGAGTTTTGTTAACAAACTATGCATTGTTTCTTGAATTACGACTTGTAGAATATTAGCAGGCCCTTCTGTTTAAGTGCTGTATCTACAGCACTTGTGTAATTTTATATGATGATATTATTTAATACAGAACTTTGTCCTTGCTCAGCCTGCCACAGTATTGTGAATTAAAAATAATTTCTGTCATTATTACTGAAAAGGTTTATTCAATCTAGATTGTGAGAATAAGTGAACTCCACTGGAAAGAACTTTTTCTGACATTTAATAAAGAAACCATATTGGCACAAAACCTACTACTAAGTTCTAAACGCTCAGGGTTGTGAATTGCAGGCCAGGAGTTCAGGTCTTTTCTGTGGACAAGGCTAGTTTTTCCTTGTGCACAGCACAGCTGGGCTTGTACCACTGCTTCTTTACCAGTTTGAGCTTGTTTGAGCAGTTTCAGTGTTAAAAATGGGCCTATGACAGCTGGCAAGTTTGGCAGAACTGCTAGAATTCTGTTGACCTTTTGAAGAAAAATGTCACAGACATGCATACAGATGCACCGCTCCGCTATAAGCAAGGACTTATTCTAGAGCTAAACTTCTAAATCATTTAATTATTTGAGAACGCTACAAATTGCCTTAATCAATTCATCTCTGTAAAGCGGCATCCGCTATTAAAACATTGTTCTTTCCGGGTGAGCAGTTTTAATCGGAAAGCTACAGTACGGAGAGTGAGGTAATGGATTTGCAATAGCCCGGAATGTAAATGTCATCTCTGTAATTATGAGGGTGATTACTGTTAACCAGCGTGGCTCAGTACTTATCTGTCACAGGAACGTTATGGGAGGGGGGTATGCAGGGACGGGGGTGAAAAGGGGGGTAGAGAAAGCATCAATTAATTAGAAATGAGAGTAGGCGGCCAAGTTAGAGGCTGTAAACTTTTTTTTTTTCAGAGACTGCAGTCAAGCAGCTAATCAATGCTCTCAGTTCAAGTAATGGAAGCCAAATATTTTATTTGTGACTGCAGAGTAATTATGCTCATTCACTTGAGCGAAAGTGGGGACCCTGGGAGAGGAAGGAATGTTTAAGATTGCCCAGGCTTTCAAGCAGAAAAAAAACATCACTACGGCAAGGCTTATTGGCAAACTACAGCAAACAGAGAGAGCGAGGAACAGAGAAAAAGTCTGCTGGACACACAGCACGCCATGTGCTACTGTACCAATTTCATTTATATAACATTATTTATAAATGAACATACCGTAAGAAAGGCTGCAAACACTAAAGGGTCATTCAGCCCATCTGTCTCATATAGTTACTAGTAGCTTTATAAATAACTAGAGCATTGAACTGTCTATGTGTAGTGTTGAAATAAAATAAATTTATGAAAAGGGATATTAACTTACATGGTTTTGGCTTGCATAGGTTTTCCTACCTAAATCCCTTAATAAAATTTGTGAAATACTTTCACTCATTTCCAACAGTACTACTGTGTCGTTGGGCTAAACTCTTTAGAATGAAGAGCACTGTATCACTAACAGACAATCTGATAACAAAGATCTGAGGAAAATCTTGTGTTTCTCCCCAGAAACTCTAAACAAAAGTAAACTGCTTCAAAAATAATAAAACCTGACTGTAGTGAGGGTGGATACAGCTGCTACCAGCCCTCAACTTACTCCCTTTACTCACGTTTACCAGCCCTATTATTTTTTGGCCTTTCCAAAAGGCAATGTGCTATACATCCATCCACCAGTTTTCAATCCGGTTGTACTGATCACAGCGGAAGCACTCCTGGGGATTGCCAAGCAAACCCAGGCCAGTCTGTCTCGCCAGCCTTAAGGTTCCCACCCAGTTGGATGTCCCCACTAGAATTCCAGAGCAATCCTCCCTGTCATTAACAACTAACGTATACAAATAACTATAACTATAACTATAACTATAACGTGTTGCAAGATCTATAATCTCACTGTTTATTGTCAGCCTTATGGCTAATGTAAATGCAGATAGTGTATATACATGATGTGACAAACCCAGGGGATGTGGTGTCACAGCAGGCAATCTTTAAATAACTAGGACCTCAGGAAAACCAACACAAATTCACCTGTAAAGTAAGAAATAAATGAAAACAACTGTGAGTCCCTCTCCACAAACACTGGACAGCCAAGTGGCTTAACAGCTTTTAAATCCCAATTTAAGGGTTTACTTTCACTTGCCAACAACTTTATTTTTGTGGGTCTATGTTTTTTCAATTGCTGTTAGTGTCATTTGTTTTATTTGGTTCTAGATTTGCTTCTATTGTTGTCCTCCTCACCTGCTCCCTCTGTCTTGTGAGCAAAATAAACTTCTGCCTGTTTTTACCTGTAACACCTCCAATTAGGAACCAACCTACTTTGCTACTACTTGGAAAACCATACCAACACACAAAACACACTTTCACAATTGGTGGCACTTGTGGATGTGGAAGTGGAGACACCAAAAATAAGATGAGTGAGAGAATTATGAGAATCAATCAGCTACTAGCACTGTGGAAAACATGCCACCCACACCCACAAGATATCTTGACAGAAAGCCAATAGGAGTACAAGGGTGCAGCAGAAACAGCCCAAAGAAAACAGGAATCCTGGAGATGGCCAGCAGGTTCCAGATCTTTTTTGTGATTTGTGTAAAGAGAGAATCCAGGAGGACAAACTGCTCAACAGGAACACAGATGAAGAAAACAGATGAAACAAAGTGTAGAAATATAGCATTCCCAGGAGAATGGAGAGAGCCAAAGGCATTGAAAAATGAGGAGGTGGAACAATATTTGTACACTTTTGAAAGACCTTCCACAACTTATGCAGAAGACGGAGGACAGTAAGCCAATTGGCTAATTCTTTTGCCAATCAGTTTTTAAGGTTCTCTTGGATAGCCAAGCTTCACACCTTGTCTTGGAAAGTAAACCTTGTGAAGGAACCCCATTTCTGTCATGAGGCACTGCTCATGGTCATTGGTAAGGCTAGGGACATAGACTGGCCTCTAGACCAAAAGCCAAATTCAAAAAGTCATTTCTTGCTTCAACATCACAGACTGCCCACTGCCGAAGCTGGAACAAACAGACAGCTTACTTCATGCTCCCATTTACTGGCACATGGCACATACACAGAGGTCCAAGCAGTTTGAAACCGCCACTGAGGGCGGTTGAACCCTGTTCACCTGGAAAAGTAATCATCACTACCTCAAATCTGAGGACACAGATTCTGTTCCCAGTTGCTTCAGGCTGAGCAGTGAAACATACAAATGTATGTCAGAAATCACAGTCAGATAAGGTAATCAGGATAATATCTGCCAATAGCAGAAATGCTGTCAACAAGCCCCCAAATCAGATACTGTACTCTCAATATGTACAGTATGTCATACAATTTGACCATGTGATCTCTAGTGAAGACCAAGCAGTCTAATAATAAAATCCTTCTCAGTCAAGAATACAAGTGACAATAACAGAGTACTGATCTATACTCTTAAATACATTGACTGTAATATATAAATTGATATTTTCTTTCTCTAATGTTTGAGACAAGTGAGCAAAGGTATTTAATATTATATTGATAGGTGTACAGTACATTAATGTTCTAAAAACCATTTGCATTCATAACCAGACCATGGTACAGCAGTTTGAGTGGGGGCTGTATCAAAGGTGTAGATTTTAAGCAACTGTATAAATGTTTGAAACTCTTTGACTTGGAGCCTTAATGACCATTTATTCTAAATTCTGTTGTCATGCCTTTACTAGCTCCTGTTACAGATGCCCTGTATAGTCAGACAAATGCAGCATTATTTTTCTTTCATTTATTTGATTGACACTGCATTGTTTCTTGTATATATATCTCCATGTGTGCAAAATCTGTAATTGCACTTTTGACTTCTCAGATGTCTGTTCATTCTTTAATCACTCTACCACCCTTATGCTTAGACATAGAACATGAGAACAGCTTCATTGTTTGGACCACTTTCTGAGGGTTAGATCAATTATATTAATGTATTCTATTTACTGCTAATGCATTTCTGGTACAAAATGTGATGAAATACCATTTGTGTGCGGAGGAACTTAGCCATAATAATTACCAATAACTTCACATTCAATTCCCAAATTGAAGGGGTTCGAATACCAGCCATCATAAGAGGCTTGGTTAGCACTGTGTACAACATCATCATCCTCATCATTAGCCGTAATCCAGTCCAAATGCTTCCCGCATCTGTCTCCTCAGACTATTTGCTGTGCCATAGATGTGTCTTGCATGTAGGATTAATTTTAGACTTGTGGAAAAGAAGCCCCTCTGAGCTCAGTGCAATTGAATTAAAGTAATTAGGAAGGATTAGGTCGTAGCCAGGTTTAATTCCTTCCCCTGGAATTACATTGGGGTAAATCAGAAAGTGGATTGCATGCATTGAGCACACAGTAATGGGCCACTGTAATTTTGCTGAACTTGTCTGATGCTAACTGCTGTGAAACAAAATTAAAAATGTATATGCACTTGGAGGCACCATTATGGGGACACTTGGAAAATTTTCCTAAATAACTACAATGGAAAATGCATATATATAGTATTCATATAAATATTAAAAGAGTAGACTTCATCACTGAAAAACAACATGGTTTGGGAGGGAAAGATATATAGTTCTTAAATTAATCTTACAGCATAACTGGTCAAAACCATTTATTAAATTCACTTTTACACAACCTTGTCAAAAGTGTTGTTGCTGCTCCCTGTCCACGGCATGAATGTCAGTTTCTAATCAAAAGGACAAAACCATTACTTTTTGCAACACCAGCCTACTGTTAAGAGAGATTTCTTAGAGACCTGTTGAATTAAATATATACATAAACTGTAAATAGAATCAGATTCCTGATGGTTTAGTCTAAGCTTCCCCCAAAGAACTTGAGCACCCCCTAGTGGACACTCCAGGCATGGTCATTCATTTAGCAGTTGAGTGGATGGAAATGCCAGTTACTGCAGCAGGGAATCTGCCAGTCTTTTAGAATACAGTGCCAGCAGATGGATGATAACAGCATTTAGAGACTTTCCATTTATGGGATTAAACAGTGTAGAGCGAATGACCCCTTTAACTTTCAGACACAGAGATGTGTTCATTTTGAACATATGCCTTGAACAAGACACTTGAGCCAGCAGGCACATCAGCTGAATGCCAGATGTCCTTGAGATGTTTTGACCCCAGTCTCTTGCCAGCATGGTACACGCTCTCTCTTGGAGATTACTCTTCTGTTCCGGCTGTGCTGTGCTCTGCTCCGTCTTTAAGAAGTAATAACACCCTCACCTGCCTCTGACAACCCGTGAACAAACACTGTTTGGAAATTTTGCTGTTCCAAGACATGGCCCGACCCTTATGCTGTGTCTATCACATGTCACTACGGAGCTTAGAGGTAAATGTTAAGGACTGCCATGTTGTCCACAAAATTCTTGGACCTTCTGGGACGAACTTGGGCTCTTTTACCATAAAGCGCTGTGACACTCTGTGACCCTAATCAGCAAAAAAGTTGGTTAACTTTGTCCATCTTGTGACAGATTAAAACCCAGCTTTACAGTCCTCCCTATAAAGAACATACTGTAGGGTTACAGTAAAGCTCACTGAGTCACTCAAACAACAGAAAGCAGTATTTGTATGGCTGTTACATAACTAGATGAGTAATTAGTAAAATATCTGATTATCTCATATTTCTGACAAGTTTAATACAATGCTGTAACCTGTATATCTGTTCTATGTACATATACAATATTCCAGGCATATTCCTCTGTGTACAAAGTCATTAAAGTTTTTTAATGACTTTGTGAGGTCGCCATGCTTGCCACCGCACACCTGTGCTGCTCCAATACTACTTATACACCTGGAAATGTATTACATGTATTTAAAGTGTATCCCAATGCCTATCATGTCTTGAAATCTCTATGTTGAACACACCATAGAATATTTTTGTGATATAAGAAAAATTCAGACTATATTACAACTATAAGTCAGACTAAAGTATTTGAAGAATGTCAGTTGTTGGACCATGCAAGTTTATACAATTTATGAAAGGTCGTTGAGCAAAAAGTTGTGTTGAAACTATATAGCGAGCAACAGACAGATTGTGCCAAGATTTTATTTTGCTTGATTAAGGTGCCTTTTATCTTGATGACTTTATTTCACAGAAATGTAGCATTGCCCATGACTTCCAGTGAAGCCAGAACAACAGATGGAAAAAATGAGGAAATAAAACAGCAAATTTATTATTTAGAGGGCTCTCAAGGGAACACGGTCATATATCAAGACTCTCTTTTTCATTGTTAATTATCTTTTCGCCTGGAAGGAGGCAATATGTCACCTTTCTGTTGAACCTTCCTCTGAGTGAAACGGTGGGCGTTTATTCTTGACACTAGTGGCAGCTGTGAGTGTGGGGTGATCCTTCCTCTCATACCACAGAAAATGGGACATTTCACTAGAAACCTTCTAGTTACTTTCCTAATGAGTGTGCTGGAAGCATGCAGAATAAAAAAAAACAGCATAAACTTTAAAAAGACACATTGATCTTGGGGGCCTCAGTCAGCAGTTCAAAACAGTTCCTGGGTGGGCTTCATTAAGGAATGTTCCTTCCAGGCACATATTAAAATATTTGTATATAGCACCTACATATGTATACTGGAACATTTGGAATATTATGCTATTTGCAACACTATGCAGATATGAAAACAAAACTGTAGCAGAATGACAACAGTAAATTATATCAGTGCATGAATCCAATCACTTACTTATAGTGAGTCATAGACCAAGGTCAACTTGTGGAGCCTTATTGAGCTCCTGCATACAATTCTTAATGTTAGATGACTAAGTCACTTGCACTGTAGTGCCCTGAATTTATAACAGGTGTTAGGATCTCTACTGCATTGATTTCCACTCTTTAGTGGTTGAAAACACTTAAACTAGCACCAGGGAGCATTAAAAAATTAGAAGAGAATGGCAATAAAAACATGTCAATATTTTTTTCCACTTCAGGTGTAAAAACACTTAATGGAGACATATATACACCAAGAACAATAATAACACGGCACTTCACAACTGAAATCCTGAGTAGCAGTGTCAAAAGTATAGTGCCAAAGTACGAAGACTGGAAAAAATGCAGGAAGACCAAACTCTAAAGGAAGATTTGGTTATGACACCAGAGTTACTTCTTTGAAAGCGCCTTGATTTTACAGTATCTCATTGGAACAAGTTTCATATTTGCCTCATTTTGAAATCACAAAAAAAAAGATTTCCAAGTGCTAAATGTCTTATTTGTCTGTATTTTTGCTTGTTTCGAGTATTTTCCTTTCTTAAAGCAGGCATTACTATTTTCGGTTAGACTACAGTTTGTGTTGCACTGAGAGCCACTCATTTAGCAATGAATAAACTGGGAACATGCTGACACCGTGTGGTGTTTTAGTTAATTACAACATTTTTCACCGAGACAATATTTGGTTCAGGAAATGTTAACTGAAGGTTTGAATTCTGTGTATTGTTATTTGGGTGTAGGACTGGAGGTTATTTCCTGTAATCTCTGTAAAATGGCATGTAAATTCCAAGCATTCTAGTGCCTATGAATCCAGAAACTGGCATTCCCATCCAGTGCTGGATTTCCCATCAGCCACTGTAGGCACAGTGCCTATGGCCTATGAAATGTTTAGGGCCTACGAAGGACTAATGAAAAACGAGCTGAACCAATATGCTTGCGATCGACTGTAGGTGCTCCTAGCGGCTGTTCTAGAAACTAGAAGTATCGAAGTATCGACTTGCTCCATGAATCACGTGGTTTAGCATGAGAGTATTTCAGAGTGAAAGTGCCTAGGGTCTATGAACACCAAAATCCGGCCCTGCTCCCATCACCATAATCCTAACACTGCCAACAGGCCACTGTTTTTTTATAGATTTTACATGGTTTTCCTGGTCTTTTGGACCCCTTCTGGGATTCTAGTTCTTCTATGTTGTTCCCTTCTCTGGAACTAGAGTCCCTTCTTTTACCTTGAGTGCCTACAAATAAATCTAATGAGATTTTGTACCCTTATCAAAAGCCTGCTGAAACTCTAAATGACTCTGTACAGTATGCAATGTTCACTTCTTTTTCTGCTGTTGCTTATTCAGGGAAGTAAAACAAGATGATTACGCAAGTCTTACCTTTTCTAAATCTAGGTTGAGTGCTCCTTAGGATCGAATTACCATACAGTTGAGCCTCTAGTTTAGTTCAAATTCATGTTTCAATAAGCTTTTACTGTATGAAATAGAAGAAAGACGTATTGGTCTGTAATTACGTGGTCTGATGTGCTCTACATTAGAAATTTTCCAGTAAATGAGTTTTATTCCTGTCCTAAGTGAATGCTGGAACAGATTTATTAATGGTCTTTAAATAATCGTGTTTCCTCACTTACAATGGGTAGAATATTGTCATGCCCTGGAGATTTGTATATCCTAATTGTTTCTAAGGCCTGCATCATTTCTGGCATGTCTATGCTAATATACTGTAATCGTAATACATTTAATACACTACTTTGTCTTTTCTTAGTCTCAGGAATATTGTACATTGCTTCCAAAATAAACATTTACAGTAGGTGAAATATCCGTTAAATATATTAGCCATTACTGTCATCATCTGATTTTTTTTATTTTTATTTTTGAAACACTTTACTTTTACTTTCATCATAGATCTTGTTCCTTTTAAATAATTTTATACGGCTTTCATTCTCCTTTGATTTTACATAATTAATTAGATTACATTTAGTCTTTCATTTATTTTATTTCTGCTTCTCTTAAGCGCTGTCTCTTTACTTCATAAGTCTGCTTTCTTGAAATTGTAATAGGATGCACGCACTCTGGTAAATCCTCCAGGGTGGATGAAGGAGCTATGAAATACCTTACAAGTTTAGTCCTTTAGGTGATGCAGATGTCATGAGATATCATGCCTGCTCTTGCCGAAGTATTGCAAACTGTGCTACAACCTCCACAACAACTGACACACCTGCCAATCAGCCTGTTGCTGTGACAACCAGGTCAGGAAAAAGATCAGTCCCACCTGTGTGCATTTAATACCAGGCTACTTATCTTTCATCTTTAATCTACTTCATCTATTTCATCTTTGTCCCTCCCATACACATAACAGGTTCTTATAGTTGATGAATATCAGGCAATTATGAAAAGGTGTACCTAAAAATTAAATGATTTATAAACATATTATTAATAAAAGTCCAATGTAGTGCAACCCATTTGGAAAAAACTCAAACTGGAAATCTGTTTAGTAAATGTCTGCTACACTCCTTCTGCTGTAGTTCTACATATCAACCTGATCTAAATACTCTTTTAGTTCTTGATATGGCATTTTGTTTTGTGCTACGCTTGCTTTGCACTTCCAGCTATGAGCTAGCTTATCATTAGTTTTTAAATTCTCATTAACTTCCACAATTGTTTCCATTGTGCTCACCCGTGATGTAAACTTTGTGTATGTTGGATCAGTCCTTTGTGTATATTGTTTCCATTTTTATTGTCTAAGACCATCTGCTAAGAAAATAAAGTCCACTGATAAAAATAGCATAATACAGATCTGGGTTTAAGAAAGCATGAAACTCCAAAGACTGGTTTAGTGAATTTGGTACCTAAACAACAGTTAGAACAGGCATGCCTTTAGCGATACAGGAATCTCCAGTAAGTATTTAATCTATACAGGAAAATTAGATATTTACTGGTTATATCAAGTTCATATTTTTTTATAAACAATAAGCTACACTTGCCTACCAGACGCATAATAACTATCCAGTTTTTTGCCTCTAAACTGAAATAAATTAAGCGTACTGTAAATAATTTAATATGTGTATTCTTTGCTGGCAAAAATTTAAGATTGCCTCTGCTGCCTTGGTCTCATATACAGAAGATAATCATTTAATTTTGAAGAATAGTCTGCACACATTAGGTTGGTAGATTAATTAATTGTATCATTTAAATAGGTTTGCTTCTTTTTGATGTTCAAAGTTTTGCTGCACACAAAATATTCCAAGTGAGGCACAGACTTGTAAGCTGAAAGACTGAAGTTAGCATGATTATATGTCTGTTTTTCCTTGGACTTGCATCTTCAACCATTAATGTTAGATTCTCACAAACTGTTGATTCCAACACTCCATCAACTGAGCTTCAATAAACTTCTCTTCCTTATCATCTGTCAAAACAAGAACCTGTGTCACAGGTGTTACAATGACCTTGAAGTCCTAAATGTTAGATTGACCTCTTATTCCTAAAGCTCTCACATAAACATTTGACACAAATAACCACTTTTGCATACTAGGACGGCACATAGTCACCTTTATACAGTGAAGTTTGACTTCTTCTTCTTCTGCAAAAACATCTTGCAACATCTAACGAGGATCATCTGACCACCTTCCTGCGCCCTCTGTTCATTCACTTGACCACAGCCCCAAGGCACTCCTCAGTTGGAATTGGCTATGATCCTTCTGTAGCCTTTTGTGGGCTCCACTAACCAACTTCTTACACCCTGCACTGGGCTGATGTAGCCAAAATTGAGCAAACACTTCGTAGTCAAAAATGCTTTGCACACGGGTGAGTTGTATGTCTGCAAGTTTCAATTCAAGGTCTATTTGAAGAAGCAGCTCCTGAAGAGCTGGGAGAAACTTTTAAACTGGTCCAATTAAGCTAGTAACCATCTGGTTTAGCTAGCTGAATGGGAATAAAAATTGACTGATGTACTGGCCCCTCTAGTGCCAGGATTGAATACCTCTCTTCTACACCTATCAGAACCTTCATGCATTAAGGTTTACAAAGTAAATATTTTTAGAGAATGTTCAATGCTTATGTGTCAGATCCCCACATCCTCATACTTTTTTTTAAAGATAATCATATAAAACTCTTCCAATGTGACTCATTTAAGCAATATCTGTTTAGATGTAAAATTTTCACTCAAATGAAGCAATTTGAGCATTCTATTAAAATATTTTGCATGCTACAAAAATATACATTTCACAAAGGAAGCAAGCCTAAAATTAGGTAAGTGCAATAAATAAGTAATATTATTAAAATAAATAAGAATGGCAGTAGATGATTTGTGGAGGACTGCTGAGGGTCCCATCTAGTAAATCCTTCTGGAACACGTGTTGAGCACCATCAGTATTCAGTGAGCTGCTTGAGTCCTAGGATTGCCCTGCTAAAGTCACCCTGGAGACCTCTGTGGAGCTTTTGAGATTGCCATGTTGTCAGTAAAATTCGTCACTCTGGGCCAGTTCTCCTGCAGGCACTCTCTGGAACAAGTACACATTTCTAATGAAAAAAAAAGTGTTCCCTCTCTGCCAGTACAGGGTCCAAATGCAGGAGCTTAAAACAGAAAACCACAAAAATGATTTGAGATATTGTATGTAGCCCTGAAAGATAGCAGCTCTGTGATGCACTCTGCTATTCTTTTTCATTTCATTTCTGTGTGCCCTGAGGGTAGAAGTCTGCGTGGCTGAGCTGACCTGACCACGTGTGAGATGACAGGCCGACAGGAAAATGCTCTACTTCTGTGCTGAGGAGACAAGGTGACAGTGAAGGGGGATTTTGGTTTTCACACAGGTCTGAGGTGAAAATTGCCCTGCTGCCTTCTGTGACCCAAACATTTGTGTTCTCTGAGCTGTGCCATCTGTGCTCCATTTAGCCTGAGGTGTCCAAACAACTGATAAATATATAGAAGCATACTCAGCATTCACATTGTCTGGTTTTCTTTCTGGGGACAGATGCACTGATACAGCAGAAAAACGTCAGTCTTTCTGAAATGCAGTGACAGTGCAGGTGGCCTCAGTATGATGTGCGCTACTCTGTAACCTTTCCTTGAAGCTCCTAGTTCTTCAGGATGCATCTGTACTGGCACTTTGATGATCACACTTTGGGCATCAATGTATTGTAAGTCTAATTTCTGAATAATATGATTTACAAGGTTATGAAACCCACTAATGATGGCCCTTTCTATAAAGGGATAGGGAAGTCAATTATTTTTACTCAGATGCTACTAATACTAGTTTTGTTTTGACCCTTGTCTGTGTCCAAAGGTCATGAGATGGTCTTTATATTCACGAAAAAGCAGCACTTACAGCTTTGCAGCATGATCTGCCAAGAAAAATAAATAGATTGTCTCTCACCTGGCAGAGGTTTCACTTTTGGGAATATGGATATTATCTTTCTTTAGCTATTTTAAAAGTGCCATTACCCTGAAAAATTATGTCTGTTATCTCTCTTTAAAAAAGAAAGAAAAAGAAAAGTTCTGTAAGAAAACATCTAGACACAAGTGTAATTTGTCCTGTTGTAGTCTTTGTTGTTAGGTAAGGTGTTTATGTTTATAACAGGAGGGTGTTTTGGGTAGGTGGGAATGCACTTAGCCATACAATAAGACCTCAGGACAGGCATTATTCATTTTTTCGGCTTATATTTCTTTATGAAGTCCCATAACCTCCCTTTAACTGGGAAGACAGATTTTTGTGTGAGAAGACATGCTGTCACAATTTGACACATGTACTGTAGCTCTGAAAGGCAGAGAAATGTATCATTTCACAGATTCCAAATAGCTTAGCCCATTAAAAGCTTCTATCCAGAATACTGTTCCTGTTAGCCAGCACAAAACTGATGTAACCATTTTCAAATGGGAGTACGAATGCAGAGAATTTCAGAGAGAGATTCTGTTATAAGGCTGGCAACCAGTTTATTATACAAAGAGAACAAGTTAGGTTAGAGCACATAAGGGAACTTATCATTTCTGTATTTTGAGTGGTTTTGGTTTTTTTTATGTCTGACAAAAATCTCCTTTAAAATGCTTCCTGTGCTGACCTATATGCCGAACAGTCCTGTTAATTACATGATATGACTAAATGCTTTTGCTCTTCTGCTTCAATGTTCATAACAAAGCAGGATGTGCAAAATGAAGCAGTTGGTTCATTGTTCAGTGCCCTAGATTGTATTTCAAATGGCATCCTTTAATGTACAGCCTTGCAGTGCACTTTTAGTGTAGTGTAATAAATCTGTTCACTTCTGTGGTCTCTGTGAATGAATTTACTGTACTACTTATCCCAAGTTTAATCAGAACTGTCCATGTTTCTTTATTTAAACATGAAAGGAAGGAAAACATATCAATAACAGCAGTATCCGGCACCAACACCCTATCCGTGACAACACTTTACTCTGAGTGGAAGGCAAGTGAAGAGCAGTTGTATTTAAAGGGGTACTGCAGATCATTTTGGATCATTTATTAACTAAATTTGTTAACTTAAGCACTGAAGAGATTCTTGGATCAATTAAATACCACAAATCACATGAGTCTCCTCTCATTTGCAGATGTTCTTTTGTTCTAGAATGTACATGAAGAGAATGAAGTGATAATATGCTGAAATGAAGCAAAATACATTTGTGAATTCTCCTGTTTTAGAGGTCATATCCAATATGAATATTAATATTAATGATCTTTTATGAAAATGTCAATGTGCTATTTTCTGTAAATGTGATTTAAAGATATATTTTCTATTTGCCTTAACACCCTTTCACAGAGCTTACATGTTAGCTTTTGTCTTGCAAATTGTGCACCAGGACGTCAGTGACTGATAACACTGATTAAAACTAAATCAGGGAATGGAGGGTGATAGAAAAAATGCCTCATCACCATCCTGAAAAGAAAGAAACTGAAAAGAAAGCTTCATGTAGAGAAGCTCTTGTTTATGAGCAATTGAGTATGGATATGTTTAATATTGCTTTTGAGCTGCCTGTTTCAGCTCCAGTCATGCACATCAGGCACTGAAAAGGTTAGCAAAACACTGTGTAATAAAATATAACTGGTTCTACACACATTTGATTGCTTAATGGCATGGAACATATCCTGTCAAGGAAATGGGCAGTGAACAGAATCATTTCTTTTGTTCCTGCAAATGATTGTCATCATATTATACTAAAGTGTACAGTAGCTGAGCACACTCAGTCCAAATGCAGTGTTAAATTCCAATTTTTATCTTAGTGTTTATCTAACGATCCACTGGACCAGAAAGAGATTTGGACAAATTTATCAGTTTCCTGTTCGGTTGTGGTTGACCGCAGGTAAACCAACTGCTGATACTCTGATGAGATGACAACCACAGCAACAACAACAATATTGAAATGTATTTTACTTAGCACTTTTCATCTCAAGGGACAGAACAGAACTTTATCATAAAACACTTATCTTACAAACTCACGATAAACTACAAACTCCTCCATACAGTATTTCTTACTAAACTGAACACACTCTGAATCTTATTTACATTTCTTGTTTCACTTCCTGCAAAAGCTGTATTTCTTAAGGTACTGTAGATAAGGGAATGAGGCCCATATCTGGTAATATTTCACCTTCTCCGACCAGACCTACTCTGGCCAATGTTTTGACACCCAGGAATGCTTGTTTCTGCTGTCTGTCTGGGTCTCACAGGCCTTCTTCATTCTTTCTTTGACAAGTCCTAGATTTGTGCCAAACAATATAACACTCAAACTTCACCATCACCAGCACCTGCAGGCTTGCTTTGAAGCATGTGAGAGAACTAAACTACCTCTAGGTGGTGCTAGGTATCCCTTCAGGTGCTGAAGTTTGAAGCATGTCTAAAGTAAGGTTTGATGGGTGGGCAGATCAGACTAGCTTGTCTACCCTTTCTCTATGCAGATATAGGAGTAAGTTCTGTGAGCCAAAATATATCAGAAACAACTGGTGATTCTAAAGTAGGTACTTACAAAAAATAAAATTACAAAAACATTATCAAATTAAGAACAGTTGCAGTTTAAGAAGCAATCAAGAATTCAACTGGGATGAAAATCGAAAGAGAGAAAAAAGTGACTGCCTTGACCGTTTCTTCTAAACTTCCTAAAAAATGTTCCTGTCTAGCAGACAAGTACAGCAGCTCAAATCTTTACATGTGTGGCCAGCTTTTGTTCTTCTGACGCACTTCACTCTATGTGCTGTGCTCTCCAGCTGTTACAGATTTTTTTCATTGCATGCCAACTGCAGTTAAGATTTTATGCAGAAAACAAGCCTGTACTGTATTAAAAGTTTTAAGCCTTAGTTTGTTTTTATTTTTAGTTTCTTTAATTCAGACCGGTGCATAGTGTTTTTCAAAGAACTGTGATGAAGGTGCTTCTAATTTACCAATAATTACCATAAAAGCTCAAAATCTGATTTGATCTTTTTCCTGAACAAAACAGGAAAACTATTTGATTGAACTAACATTGATGTTTTAGTAACCTAATTATATGTGTGGGACAGCTCCATGTTTTTAATCCAATGTTAAGATGCGTCTTTCAGGACCCTATGCAGACAGCACAATCCGGAAGGGAGTGAACAGACACGGGGAGGAAACCAGGAACTGGGCTGGTAGACAAACAGGGGGGCATGATGCAGGTGCGCGGGGGGGCGTGGTCCAGGCAAACAAGTCCGAAGGGTGTTCGTAGGGAAATCCGTGGGTCGGCAAATGTCCAGAGCCGGGTGATCAATCCAAGACGAACAAGACAAAGTTAAAAGCCGGAGCGGGATCCGGCGAAGGGTCGGGCAGAAAAAGGGGGAACAGGACCAGGCACTCAAAGTCCCGGACTCGGCTGGTTCGCAACGCCGATAGGAGGCGATTGCCCCCCGAGCCGCGGACATAGGGCAACTCGGTGGTAGGCGGGCCTCCGGGCGTCCGTATTCCAAGGCAGAGCCCGGAACAGAGTGAACGTCTGTCTTTTAAAGGTGTGCTGGAACAGGGAGCAGGTGCAAAAATCAACTAAAATGTGAAAGAGCCAGAGCGCCCTTAAGGGGGAGGGATTACAATCGTGACATCCATCAGTAAATTATTTAACCCATAGCAGTCAATGGACTTCAGTTTTACACTCTCAAGCATGTTACACTAATACTTGGTTAGGGAACAGAATATGGAAAGGTTTGCATTTTTAATGCTCTACCAAAATATTAGAGAATCCTCTAAAATTCTGACATTGAGCAGACACCCAAACTGATGGATTGAAACAGCAGATTTAGAATGTTAAGCTTCAAATGTTAAGTGACAAGTATCTCAATGATAACTAGTGCTTCTCACTTCTTTTCTGTTTATTTAAATTGAGCATTTTTTATTAGGCTATGTACTTTCTTGATGGCTTGATTTCTTGTTGTAAAATTGTTCATTATCAATTGTCAGACATAAAAAATATTGTGACCAGACTTTTACCGGTCATTTGTTTAGTTGCCTTTCCAGTCCAAAACTGAGAAGTTGATGAGGTTTACCCCTTGAAGATCCTAGTAAACAACGGAAATGATTACATTTTCCATAAAATGCTTCTTATTACTATCATCTGTATTACTGGACTGAATTTAAAGAGCAACTGTGTCAACTACAACAGCTCCATCTAATTGTTTTACACACTGAGCAAACTGGAGTCCTGTGAGTGCAAAGGCAATGTTGTGTAGCCCTGTGTGAATTTATGTAAATAGTTTTAATATGTTGTTTAAGAAGAATTGTGAATATAAAGGTAATGTGAATATGTTCAGGTGAAACCCAAGTTGCATTTACTTGACCCGGTTGACCTACAAGTACAGTATGTACAGTGCTCATTGAACTAAAAAATGTCTGAGACTACATGTTGTGAGAGCCGGGGTAAAAAAAAAAAGAAAGATGGGGACCATGTGACACTCTAACAGAAATAGATCAGTTCTCAAATATTGTCAATTTGGGATAGGACATGTATTGAAATTTTCTTTGCTTTGGAGTTTACGTTATTATGAGGCCTGACAGTGTGTAAAAATGAAATATATTTTCAGTTGAGATACTGAAACAAAATTTGTGCTCAAAACAGATGCCACTCCTACAATTTTAGCCCATAAGAAGCAAAACAAAAACAGTGTTATCACAATGCCGGTATCTGAGGCAAATTAAAAACAGAGATGTTCAAGAATCCACCTGACAGCAGATTCTTTTCAGTATAATCATATGAAAACTCACCACAGGTATTTTTATCTGATGGGAATTACAGATACTCCACACCAGTTGGAAGTGATACAATATACAGTATACAGTCTGTTAACACATCAAAAGGAGATTTAAAAACCCAGTATCTATTATTAATGGCATGTTTTATGTTCCTAGGATACCAAAGAGCACTTATTATTTTAACTGTTCTGATATTACGTGACCTGTGTGTGTTAAGTAATAGGTCCTCTTTGCACATTTGATGTCGAGACAACAATGCCTTTATCAAATGTAGCATAAACATAGCTCACTTATCCATGTAGTTGTTAAAAACAGACCCAATTCTCACACAAAAAGTATACAAATATAAACAAATGGACCTGTCCCAGAGAAAAAGAAAAACTGAACATTCTACTAAAAATAAATACAGCAAAATGCTACATACTGTATGTACAGGTATGCACCTTAAAAATTACTTGTTTGATCATGGAATCTGTCTTGCTGTTAAAAAAATGCCAATATTGTAAAAGAAACATTGTAGGAATAGAAATGTTTGATTCAGTTTGGTTGACATTTTTGGGGAACTAACATTTCATTTTTTTTAGTAAGATTTTTAAAATATCATTTGGGACGACTATCAAACAGGCTTGCTTTTTAATCATATTCTTATAACGTGTACATATTTAAAAGTGTGCATCTGTTTCCAGATTTGCAGGAGTGTTTCATGCTTAGCAAAATTCAGATAATTAGCTATGCCTAATAAATAATACATGTCCTAGGGTGTGAGCTTCTGTGGTTTTACCTGAAATTATGTCTCTATATGTTGTTTTGCTCCTTTTGCTTCTTAATTAAACTCAAATATGTTAATTGTCAGTGACGACTGCTTACTTTCAACTTTTAATGTCTCAATTATATCACTCCTTCCATTTTCTGATCTGCTTACCCAGTGCAGGGTAATGGGTGTTGGAGAGATTTTCTCTGTTTTCCTCTTAAGATGCAAAAGACACTCAGGAGTCAGCAAGTGCAGCAACTAAGCTCTTTTTTTATTTTTAGTGCACGGGAGTCAAGGTATTTTCAAAGTACTACCTCTGAGTTGGATCATGGTCGTCTTGCATCTTATAGTTGTTTTTCTATCATTATTATTATTTTTGAATTATCAGTGTCCTCTCAGAACCACTGCCCTATGGTTTACTCCTGTTTACGTGTTTCTATGGTGATCACGTCCTGCTTAGGCCTGCCTGTCACAGACATTACTTTTTAAAAAAATTACAAGAATTTGTCACAAAGAATACAAAGTTAAAAATTTTCAACAAATATACAGTATGTGAACAAGGCCCCCCAAATTACAGTCCCACCCCAAAAAGGAAGAGCCAGAGCCCAACCAGTAAAGCAATAGACACAAGACACACCCTGGTGTCTGGATGCCAGTCATCACAGGGAACACACTCACACCAGGCCCAATTTTCCCAGACGCCAATGAACCTCCCAGCATGCCTTTGGACTGTGGGAGAAAAACTGAGAACCTTGCAGAAACCAAGAGGAATTTAACCCAGGGCCCTAGTACTGCAAACATTACTTTTAAGGTAAAATGATCTTTTTGGAAAAGAAATATGCATGTAAATGTACATAGCCTCACAGCCAGTCAGAATCTTTTTTGAAAAATTGGAAAATGTTTGGAAATTTTGATTTTTTTTGGCTAATACAGTTTTCCACTGCTTTGATCCTCTGCAATGAATGAATAGTTCAAGATATTCTGATGAAACCATTAGTCCTGGGTTACCTAAGGACTGAAGGACCAGTTATTCAGATCCCTAAAGATATTTGTTATACTTTGTTTCAGTATGAAAAATGTACCATTTCTTTTCTAATCAATTAAAATAATTTCCAGCAGAATCTACTGCGAGATTCAGACATACAGCATTAACAGCTATGACCAAGAGTGTCTAAATAAAAGAGGGGAAATGAGTCACCATTATTCTTGTGATTAAGTTTTTCTTTTTATTTTGGAAACATAAAATGAACATACTGTACAAACAGTAACAACATTTCCCACATAATCCTCAACACTGTTTTCAAAAATGAGGTTTCCAAATGAGAAGATGAAATTCACAAGCAAACCCAAATTATTACTTTGAAAATTTTGGGTTGGTTCTAAGCAATACTTAGAATTTCTGTATCCCTTGGTTTCTATGCCACGGAAGAAGATTTACCATCTGGAAATATATTAATCCCAGCACCGAGACCAGAGACCCTACATCAACAATCACTGTACACCAGAGGATTAGCTCTGTGTTTTAGCACAGTTCCAAAGATTCTAAAATACCCCAGCATTCTCACTTGCCTGGTACTTCAGTAGTAGTAATCACGTTGGCGGATTGAGTCGGTTTTAAAACAGGATACGAGTACCTTCCCCAGACAAAGGAGTTGCAGGCTAGCCTAAGAAGCAAGTGCAATACCACCCAATCTGCCTCTAGGGACCCCAAAATGGCCTGTAATTCCTGTGAACAGATTCTCTGGGTGTCATTTATTAGATTGGCGATGGATGGAAAAGGACTGTTACAAAACCTCCATAGACTGTAGATTTACCACTTCGTACCATGATCTTGTCATACAAAGATCATGGTACAAGATCATTCATTTGAATGATATTTAAGGGTGTGATTACTTGGTCAAATTAAAATCCCATGGCACTTCTCTTAATAGTAGGGATGTTAGCTCTTGTGTCTTGGCTGAATTGCACTCTGGTCTTGAACAGCCTGGCCTTCCTCCTTATTTCAAATGAAAAGCAGATCTTCCCCACGTGATTGTGAAGTACGGTAAAATTATGCTGTTCATAATTACAGATATTGCGCGCTGTGTGGCCGCAGTTCTCAAACTGCCAGACCTCTGCTCTCTGAGCAGAGGTTTCCAGTAACTACTCTCTAATGTGTCACTTCAGTGATTATCTGTTTATCACACCTGTTTCCAATAATCATCCAGACGTGCATATACACCAGCTTCCATCCTCAATCACTGCTCACTCTTGAAGCTTGTGTCAGCCTCAGCAGCCTTGCTTTTGACCCTGGCTTGAACAGACTTCGACTGTAGTGATTGTTTCTTGGCTTTGACCCTTGCCTGGTTTTTGACTATGCTTCTGCCTAGTGATATTGTTAATCAAGGTTTTGAAGTTTCGAGCATCACTTTAAAAAGCCATGCCTGTCCCTGTTGTTGGCAGGTCCTGCCACAGGATCCTACTCAACTATCACCCGGATCTGCTGCGTAGTGGAGCTGTTGGCACATACAGTAGGTACTGCACTACAGTGGTGGATGAAATGGATCTCTTCCACTCTGTAGAGCACACTGGAATTCATTGGGATGAAAAATGCTGTATGAATGCAATTACATAATAATATTATATATTTACAATATATAATAAATATATACAATTAAAGAATATTTTTAAATACAAGAACTAACCTTGCTGCCAATCTATATTGTTTCTAGAGAGGCAATGTCTATGGTGATTGTATTTTTTTTACTTGTAATTAAGATATGCTCACACAAGTTAAAAAGTGTTTTAGGGAATGTGTTTTGAAAGCAAGACATGTACTGTAGTAAAACAACTGAACACTTCGGGAAATAAGAGACCCTCAGCTCATAGAATCACAAATATTTTTTATCATATTAACATCTTTAACACATTTATTCGTTGAGTTAAATAATCTTTTTTTTTTCAATTGACTGAAAATGCGCTACAAAACTATCTTTTTTACATATACAGTTACATATATACTTTCTCTATATACAGTTAAATTCAATATAAAGTTTATTTGCCACATCAAGACAAGTGCCAGAGACAAATGCTTTAGACAGAGTAAGGTGAGGTATCATGTGGATTGCAACATTTATAAGTTGAGGCCAGGTTATGTTCTGTATTACAGTATACAGTATATGGCAGGAAGTGTTCGTTTCTTCGAGATGTCATTGCCCCTGTTTGACTTTTTGAACTATGAGGATTTTAATCATTTTTACACGTGCCTGGCAGCAATTAAGAAGTGGTGCCTGGTATGCTAAATAGAGCTGGCAGCTGTCCGATTCCATAATTACATGGCAACTTTCAGACTGCTGGAGACTGAAATCGGCTACATCTAAGACTCAGAATTTATTCACCGAGTACATCTGTGTCCTCTCCCTCTGCCTCTAAATGCTTGCAGACAATTGGACAATATTTACCATGTGTGTGTGATGTTTGGCACTCAAAAAATAATGATATACAATATTCTAACTTTTTTTTTCTAGTGGACACGTAACAGTCTCTGTCACAGACACACTCGGGTTGTCCTTCGTGTAAAGGACAGATTGCTTTTGGAAATTTAGAACTAATGACTCGCATCTTGGCTCCACTGAGCACCAGACTACTTATTAACAGTAACAACTCTTACTATTAATCTTCAAGCATTAGCAAGGACATTTGCTGGAGGGGTTCTACTCCTCTAGAATTTTTTACTGCAGGCAAAAAATGTCTTGCAAGGCTTGGAGGAGCAACAGCACACAGTTTGTGTTCATGTGCTGTTGCTGTGACTGAGGGACTGTGGGTTTTCTTTCAGTTTATTTTTTTTTCCAAATCTGGAGCAATACTTCATCTACTTCTCAATATACAGACTAAGATTCTCCGATTGGCCCAGTCCTCATAGAAGTCATTTAGTTTTGGAGACTAAGCAACATTTAGCTGTAACAGATGTCTTTTTAACTAAATAAGGGACATGCAAACATACATTTGCTGGAAGGAATACCTCATGCATAATTGATAAGATAAGTGTGTCAAAATTAAAAGGGTACCATTGTATTTTAGGTACCCATTTGTATTGTAAAGCAAGTAAAGCTGCTATATACAGTAATGCATGAGAAATTTAACAGTTAATTAACATCAACTAAATTAAAACATAAATTCTAAACACAAAACACTCTTCTCTGTACTTATCACTTTTTTATGTAATAAAATATAAAAACATTTCATCTGACTTGTTTACAGTTTAAGGGATAAACATAACTTAAACATGAATTGAAGTGCACTTAAATTGCTAAAATGATACTTAAAGAGATCAATAGATTGAGCATCTTATTACAAATCAAGAGAGTGAAAATCAAGGACAGCACTCACAAAAAGAAACATTTCTGAACTTTGTCTTTAAATATTCTAATTTGGGGTTTGATCTGTTTCTCAACTTTCCCACAACTTACTGGTTACTCTTTGTGGGGGATGAACAAACATTCCAGACTCCCTAGAATCCTTCAAGAGTCAGAAGGATGAAAGCCTTCAATCAATAAGCAACTAAAAACCAAATGAGCAAGAGAGTCTGACAGGCCTCCTCACATTCGGAACAGATGTTCTCATACATTAACCTTTCTTTTTGAACGAGTAGAAAGCTGGCAACAGTCCCAAGCACAACTATAGACTGCTGATCCTTTAAGGCTCAATGTATTTCTCACTCGATAGACTTTTCTGGCCCATTGGAACCTTTTTGTTTCTGCATTGCAATCTCTGGTTACAATCTCACTGGTGGTGGGTTTTGCCTTCCAATTGCTATTTTAAAATGCTATCAGATGGAAGTAGTTATTTTTCTTTTTAAAGTGCAAATAACATTTAACAAGCATTTCACCTGATGCTCTAGCTATAAGCCATATGTTCTTATAAGGTAGAAGTTTTTTAATGTTGTAAACCGAGCCTCCTGCTATGTTACGATTTGTGATTGTACTTACTATTAATTATTGCCTAAGAATGCTCACACAAGAAGGCTCCACAGTCAAAAGTTGTGTTTCCTTTCTTCTCTTTTCAGCATGGAATAAACCTTTACTTGTTCCTATTAATTAGTGGCCAATCTTTTTTAGTTTGATCATTGTTAAGTCTATTTCAGAGAACATATAATCAGTTAAATTATCATATTCATTATATAATAAAGGTGAGAATTAGATTTAAATGATCATCCTTTTATTTTAAACAAAAGCCAAGCAAACTAAGACAAATTTGTATTTCAGGTACAGGAATGACTCGAATAGGTTTAGTCCATGAAGTAGTACAGAAAAGTTGAAACCAGAGGCTTCAGCATCTGAACAGTACTACATTATTAAACCTTCTGATATTGTTTTTTATCACATACAACATGTTGTAACATGTTGTAAAATTCTGTATATACACACAGTATACCATATGTATATCATATTTTAATCAACACTAAACTAATGCACTAGAATCAGTTTATACACTTGTGCCCTTTTTGAGGAGAATATAACTTTTTAAAGTAAATACAGTATTTATAGAAAAGATTGAAGTGTTTATTGCAATAATTCTTCTGATTTACCTGTAGACAAGATGATTAACTGATTGACAGATGCCAGGGAAGCATGGAAAAAGTGCAAGTGTTTTGGGAATCCTGTTTAAGATAACTATGTCTCCACCAACAATTTTAATTGGCTAATTATAGCTGGAATCCAGCAATGTCTGTGTCCTGGAGCCCTTCCTGTCTGCTTGGCAAACCTCACCTTCTGTCTGACATGATACAAGGCAGTGCCTTCGTGTAATTAAAGAATCACTTCATCTACTTTCTGGGATTAATGCTCCATTGCAATTGTAACGCTTACGGCCGTCAGGTACTGTGTAAGAGCCGGCGTACCAGAGCAGGTGACGTCACCGCCCTTCCCTATGATAGCAGGACTACAGCTACTGGGCTCGTGAGAGATCTCTCTTTAGCTCACGGTGCTGGGTCGCTGCAGAGAGACGCGGAAGTCCCGGGTTCGAGCCCCGGACGGTGTGGGGCCGACCTGATGCGGCAAGGGCGCCCGCCTGAGCCCCCGTTGCGTTACATTGGTGTCAGAAGCGGGATGGGATAGCCCTTCGCCGGGGACGGCGATTTAAGCGGGGGAGAGTGTAACGCTTACGGCCGTCAGGTACTGTGTAAGAGCCGGCGTACCAGAGCAGGTGACGTCACCGCCCTTCCCTATGATAGCAGGACTACAGCTACTGGGCTCGTGAGAGATCTCTCTTTAGCTCACGGTGCTGGGTCGCTGCAGAGAGACGCGGAAGTCCCGGGTTCGAGCCCCGGACGGTGTGGGGCCGACCTGATGCGGCAAGGGCGCCCGCCTGAGCCCCCGTTGCGTTACACAATCTATAGCAGTACACCCATTTAAAAATGAGTCCTAACTATGAGACTGCCTTAAAAGAATAAACCAACTATTCTTCTAAAGCTAACTTCACATATGCACCCTGTTTCAGCATATAGTGTAACAATATGCCAGTGTGAAACATATGTTTTATCTCTCCTGACAATATAGCATTACATGCAAACATATTACAGAGGGAAAAAAATGATCTCCAGTAAAATTAAAACACACACAGTCTGATTCCTTATGTTGTACAAAAAGAAAGGTAAGATATTACATGGCATGTTCAAAAATATTTTTGCAATTGCTAGATAGGGTGTTAGACCAGCTGACCAGAAAACCAGAAATATTTTAAAACTATACAAAATGGACAATGAATTAGCCTGAAGTCTAATTAGTAAAATTAGCCATGCACTGAGAGAAATCCACTTGTTTCTTGCAATGGTGGCAGTAAACTGGTGACAATTCCCGAAGCACTGGGCTCCAGACAGCTCACCAGTCCATTAGAGGACCAAGACACAATTCGGATACCTATGAACCCAGCTGGCATTGGTTTTAATGTGGGATGCAACCAGACCACATAGAGAAAACCCAGCAGAAAAAGGGCACTCCACACAGCAGGCACCACAGGTCAGAATCAAACCCAGAGCACAAGAGCTGTGACCTCTGTGAGTGTAATGTAACGTACTGTATATAGTAAGCAGAAGAAGAAACATTCTGCATGGATTTAGAAGGAGTCCTTTAAAGAATCAAAGATAAAACTCGATGAGATAAAGGCTTAGTATGATATATCTACATTATCAAAGAGTTCTTGATAACAACCCACATGATTCTTAAGATGAGATAAGTGGGAAGACAAAGCAAAGTATGAATCAAGCTTAAAAACTTCACAGATAACTGTGATGCGAGATTTACTTACTACTTACAGTACTATAATCTGTGATAGGGTTTTCTATTCTATCTCAGTGGTTTTGATTTATATCACTTCAGCTGCAAAAGATAGCTCATTAAATGCACCTGTTTATGTATGGTGATTTATCTTTATACTGAAGGCTTGCTGCCAGGAAATACAGAGATTGGAAGTGTTTAATCTAATTCTCCAATTTGGCTTCAGACGTGAAGTGAACAAATATAGTACTAATGTATGTCTAGCTGAATAAGGTCGGTATGTGTTTTTCTCCATTAATTCAGCTTCAAGTGTAGGAATGTTTTGCATATGGTGTTCAGAGAGCATGTTTAACTGACAGTTATCTCCTTTTATGGACAAAGATTTCTTACATTGTAAGAAACTGCAGTAATTTCCTATATCCGACTTTTTTACTCCTATCATTGTTTGTTTCATTGAAAACAAAACATAATTCAGACCAGAATAAAACACCCTTCAACAAGGGCGTACTAAGTATGTTCTATGTACTTTATAGTTTCATGTGGTAAATGACTCAAGATGTGAAATAAATGCTGATTTATTAAGCTAAGCATTTCAAATGTCCTAGTAGTTCCTAAGAATGTTGGCTAATGTGACCTTCTCAGAATAGCTAACAAAAATGTTTTAGAAAGTTTTATTTTTAAAGCAATACTTTGGGATAATAATAGTGTTTCATAGGAAAAGATGGGAATGAATGTCATTCATTAGCAAAAACAAATTTGTACATGCAAGTTCTCACATGTGAAATGCATTATTTAGCAGGAGCCTTGTGAAATGTGGATGCTGTGGCTCTCCGCAGATTCATCTTTACTTTCACACATTTTCCAATATTCCAAACCACATCTGCTTTTCTTCATTTGTCCCAAAGTCTTGAGTGTCTGCCAGTGTCTGAGGGTCCAGCCTGGTGGGTAGACACCTGAACACCTGCTTTTAAGGCCTCATAGAAAAAACGGTAGGATAAACTAGCCTTCAGCAGTGTGCTTGACTAGAGTAAAAAGCAGACAAATGCCTCTTTCTTATTTTTGTAGACAATTAAATAACCACCTGGTCCAAATATATATCCCTCCAATTTCTAACCACTTGATCCAGTAGAGGTTCATGCAGGGAGCCAGTGCCTATACCAGGCATGCAAAGGGCAAAAGGATACCAGTCCATTGCAGGGCACACACCAGGTCCAGTTTTCCCAGCAGCTAATTAACCTACCAGTCTGCCTTTGGACCATGGGAGGAAACCAGGAGAAAACCCACACAAACACAGGGAGAACATACAAACTCCACACAAACAGCACTTCAGAAACGCTGAGGGGCAGCAATGCTGACCACTTTACCAACCTGAAGCAAATATCTCAACCTGTATTATCATCCCAACTATTATTTTTATAGTTTTTTATTATCTTCTGGATTAGTTTTGCAGACACCCTGATACAGGGAAACAGACAATAATAATAATAATATAATTATACACTTTAATAATTATAACCCAAGAGAGACAAAACCTCCCACTAGTCCTGTGGCCTTCACAGAACAAAGTACCCGCATCTCCCGGCCACTCCCTCGTCACATTCCTCCCCTGCTGATCTTCCATTTAGGAAACAAAAAAATATCCTTTCAAGTTTTCTCACTGCTTTTTGAATCTTTTAGTTCTCTTATTTTTCCGCAGTGCGTTTGTGGAATGATTATGGACCGATTGACTGATAATGTCCTTGTTCGACTCGGCTGTTCTCCATCTCGGTTATTTCGGTCAGCAGACGCTGAGCTGTGTAATATGCGCTTTATCATCTTGCAGTACCACCGGCACTTTGCGCTTCTGCTCAGCGCTACTGAAGTGTAATATTCATTAAAAGAGCATTAAAAAATACTGCAAACGAAAAGCGGCAACCCGTCACGATTACCTGGGTATACAGTATATTATGCCTAATTCATGCGAAGGTTGTATCTAGCTGTGTTCTTGAAAGAAGGGTATTAGCTTCAGCTGCATAGCTACTGTAGGTGGTTAATTTCCGAACCCACAATTTCCCCAGTTTTGTAAGCGCGTTCCTCGCCTTCTGAGCCATGCGAGCCCGGAGGGATCAGAGGAGAGACGCGGAGTGGCTCGATAGTCCGGAGTCAATTAGTGCGGAGTGCACCGTTGACGTATGCAGCTGTAAAGTCCTGTATCTTTAAAAGCATGCAAAACAGTTCGGCATTTCAGAGAAACCGTTACGTACTTAGTAGCTCCCTGTACTTATCAAGGAAAGAGGGCATTTATCGGATGTATAGAAAGTAGGTTTATTTTCTCCTTCAAACACCTAAACTGAATTTCTTCATTGCTGCTGGTTGAGTGGATTTTCGTCTTAGTAGGTAAGATATTTCTTTAAAAAAAACATTTTTTAGTACCATTTGGGATCAAGGGCAGTGTGTCTGTAATATATTGTATGATGTAAAGTATATGGGAAACAATTCTCTAGAAAGGAAACACCACAGAATACAGAATTATATCTTAACGTTTAAACTGAGTTAGCTAAAGAGGATGTCCAATATGCTTTTATTTCTACTTTGGTTTGGAGGGAAGAGCAAATAGATTCAAATCTACACAAAATCATTAAGATTTGTTTTGTTTTAGTTTAAAAATCAATGCACCATTTTTCCATCAAAACTGATGACTGAGTGTTTCATTTTTGTGTGCTCTAAAAACAAAATAATTTCTTTTGAGATTTTTACTAGTTCATTGAAACTATTTCCTAATGCCTTGGGATGATTGCACTACGAACGATTCCATACATTTTCCACAGGGAATGAGTGCAACATGTCTGGGAGCATGCGTGTACCAACTACAAATCGTGAAATTACAAGGGTAAAGCCAATTAAATATTATAAAATGTAAGATGTTTTAGAACTTTGTTAGTGTTTCGGGAAAGAGAGAGTCTTTATTATCCTTACGATTTTATCCGATTAGATCCAACCAATGTGGTACTTATGCTGGAATGCTTAATAATAATAATAAATTAAGTAATTAGATTTTGAATAAGGCTATTTGGAATAATATTTTGAAATATTTTGAAAATTATAGTTATTAATTACGTTTACTTTTGCAGCCCGTGTGACAATGATCTGTAAGATCTTAAACTGCCTGGGAAAAATTGTTTTCAAAAGGCAAAACATTTTGGTATCGCATTTAAAACCCATTCTCCCAGCTGGACATCGTTTGTCTAGTTTATTTTAAAGTCTGGGATGCCTGCTCAGCCTGTTGCCACCCGACCCTCACCAGGGGAAAGCACTTAGAAAATGAAATGAGAGGAGCCCTGCCTGGACTAAACCCCCCTCTTTCAGAACGCCAGTTACACAAATGTTTTACAACTTGATGTTGTTGTACAGGAGCCTTCCTATACAAAGACATGTACAGTTAGTGCTCAATTTCCAGTTCCAGGTTTCCTGTGAAATGGTTCCATCTGCCCCAGAGACCTAAAAAAAGCTTTTCTTTCACTCTTCCTTTAAATATTTCTTTTAAATTTGTCCTGATTGCCACAACTCACCTTTTAAAGACACTGTTTCCATTCCCCTTCTCTCCTATCATAACGCATAGTTTCATCCTTTGCCTTAATTCCTTTTTGATTATTATACATGAAGTACATAAAGACAGAAAGGTTTCATATAAACATAGCCATAATGCACCTTCTAAAATAGCGTGGACTCAGTCTAGTGGTGTAAACATGGTGTTGAAAACTCAAGATTTAGATCCATCATGGTGTTATAAGAAGGGTGGTTAACTTACAGTAAATTACAATTTGAATTAATAAAATCAGTTGCAAACAAGAGAAGGCCATTATAGCTTATTATGTTTGCAGTAGCTTAAGTTATGTCCAGCCATTTCTTGAAGGAAGCAAAGATATCAACTTCAGCAACATAGCTGGGAAGCTTGTTCCAAGCTCAGACAACGTATTGTGTGAGAAATGCCTCCTGTTCTCTGGTTTAAATGCACTTCCCTTTGGTTGTCATTTGTGTCATCTGGTTTATGTTTCGGTGTTCATTCTAATAACATCAGTAGGGTTGGACAAGAGTATCCATATCCATCAACAGGCCTTTGAAGATACTGAGCACTTTGATCAGGTCTTCTCCTAGTCTTCTCTTTTCAGAACTGCAGTTGTTTAGTTTTTTTTACTTGTTACCGAAGTGTTTAAATGAGCAGGTCTGATTAAGAGTAAAAGTTACTATACTGTAGTTTGAAGGCATATCCTGACTTCCCTAGTCGATTTTATCTCTATCTCCTCAGTTTCAAAATGGAAGATTTAAAGTTCTGCAGTAAATCCCACTTGGAAGGGGATTACTTGTTAAAGAAGAGATTAAAGGAAACTAATCTCACTTCACAGCAGGAAACCTAATTCAGAAAAAATAATCTGCAGCTATCTCCAGGTTAATCAGGCCTTGGGGGTACTGTGGTCAATTTATGATATCAGTTTAGTTTCACCCTCTGCTTTTGCTGTCATTCTGTGAATTATACCAGACTTAAATAAATTCACCTCCTTTTTCCCAAAGATCAAAGTTTAGGAATGCAAGCACAGTTTTCAGTGTAATAATGATTTAATATCTTGTTTTAGAATTAAAATAACGTCCAGCAGTTTATTCTGTATTGTAATGAAGCATGAATTCTGAGCTTCCTAAACAAAGTGTTCATTGGCTTCCATCTAAGTATATTGGAAATATCCAGATAAATACAAAATACTTCTGTTTTGAGTCTTTCAAAAATTGTCAATAGGAATAAATGTTACATCTGGAGAACACAATGTCAACCAGATCATCCCTACCAGAAAATGTCAGGAAGTAAATTTTCTGCTGATTCTTGGCAGGAATTATGAAAATTACAAAAAGATTCTTTCTTTTTTTTTTAAATGCTGACACTACATCTGAAAAAACACAAATGCAGCTTTGTTTCTGAAGTTCTGGGTCTTTTGGGTTTCTGAAGTCATCGATGGAGCCTGTGGCACATTAGAAAACAGACACCTGGAATCTCAATCAGTCTTTCTGAGTCAAACCAGAGACATTCCCACTGTTTTTATCACGACCGTGCCAATGTAAACATCCTAATTAAGAGTTAAAAAAATATCTGCCTGCTACAAAGTCCAGACACTGGTGTTCTTTCTACACTGACATGCTTTGCCTGGGTTACACCCTGCCAGGGAAGAAACCTAGTGTGATATGGGTACTGTACTGTAATTGTTCTGACACCATTTGAGCAGGCTGGCCATAGAAGCTACAGTAGTCCACAATATCCAGACACAATAACATAGAAAGGGTATTTAAATCCCACGGCCTCCTGTTGATGCTACTGCATTTTTGTGTCTTCTTATTTATAGTCATGCTCTTCATTAGAGTGGCAACCAGCGAAATCCTTTCTCCTTGAAACCATCCCAACGTTTTTGGATGATGTGTTGCTGTTTTGAGATAGAACCCGGATAGGAAAGAAGATCAACAAAAAACAAAATTAAACTCAAAATTAAAACAGTTCATTTGTCGCCTTTTGTCTTCAGGGATTTCCAATAGTGAACCATTATACAAAACGCCTAGAATTTCCAATTTACACATGCACTGAAAGATTGAAAAAATATCAGTTTCTATATAAAGCAGTGGAAAATATTGGCGGGGTCAAACAAAAGTTATTTTCAGCAAAAAACGGGACATAGGCACAAACTGAAAATGGGTGTGTTTGAAACTGAAAATTGGAGACATGTTTTTGCCAACGAGTTGTGGTTATTTGGAGCTTCTCTTTCAACTTGATGTTTATATGCACTGTTTCAGTAGAATGCCAATGAGAACCAGTAGGATAATCATAGCATAGCATAGCTACCTAAAACCTACTTAAAAACCTGACACTACTTCATTGTAAATATGATCTCAGATCTCAAGCAGGGAGTTGTATTGTACCCACACCCAGTGCAGCTAAGTGAAAATGTTTTTAGTGAAACTAAAAAGGAGAACCATCTAAGAACACTCTCACACTAAGGTCTAACAACATGGCCAGCAACTATCTTTCTGCAATGATTCAAGTGGGGAGCTGGGTCAGAATGCACTGGAGGCAAAAGAACAAGTAAAGGTTAATTATATCCAAAAATGTAGAAAGAATAAGCACTACATGTTGGCTGTTAAGTTGAAAAGAAAAGGGCTCAACAGCTGAAACCTTGTATTTCTTTTTTTTTTGCTTTTCATCATTGAATTGGACTTGTACTTTACACTGCCAAGTTACAACAATAGTGCCTTCACCTGAGCCTGGACTTCACTAGCCAGCTGTTTGCAGGAGTCCCCAGGCATCGGAGCTCAATGGACAGAACACCAGCCAGGTTTGGATTAAGGCCAAGACATTCTTGGCTTTTGGTGAAACAGCAGCTTCCCAAGTGCAGCAGGCATGTAGTGATGTCAGTGACAGACATGCCACTCCTGCACTCAGTACTGAACACACAAGAACATAAGAGCATTGGCCATATCCTGCCACAATCAATGCCTCAGTTGTCATATAAGTGCCGAATATGAATTTTAAGCGAATTTACAATAGTATGAAAATTTCTGAAATTCTGAAAATAGTATGAAAACTTAATTAAGAGGGAGCTTTGCGGAGGACAGATTGTACAAACTGAGAAAAGAAATTAGACCGGATATCAGGAATAATGGCATAGGATCTTTAATGACCAAGTTGTCAGGACCTAAATTTAATCTACAGTACAGTGTCCCCAGTCACCATTCTAGGGCTTTTGTTTGGAAATTGTGCTCCAGAGAGAAGAGAGCCCATCTACTGGTCTACCAGCAGCACTTACAACCCAACATGGTTTAGTTTGTTTTACTACTACACCTTGAACTTCAGACTAGAGGAGAGAACTGCACAGGAAGAGGGAATAGAGGATAGGGGATGGGGAGTGATGTGAGGGGAGGCTTCTGTGTACTTTAGCCTTAGTGATCTCCAGTACGACGCCAGAGACCACATAATCACACAGCTTTGCACATCTGAGCATTTGGGCAGAACAAATATAAAGCAGATGATAATAACATATAAAAAGAATCTAAAATCTAAAAATATATTTTTGGAAAAAGAAAGTTGGACAAATTTTACATCGCAGCAGAATGTTTTTAAGGTCTCTTAGCACATGAAGTTGTATCCTGACAATTACTGACATCTGTGAAAACCATCACTACTGGATTCCATTTATCGCATCCACATGTTTGTACTGTTTAGTTCGTATTATTTTCTTCTGTTGTTCAGGCTCCTGCAGTGTTGTGAGTCATCTTCTGTATAGTTAATCCCTTCAGTGTCTGTTTGTTTTGGTAACATGGTTTTGCCATCAATTACTCTTATGAATCACTTTTCAAACAAGAAGGAAGTGAATATGCACCAAACTGGTACAAACTTAAAAAGACTTGTTGCCCACTGCAGGCAAAATAAATTAGCACTTAGGTTACTGTAGTGATTACCGCTCCTCCTGTAATGACAGACAAAATATCTAAAAACTTTTTATTCTATTATTGTACTGTTTCTGTTCTATTAATAGCTATTATAATGGTGTTTCAGAATATTTTCAACATACAGGGTGAGCATAAACAAATGTTTCCTAAAGGAAAAACTGTTGCATTTTTTTAACAATCACAGCAAAAACATGTCCTGGTAATCATTGAACATACACACATATTCTGTAACCTTTTTTATGTTCTTATGTTCTGTTTTGTTTTCTGATTCTATACCTGGAATCACAGCATTTTAGCAATGCAAGAAGAAACAGAATGTTTGGGTCCACAGCACACAGTGGAAAGTCCGACACAAGAGAGGTTAGGATGAGAGAGTGTGCTGAAACCGTACAACCCATTAGTGAGATCACATCTGGAGTCCCACATACTGTAGAGTGCTAGAAGACACTTCATAAAGTGGCCCAAGGAGCAGTAGAGAACCAGCTGGAATGAGCATCGGGACACAGCTCAGAGTTGAAGGAGATGGGCATGAAGACTTGGCAGGACCTTAATCTTAAACTTTAGTAAGACTGGAAGGAAATTTGACTGGTCTGCAAAAACCTGGTTCCTAGTAATAACTTCAAAGCCAGTGAAGAATAGCACAACTATTTAACTGGAAGCTTGACCATTTCTCACTGACATCCGAAAATGCTGTGAGTTATTTATTGCATGAAATACATTACTGAGACATAATGGAGGCAGAGATGATGATAGTTTTCAAGTTCCTGTCTGTAGCTGCAATAAATTCAATCACTATCTATGCAAATGATAAGAATAGTTGAATAAATTGAACCGTTTGTTCTCTATTTATACATCTTTTGATGGATCTGCAGAGAAACAGGATATACATTGCAATGTGAGCTTCACACTTCACATGTGAGCTCAGCTTAGATTTCAAAGCAATCTCTTCTGTAGACTGTCTGCTGTTGTGCCATAGGTTCAGAGACAGGCCCCTCAAAGACTAGTTATGGAAGTCTAAGCATTTTCACTGACCTTTATTATAGTAACAACTGCAGTCTCCCATGCCAAAATTATAAAGGGAGTTTTACTATCTGTGCACCAAAGAGCTCCTGTCTTAAATATTTACTGTTTTTTCTTTTTCAGTGTAATGTAATAACGGAACACTCCTCATAACTGTGCACCATTTAATTCTGTCTGTTGTTAATAAATTGTTTTCCATAACTCAGATAAGTAGTTCACCATGTTTATACCTTACCTTTTGGGCCTTAAAAGGCAAAATCAATGGTTCAGCTGCCATGAGTGTGCTGTGATGTCAGAGTTTCCAAATGTGGTGATGAAGGCAAAGTAGGGATTGAAGTGCAAATTCATGGCAGATGGGTCACACAATCATGTCAGGTGAAAACTGACTGAACTTTTTTGACATACAATTCAGAGCCCAGAATACCTGATGTATTAAGTACTGTATCACTACAGGTAAAATTCATACAAGCTTATATGAGATAAGGGTATTGTAGCCAGCCATCTACAATGGGTAACAGTGAAAATGTTTGAAGAAAACATTACTTTCATTGTTATTCAACAGAAAACTGTTGGTTGTTCAAAAACTTGAAACTTCTTACAACACCTCTAAAATTACAATACCTTTCACATTGTAAGAAACTGCAAAAACATTGATTTTCAGTTTTCTTTCTCTGTTCAGAAAGTTCTGAAACATATTTGTGCAAATAGTATTTAAGCTGTGGGCTTCAGAGCATAACAGTGTTGGTGGTTATTTTGAAAAGATATTTTTCATAAGATATTTTCTGGAAAAGTCACCCCCCAACAGGGATGGACACAAAATCATGCTGAATCCATAATACTACAGAAATACATAATAGAATGATAACAGTAGAAACTAATATTTTACATAAATATATCAATCAGATTTTTTCTTTCAAAACCTCTGAGTAGGATAGACAAATTCAGCTGTCTGTAAGAGTGTAGGGAATACCCTTTGTATCCTGATCTGAAACAACCATTTCCAGGAATGATTCCAGTATGATTAAATCTGTGTGTGGTGTAGCATGTTTGCTCTGTGTGCTCTCCCCTGCATTCCTGTGAGCAGTGAGTGTAATCAACAGGGCTGTTTTGAATGTTTTCACTCTGATATTGTAACGGGAGCCGGTCCAGGCTCCTGTGAAGCATAGTTCAGGACCCTATGCAGACGGAATAATCCAGACGTAAGTGGAGAAGGACATCCAGGGAAGGTACAGCAGGATAGGAGGGGTAGAGAGACAGGGGGCATGACGACGGTGATCCGGCGCTCGGGGGGCGTGGCGACGGCAAACAGGTCCAGACAGTCCAAAACGGGAAATCTGGTGTACGGTCCAAAGTCCAAAAACAGGATGATCCATCCAAGACAAGACAGGGTTAAAATCCGGAACAGGAACAAGAAGTTAAAAAAAAGTAACGAGGCCAGGCGCTCCGACCCCTGTACCCAGACGGTCAGGATGCTGTGAGGAAGCCTATGCCGTCGTTTCTCTCCTGGATCCGCTGGTAGGCGGGCTTCCCGGCGTCCATTTCCCAATGCTGAGTCAGGAATAGCGACAGCGCCTGGCTTAAATAATGAGACACAAGACAGGTGGCAGGTGCACATACTGTAATCAACTAAAATACGAAAGGGTCGGAGTGCCCTGAAGAGGAGGGATCCCGATCGTGACAGATATTTAGGTGCACCAAAAAAAAAGAATAACAATAATTTCATTTCGTCGGTTAGGGTTAGAGTTAGTGTGTATTTTGTTTTCATTCCATGGTTAATAAAAGCTGAATTAATTAAAATATAAATACATTTGTAGTTACTTTGAAAGTAAATCCAATACATTTGGATTTATTGTAGTTCTGCAGATGGGATATTTTTCAAATAACTACAGCACAATGGAGAGTAATTGTATTTTAAATATATTTATGTCAAGACAAAGGGGTTTTTCATAGTTCTTTAAGATACATACCATATACAATATATCTGTACATTTTGTAAAAAGCATCACTTTTTGACATAAGAGGTAACATGGAGAAAAATGTAAACAAATACTTGATGACTGCATTAGAAATCCATTTAGGACTAGCAGAATCATTACACCATAGAAATTCTTGAAAACATTTCATGCATTATTTAAATCATCTAAAGTTTACTTAATATAATGATTAATATGCCTGATTAGGAGTCCTTCCTTGTCTTTTTCCAGGTTGAGAAGCTGAGCTTCAGAGAAGCAGAACACTCCCAAGCTGGATTAAGAACTACACTATTTTTTAAAATTTGTCTCCAGAAATCATGGGAACCTCATCCTCTTCAAACACTTCAGCAGTAAGCTTGTGCTTCCAGAAAAACAACCCGCCTTTCAACTACACCTTGCCCATTGCCTCTCAACACTTCTCGACTATCTTCACCACACTAGGGCTGGCCTCCAACCTGTTCGCCTTTGTGGTGCTGGTCAAGTCCTACCAACGGACACAGAGTCGTTCCCGGTCCTCTTTCCTCATCTTTCTAGGTAGCCTGGTAGTGACGGACTTTCTGGGTCTCCTGGTAACTGGATCCATTGTCATCTCTTTCCACTCTACCCACTTCAACTGGAAAGAGCTGGACCCAGACTGCCATTTCTGTAACTTCATGGGCATTTCCATGGTCTTCTATGGATTGTGTCCCTTACTTTTGGGGGCGACCATGGCTATAGAACGCTTTATGGGCATCAACCAGCCTTTTTCCCGCCCCACAAACATGTCCAAGAGGCGTGCCATGTCCACTGTGCTCGTGGTGTGGGTGTTCGCTGGCTTTATTGGTCTCCTACCTGTGCTGGGCCTGGGGAGTTACCATATGCAAATTCCTGGGTCCTGGTGTTTCTTCAGCATCACTTCTGAGCCCTGGGACCTGACCTTCTGCCTCATCTTCTCCATGGTGGGGCTGCTGTCCTTGGCAGTTTCCTTCGTCCTGAACACAGTGAGTGTGGTGACACTCTTCAGGGTGTGCTGCAACCGCGAGTCTGTGCAGCGGCGGAGGGACCATGAGGTGGAGATGATGGTCCAGCTGATATGCATCATGATCATCGCATCTGTCTGCTGGTGTCCCTTGCTGGTGAGTGTTTTCCTGGCACTCTACACCTCGTGCCACAGTCGTACATGACTGAGGGACCTGTGCAGTGCACTGCAGGGTCACATCACAATAATGTACAAGAAATTTGTAAGAATCTGTGTTGATCATCAGACAAGGAAATCAAAAGCAGGGCCTTTTCAGCTAGATAAATCTGAAATACTGTATTACCAAATAACCCCAAGACTGTATTAAATAACCCACAAGACAATACACTTGGATCACTCAAAATGATTTGTGTTCCTGTTTACTTAGATCAGGGGTCTTCATTCCTTGTCTTCGGGAGCTTCAGTTCAGTTAGTCTCATACTGTAGGTCACCTGTGTTTAGAGACAGACTTTAAACACCTGTAAGCTATTGATGAATCAAGCAAAAACTGTTAGATGAAAAGAACTTTAGGATTTTAATCCTAAATGATACGTCACTTTTATGATAAAATTACATTTGACTTTCCTTAAAAGATCATGTTACTAAGAGTGTGAATATAGAAAAAAAACACGGAATTTGCTAATTTGTATTTAATATTTTCACACACAGCAGTGCAAATGATTTCACTTCAGAACCATCATGGACAGAGGTCATCCGTTCATATGAGTCAGCAAAGAGATACAAACTCACTGACTTTAAGGAACAAATCAAGTTAAATAAATGAGAAAATATTTGTTTTATTAAGGTTTCAATTTAGTAATAGAGAATAAAAATGAGTATATATACAGGTTGTCCAGGATCAGGTCTAATAATGCTTCTTATTCTTACTCTTATTCTATCTTATTACAACATTACCTGTAATATACATTTAAGGAGATCTTCAGAGTTTAATTTACAAATGCAGAGAATGGTATTCTCCTTTCACCAAAGCTTTTTTTTTCTAACGAATATATAGATTTAATTAACAATGGAAAGCATTTTACTCAGTAAAAGTTTAAGTTTAGCTGAAGGGAAAATTTTAACATTGGAATATTGTGGTATACTGATGAAATATCGTGTTCCTCTCAGAAGAAAAAATATATATTCGGTATTTTCATCAAATTAGCAAAAAGAATCTGTAGAATATAAAGACGATGCTTTCTTAATACTTTTCTGTTCGCTCACTTGGCTGAGGAAATGACAGTGCTGGCCTGTCACATCCCCCTCACTTGCAAGGAATGAAGCAGGGGAGATGGTTCAGAAAATACATAATGCTCAGAAATGAGCTTAGGCTTAGCAAACGACTTTTTTTGCACTGTAAGAAGAAAATGAGGGAGACAGTAAACCCCCACTTTCTTTACAGTTTCAGTTTTTTAGTATTTCAAAAATGTTTGCCAGCAAGACAGAGGCCTGTTTGGATATTCCGGAATGTCCTGGAAGTCATAGCTCTTTAGATTTCCTTCCTGCAGAGTGGAGCTGCACAGCTCTCCCTCTCTCAGACCACATTCCTCTCTGCTCCTCTATGCAGATGTGCCAGCGTGTGTTCTCCCTTGATATCCCTGTGGTTGCGTTTATCTTGCTCTTCACATGCACACAGGCCATGACAGGAAGCCCTTTATTTGTTTCATGCTTTCTTTCTTCCTCCCAATCTATGTGCAGCATGAGATGACAGTTCCACACTCCCTACATGCCATGATGTTCATCGGTTCAAACCTGTCTAGAACATTTGTGTTTTTTGTTGGTAAATATGTTACAGAAAAACAACAAAGGAATACGGGAAAGAACACAGAGAAGGACAATCACAATGATATCGGGCCTGAAATGTACTGTAATGTAAAATAAAAATATTTTTTCTCCATAAATAAGACTCCGATGAGATCTGACCAGATAAACTGGCAAGATCAAGCCTGCAGACAGACACATTTCCTGTAAACTCGCAAAAGAGCCAGTCATTATCTTATGTACAACTAATCTCGGCACAAAAAAAGAAGAATATCCTTCTTTACACAAAGCCTTGTGGGTGTGTGGAACCAGATGCTGACTCAAGCAGTTGTTGGGGGTTACTTGATTACCATGTTAATTACTGTGTTATTAGGGAAAGGTCTGGATACTCTCACAGGTGTCTGTAGTGAATAATATAAACTCAGTGTCCTAATGACTGCCAAACTAAAAACACAACTTTCCTATTCCATGGCAATTCTGGTCCTTCACAATGCCTTTTTTATCATAGCAGACTACAGGTTCTCTCTAACCCTCTTTGCTTCTCCTACACAGATCTTCATTGCACAGAATGCAATGTCAGGCCTTCTGGTAGACCACATATCCCTTTTAATGTATGTGCGGTTTGCCACCTGGAATCAGATCCTTGACCCCTGGATTTACATCCTTTTTCGGGAGTCCTATCTCAGGCGAGTAAAGTCCCAGATGACCACTGCAGCTCTGGCCATCACTTTCGAAAGGAGAAGCTTTGCTAGCAGTGCCCTTGGTCTTGAATCATTACCTGCCCTGCACTCATCTTTATAAGTACTGGATAGGGCCCCATCATAAAGTCATCTGCCTTGGCTTCATTCATCAGTCTTCTCAGCATGTTTAACCTTGGCTGCATCATTAGGCTGTCACGTTTGCATCATTGATTACACAACCGCAAAATTATTTGCATATTCATCCCTTAATCCAACCCTCATGATTTACAAAATGCAAACCATCTTCCTCTTCATTGCTTAACAGTCTTTTGGAATAAGGTCATATTGAGTAGCACATCTGAATACCCTTCAATGCTTCCATATCCTGTCTTTTTGTCAAAATGCCACATTATCATTCCATCTTTCTAATTAAAATGTTTTGTGAGTGCTTCTGTCTCTATTTTGAAGAGTGTTACTACTGAAAGATACCTCTGGTTTTAAACAGCTTTTCTTCCGGGGCCTGAATTAGTCTTCTTTAAGTGCCACAGTGGAAGTAACATTTTGAGCACTATGAACACCATAGGGTGCAAACACTGGCCGTTTTGCATTTGCGTGCTCAGTACTTTCTGTGTATATTTCAGCTAGCTCTATGAAAGCATAACACACACTGCAATAACTTACAGTCTAAAAGTATTAATTTAAGTGTTTCAGTGCTAAATGTTTTATTCACAGGTTTCTAGTTACTATATATACATATTGTCATTTGATCTTGAGTCATTAATCTTTAGAAACGGTTTCACTGTTATGTGTGTAAATTTTGGCTTTCCCAATGCTCATGCATATTAATTCTAAAATTTCTAATTCTAATTCTTGCTGCAATCTGAAATAATACTCCTCTTTATGCTCCTACAATTGCTATTTCTTAGCTTATTGTGATTGTGTTACAGTATTGTTTTGTTACAGTCAAAACCATTACTCCAAATTAAACAATTTAACAGACTTAAAAAAATAAATCAGTAAAAATATTAGAAGTGAGATGCCATGAATTTGTTTTGCTTAATATTTCCCGTTTCTTTTTTACTGTTATATAATTTAGTGAAATTTCTATTGCTAAGATGTTTTAATGTAGTAATAGTTTGAATATCTATTCAATAAGAGTGATCTTGAACTTGAACTACCTCATCCAATTATGGGCAACATGGTGGCACATTGGTTAGTGTTGCTGTGTCTCAGTGCTGGGGCCCTGGCTTCAGTTTAGGACCTGAGGAGCTGCTTGATGTTTGATGTTCTCCCCTTGTTCGCATGGGTTTCCTCTTGGTGCTCCAGATTCCTCCCACAGTCTAAAGATATATGGCAGGTTCATTGACTTCTGGAGAGATTGGCCCTGGTGTGTCTGTGTCTGTGTGTGTGCCCTACGACTGACTGACATCTCATCTAGAGCATCTAGAGAACAGCCCTGTACTGGATAGAATCAGTTAGAAAATGCTAACTGCTGTTTTCAATGGGGACAACAGTGGGATACTCTGAGCCCACCACCCTAACAGTCAGAGCTCAGACTTTATCTGTAAGAGCCATCACAGCTTTAGCTTTGGGATGACATGCTAAGGTATTTTTTTAAACAGCTGTTGCAGCTCATCCATCCATCAATCTGTAATCGCTTCTTCCAATTCAAGGTCACGGGGGAGATGGAATCCATTCCAGCAAGCAAGGAGCACAAGGCCAGATAGCCCCCAGACGGGACTCCAGTCCACCGTAGTCCGGACTGACACAAACACACTCACACCTAGAGCCAGTTTTCCCAGAAACCAATTAATCTACAACTATGGTTTTGGACGATGGGAGGAATCTCACACAACCACAGGGGGAACATACAAACTCCACACAGACAGCATCCCAGGTCGGAAATTGAACCCAGGGCCCCAGCACTGCAAGGCAGCACTGCCACTCACTGCACCACCATGCCACCCCTGTTTCAGCTCATGAGGAAGTTTAATACAATGGTGGGTTCTTGAAAACGTGGTGTTAAGAGTCAAAAAACAGAGCTTGGTGAATATAAGAACTCCATGGTGTTCTTATATTCACTTGGTGATGGGAGACTTTTACAACAGAAAACTTGGGTCATGTTATTTGCCATCTATGTTCCCCAAGAGGAGGTGTGCAGCTGGCAGCTGTGCTGGGTTGGCTAAGTTTGAGTTTGTCAGGGGGGCTTTAGGTTTAAGTGCCACAGCGACTCCCAGGACCTGCAGGACGCCCTTCAGCTCGCACTGGCTTCAAAGGAGACATGCAGCTCCTGCAATTAGTGGTCCTTCTCTGTAGCACTGCAGAGGCTGCAGCATGTTGAGTGGGGTTTGTAGTGCTAAGCAAGTTTATCCCAACCGGTAGTTCCAGTGTTGGATAAGTAAATGTCCCTTTAAACAGTACTTTGGAACTCAAGGCTAGAATGAGCTCCCTGACTGTGCAGTTCAGCAAGAGGCTGGTATTTGTGTGGTAGCTGACAAGAGGTTAGCTTTTCAAAACCTGAATCCTTAATTTGGAGACATCTATGGTAAGATAGTTACAGTAAATGTCAGCAAAAGCTAATTAGAAAAAATATTTAAACATGTCGACTCCCCAAGTATTTAGACCAGTGATCTCCATAGCTGGTGGAAGCACCTTTGGCATCAATTTCAGCCATAAGTCTTCTAGAGTAAGTCTCTGTCGGCTTTGCACACTGGCCTGATGCAACGCTGGCCCATTTTCCTTGGCAGAATTTCTCTAGCTCTCTCAAGTTGCTTATGGGTAGCAGTTTTCAAGTCTTTCCACAGGGCAACGAAAGGACATTTGGTCATCTTGACAAGCTTTCCATTTCCTGTTGATGAGAAGCAGAACTATAACAGGATGCTGCCATGCTGTCACCGCCATGCTTGACAGTATCACTGTATCACTTGCAGCATCACTAAGGTGTTTGTTGCAAACCCTGTGTATGATTTAAGATGCTTATTTTCACTTCAAGCCTCCTTTCTTACATGACAGGAAAAGTTTATACCCACAGATATTTTCACACATCTCTGCCACTGAACTCTTTCAATGTTCACTGCTGTCGTAATGGTGATGTCCCAAACCAGATGCTCAAATTGAGGGGACTAGGGGGTGCATGGGTGCCTTCTGCTTCTTAATGATTGACCTCACCAAGTCCAAAAAGATATTAAAGGTCTTTGAAATATTTTCACACCCTTCTCCTGATTTGTTCCTTTCTAAAACCTTATTTATGAGTTGTTTTGAAGGCTCCTTGGTCTTCATGGTTGAAAACATCCATCCATTTCCTTTTCTTGCAACCAATAATTTATCAAATTTACTTCTTTCATGCAAAAGAATCATCAAATGTTAATGGGTCTTACTGGAATGCAGCAAAATGGGAGGATTCATGGATGCAAATTTTCCAAGAGTGCATTGTGAACAAAAACAGGAGATACTGTATTACATTGAGCCTAGTCCTGCAAGGCAGCAATGCTAACTGCAGTGTCACTGTACTGTACTATGGTTCAATCATGGTTTCACACCTTACACAGATGGGTGTATTTATTTTGAATCATGAAAACCCATTACAGAATGGTGTTCGTAACAAAGCTGCATCAATGGACAAGTAATAAGTCAGATATCTCACCTTTTCTCTGATACTAACCTGCTTTAACCTTCTCCTCCCCATAGGTGTTTATTGCGCAAAAAGTGCTGTCAAACACCCCCCTCAACATCTCACGCCTGCTGCTCTGGATCCGCTTTGCCACTTGGAACCAGATACTCGACCCCTGGGTCTACATTCTTTTCAGGAGGGCTGTCCTGCGGAGGGTCTACCCCAAATTGAACAGGTCCCGGGCCTCCATCATGACTTTGTATCCCAGTTTCACCACTACGCTCACAAAAATAACTCGGACATCCGTGGACAATTGATATGAGCTGATTGATTTGAACTACAAAACGCAGGAAGAAAGGAGCTCTGTGAAATTAATAAGGGGCACAGTAAGAATGAGTTGTTCTTGTCAATTATACCTCCAGTCTTTGCCACCTTGCTTTGCAGTTGGTCAATAGCCAGTTGGTATTAGTGTTACAGATGGCTGCAACCTGGAAAAACTGGTTTGGCCTCTAACCATATGATGTATTGCATTGGTTCATAAATACCTTAATGATACTAATATATATATATGCTTATGTGGCATCTATATCAAGCACATCCTCACCTTCAAAGTGTTTGAAGCTTCGGAGATCATGCCTCTGGATGAATCACTGCTCCGTTGCTTTGTGTTCAGCAGAGGGCTTATATAGAGCTTTGTCACATTGCTGGCAGGGCCACATGTGAAGAGATACCATGCAGCTGGGAAGGACTTAATTTTTCTGACATGCAACATGATGAAAAATAGATGTACAGCATGATGTCTTTTTCTGGGGGGTGCAGGGCTGGGACTTTTAGGAATTTACTATAGCACCATGAATCTCCAAGGAGTATTATGAATACCACTTCATTATTACATATAACATTTTTCCCATTGCTCCACATAACTTTAAAGAGTGTGTTTCAGAAAACATAAGAATGTACGTGTCTACATTTTGCAACAGATGTCATTTGACAACCTGTCATTTTTTTCCATTAATAAATTCTTGACATTTTTACATTAAAAAGGTTTGACATTTATCGCTGTAAGTTTTCAAAGCATCTTCTCTCCTTTTTTCCCAATTTAGCGGGATTTTACGTACCTTTCTGCTGTGCGTTTTAACACAGGAATGCTAAAGAGAAAAAAGAAATATAGTACCATATAGTGGGTAACTACAGTGGAGAATTTAATTTAACTAGATTGGTGATAAAGAAGTGGGTATAGGATATAATATCCCTGAGAGAGTGAGAGGTGGCTTTAAGAGAAAGCCAGCTATTAAGTAGAACAGCCATTGTAAAATGAAGCACACCAGAGCTAATTGAATAATTGATATTCAGAGAGAGTGAGATTCCACATGAGGGAGAAGAGCAAATAGGATAGGCTCTGTTTGGAACTGGCCACTCCCCCTGGACTAATGGCAAGTTGTTTAAGAACATCCAGGAGGAAAAGAGTTTTAGTTTGTGTTAAGGCTCCAGCATGAAAGGGGGGTGTATTTGCTAGAGGGGAAGCCTTCATAGCAATGGACAGAGCTGGCTTACAGGCTTGTAGATATTAATGAGTTAAGGAGGCCACAGAAACTATTGTTAGACTATACTTAGGGCTATCACAGGTTTTGGACAGGTGAATTGTAGTGGGAACTTTGTTCACTAGGCTCAATGAAGTTGAAAGGCTTTGCTGGGAGATATTACTGTCTATAGGAGTAGTGAAGTGCCTGGCAAGGTAGCAGTGTATCGTCTCCCCATAGCTCAAAGTGAAAGGAGTCTAGACTGCACAGTTGGAGTTATGAGTACTCTCTGGCTAGACTATCAGCAGACAAGTCTATGGTCTCTGAGGGGGGGTGGAAACCTGGCGGCTGCTGCTGTCAGGGGTGTGAGTGGTTGCTACTGGGGACAGAGATGCATCCCTGGCCAGGATCAGCTGGTCTACTTAGGAATGAAAAGAGTGAGATGTTGTTTGGGAAAAGCATGCATTTTGGAAAGATTTGGTTGGATTAGGTTAACCTTATTATATTAGTGACATGTGATAAAGGTATTGAAGTGATAAGGGAACATGGTCAGGTAGAATACTCCGCTGCCTGACTAGGTTACTGAATAGTTCAGATGGGTAGCTGCGTCACCATGCGTAGGTTGCAAAGGAATAAATAATAGGTTTATTCCACGCTGGAAAAAAAGAAGAAAGAAAACACAACGTTTCGGCCGTGGAGCCTTCTTCAGGTGTGAGAGAGACAAGGCAGTAAGCAAAACTAGGTTAGTGAATGCTGATAAGTGAAGACCTGGTGTTAAGGAAAGATCTGAAAGAAGAACAAAGGCTGCCTTTTCCCTGAGAGGGGGACTAATGAAGCATCTAGGAGCCTGAAGGGGTTTCAGCTGCTGGATACTGGATAGTTAAAATGTGGAAATTTAAGGTGACATGCTGACTGGGCTGTTATCATGGTCACAATCCTGTTTACAACTAAAGGGTAATTTGTGATCAGCCATTCATAAGAGTTTCGTATTGTTAGGTGGTGCTTTAATTTTAGTAAAATGGGCAAGTTGAAGGAAAATCTGCCACTACTTGTGGCATCGCTGTTTCAATCTGATACTTAATACCACAAATCGGCTTTAACTGCACTCCAGATGTGGACCTTTCTGGTTACGCAACATGGGTGGCCCTCAACATCAATTTTGCTTGTATCGCTTTACCTCTGCACCGCTGCAAGTCTTTGGGAACAGGAGGCCCACAAGCCTGTCAAAGATGGAGAAAAAGGGTGAACATTGCTCAGAATGGCAACACTGTAGCGGGGATAGCCTAGCAGATGGAAAATAGTACATGAACATTCACTGCACAAATGGTACGGCATTTTTTTTAATTAAAATGTTGTATACAGCTGTCTAAAGTGTTTTTACACTGCCTTTCATTAGGCATTGTCAGTGATCCAGATAGTTATTGTAAGAATGTAAAATGCCATGCAGCACAGTCTAAATATGACCATGAACTGTATGTGTTGGGACATTTTCTTGTAGAGTTGCACCCTTTTATTTCCATAAATGCAGGGTGATTAAAGGAGTTATTTCTGGATCAATGGCTTTTTTTCCCTTCTGTCTTCATATGATACAGTACAGAACTATAAAATTGGCTGGGAAAGATCCTTCAATATTGTTCCCAAAACAAAAAGGCAGGAGTTCTGACATTTTTTTTCCAAACCTATATGGCTTGCCTTTATGTATATCTTTAAAGCTTTATTTACTTTGATAAATGCTTCAGTAAAATTTTAAAGGTGTCATACCTAGATTAGGAGGGGAGTAATTTATTTGTCTTTGTTCTTTTAATGTTTGAGGAAATTGCTTGTACTTTATTTGACGTTAAGAGGATATCCTGCAAATACTGGACTGGGAATAAAATGGAGGAAAGCAGTGAAGTTAACATCCTTTTTAAGATTATGTAGTAGCTTCCGAAATGAATTATAAAGTTTGTTATATTACCAGTGTTTACGTTCTGATTACAGTAACGTCTTCCTTCAATGTATCTTGACTATGAGACCTGTCACTTCACCCTGGACTGCAATGGAGAAAGGATTACACTTCAGCTGTGGTAGAGAACTGCCCAATTCTGATGGGATTGAAGTACTGAATGTCAAAATAGACCTACTAAAAACAGCCTGGTTGAAGAACAGCTGCAGAGAGACATTTGTTACTTTTGTTTTCCCTTTTTGGACAATATAGAGGGTGTTATGGTGCTATTTGTCTTGCTAATCCTGATGTGCATGGTCATTTTTTTCCCTGTGGATTGTAACAAGGTCATGAAGATCCAAGAATCACAATAAGACATTTTTTCTGTTTTCTGCCATAATTGTTTGCAAAGTTTTGCCCCAGTTCTCATGATGCAGTTGTAAACATCTAACAGTCTGTTATGAGAAAGTGGCAAGAGAGTCTGTGGCAACCTGGGGTCTCTAGTGAAAGAACTAGGGTACAAGGGGGGATAACACACGGGATGGCCAGCCCATGGCAGGGCTCACTCAAACACAGAGGGACAAATTAGAGACACTAACTAACCTTGCCAGCACCTTCTGGACAGTAGCCAGAGCTTGTGAAGGATGTGACCCCAGAAAGAGCATGGAGCAGACAAAATGATTAAGTGTATCCTATGTATAAACAGGAGATCTTGGCATAGTGTACAGTCCTGTACATTATTCTAAACTGTACAGCATCAGTGGAATATTAGTGAGATTATTGTGTGAAAGGGAAACAAGCAGGATACATATAGACCGATGCAGAAAAAGGTAAAGATCCCCTTTGTATTTGAAACAAATTCCTATTTAGTAGAGCCTGTCATTTCTGTTTAGCAATAACAGGATGAACATGTATATACAGTAACATACTTTATTTCAATGTAAAACTTTTGGTTTTTATTTTGATTAACATCTGAGACCACCCACTACCTACCAACAATTGGACTACAGAGAAATAGAACCAGATGAGCTCAATATGTCTCTGTTATCCCCACCTTTGTTTTCTTTGGAAACCAGGGGCTTCAGGAGCTAAATTCCACCCGGGGCTATCTGGACTCAGGCCGATTGTTCCAACATCCTCCCTGCACTTAATGGGCTAATTCCACCAAGTCCAGGATATTTAAGCTTTGCTCGGCCACTGTTCTGGTGCTCTATCATTGAGATTCCTTCAGACCTACGTAGTGTACTCAACTATACTAACCTGCGTCTGAGAAGGATACTCAACCTTAATCATACCCATCCTAAAACTGCTCTGCCTGAGTGTAACCAGTTGCTTTCGCAAACACCGGACCAGTAGTACAGTTCTCCTCCCAGCCTGTAAGATTGCCACAATCTACAAGAAATTGGACAATTTTCTATTTTAAAATTTATAATTTCTAATAATATTGAGCTTAAAGGAGCAGATACTGGTGGGTGTTTAGATTTGTAGGCAAAGTAGGGGGAAAAAAAGGCAAACAGAATATTAGGTTATATGTAGTCTATTAAGCTTTGTGTATGTTGTGTAGAATGTGAATCAAGGGATGCAAAAATTATACAAGGCAGTAAGAAAATCCCATTTAGAATATTGTGTACGATTATGGTCATTTGTGCTCTGGAATCAGTCCGGAAAAGAGTAACCAAATACTTTCCCAGACTTAAAGGAATGTGAAATATGTTTAATCCTGGGCAATGAAGACTGCCCAAGATTAAACATATTTCATATTCAAGCATTCAAAATCCTGAGGGGCACAGACTAGGTCAACCCAGTGAAAACCCAGTCACCAGACTCGACAGTGAAACATAAAGTTTTTTGTTCAGAGCACTCAAACTATCAATGAATGTATCAGTTTAGAGTAAAAGTATTTTTCATTACAAGCCTTTCATGTAATAAGACTAGCAACTAAGAGGTCTAGCGGTAACTAATGTGGATCCAAACCCCTTTTATTTAAGAGCATTCCTCCCATTCATATTCTAACAACTTTATCCAGTACTGGGTCCCCAGAGCCTATCCGAGCAAGTAAAGGCTGAAAGATGTGTTACACCCTGGATGGAACTCGAGTCCTTGGCAGGTCACACACACAAACACAGATACACAAACTCACACCAGGGCTGCTTTTCCTATAAGCTATTAAACCTATCAGTACTGTAAGTCATTGGACTGTGGGAGGAAACCAGAGCACCCAGAGGAAGCCCATATGAACCCAAGGAGAACATACAAATTCCAAGGAGATAGCACCTCAGGAATAGAAGCCATAGCCTCAACACTGCAAGACAGCAAATCAAACCAATTCACTTACATGCCACCCACAATGAGCACTCCTTCTACTCCAAAATCACAACTGTGGTTCGCATAAATTTAATAATATTCCCTGATTCACACACACATCTGTAAAGGCCAGTTTATAAGGAGGCTGCTGTAAATGAGTGTAACTTTTTTAATAGCAATGTAAGAACACAAAGAAACAATTCAAAATCAAGTGCCTTGTACAGTCAGGTCTTCACAAGATTGAGCTCATAGCAAAGTTCATAGAGTAAAAACACACTAGATCGGTGCCTTTCATGAGCTAAATATATGACCTGATCCAACAGCATCAACCAGAAAAGAATTAGTCAGTTACTGAAAACAGATCTTCACATTATTTTATTCTTGTGGGAGAGGGTTAGGAAACTACCATACAGCAACATACAAAGCACAATCCCATCTTCTGTCACCCCCCTGTCTCCAAAACCCTCCTCCCTATCCGTCATCGCTGCACAGAGACTCCCCCCTCCCCTGACCTTGGAGGACCCCTAAATTCCCTTTCAGACAGCAGTATCGAGCGGTGGGGTCAAGAAGCTTTGACGTCGTCTGCTCCTGCTATCCAGCCCCACTCGTACACTGCAACGAAGTTGGTGGGATTTTTATTAACATTCTTTAGAGTCTACACATGAATGCCCTACACTACACCATCTTGAGGTTATTAAGTTCCTTACGGAGAACCCAGTTGAGTCCAGAAATGTTCAAATGTTTCCTGTTTGTTTGTTTTTGCACTAAGAAAATGCTGGGAGACATGGGCTGACAATCTCAAAAAGACCCCAAGCTAAAAGACACTTAATTTTTAAAGAATCTTAATTGATTTATTTTAAAATACAGGACTTGCTATTTTTGGTCTCTTCCAGAATTAAAAGCGTTTTCCATCTTTGACTTCAAAGAGACAAACAACAAATTGGACATAACATTTACAAATTGTCTTTTGGACATTTGTAAATGTTATGAAGATATTGAAGTAGATTTGGGACAAAGTAAAAACTGTAGTGTGTTCAAAGAGTTTAGAACTAAAGACTTTGTTTTCTATAGTATTAACATATACTTCTGTTTTATTTTTTCTTAAATGTTTTGGTCTACTGATATTTTTTGGACTGTGTTCGTTTATTGTTAATTTTCTGTTCAGCAGTGTCTTCCAGCAGTAACAGTGATGATGCAAGCTTAGACTTTGGTCATTACCTCCTTCTGGAGAGCGAACTGGACACAACTGATGGCCCAATTTGGATTGATTGGTTCCTTGTGGTAATTGGACATTCCACACAATTAGCCATCAGGTATATTAATAGCCAGGTGAGGGAAGGCTAGAGCTTTGTGTCTGAGTCCTGCAGTTCAGGGAGACAGTGGTAGTTTGGACTGTAGTAGGTTTAAAGCATGTATGATTCCTGTGCTGTCCTATCAACAGGTAGCCATACAGTATCAGTAAAGGCTTGAAGGGTTTGTGAATGTTAATGAAATACGTGCAAGGATTTTGTTTTTGATTTAATTAAAGCAAGATGGTTCCAAAGGAAATTTTAGCATATTCACTATGGAATGTATTCCTGGAATTAGTCCTAAAAGTCCAGAGTCTCTGTGGGATGTTCATTGTTGATTGTAGTGGATTATGTATGAGGCTAAGTCTTGAAACCAGTTGAGTGCCAGGGATACAGTGTGGGGGAAAGAGCGCCTGCGCTAATATCTTGGAGAGAGAAACTGAACTTTGGTCTCTGCACACTTCTCCACAAGGGGACTGCTGGTACACCACAGAGACCCAGAGGGGTTTTGGACACCAGATATAGTGACAGACCACTCACATGTGTACATGAGATCAGATTTGCAGAGGTGAGGCTATGTTTTGTGGTACGGAGGTCTTCACCACAGTATCTTAATAGGCTGATGTGATCCTTTGCAGGAATAATTGGTAGATCTTATTAAATGCAAAGAAGGGGGATCCATTGTCATTTGTTTTTCATCTCCAGAGAAACTGTTTATTTTGAATCGCCTTCAATGTGTTTGAAGTCGTAGTGAAGGAAGAATGCTTGCCTGGCTTGAAATTGTGTTGCAGAGCAGCATATGACATTGTGTCATGATGTTTTCCAGAATACAGCAACCATGGCAGCGCTAAAATCAGGCACTGATTGTTTTGTGCTAAAGTAAACAGCATGACCGATTTAAAACAAGAGCTTTAAAAAAGTTGGATGTGGTTGTTTCTGCCAACAATCAGTCTGCTCTTGCGTCTGTCATCAGCTGCTAAAATTGTTAAAGTTTTTTTTTGTGGAGTTCTTGTTTATGGTGCATGATCAATGTTTTTAGCAATATAACATCTGAAATGAGTGTTTCTCCAGTCAGAACATATTTACTATAAAAAATAATTCCTGAACATACAGTAGATCAATGTAAATGCTAAAAAATAGTTTTTGTTTCTCCTCTACCTAGATGATTGATAGAAATTTAATGATGCCCTGCTTGAATTTACAGACTTCAAATATTTTCATTCATATTCAGTAATTACAATATATGAATTCATACTTGATTAACGTAGGTACCATTATTTCATGTGCCTTACAATTGACATGAATTGTGTATGGCAATAGTGTGCCAGGTCTGGGGTAAAAAAGAAACTATTGTTGGAACTCCTGTAACTCCATTCATTCCAGTAATTCAGGCAACATTCATGGACTCCAGAACCCCTTCCTTGAGCAGATAGATGATGAGGCCCTTCTTTCAAATTCTTTCTTACCCAGGCTGACAGTTCATGAAATGTTAGGCTGGATAGAACTCACTCAGTGACAAGAGAATAATACTGGACATCACAGTCAGGTCACTCTCTTTCATTTCTGTGCTTTTTCTCATGCATTTATTAAAGAATGACTATTGCCTTTCCATATTTTACTTAATAGCCTATTAATTTACAAGAAAACATTTAAGAACAAAGTTGCCTTTTCAATGATGACTTGTACGGCAACCATTTGCAGGAAAATTGCTAGAACAATTTGAGTGAAGTAACATTCAAAAGTACAGTAGCCACTTCTCACTGAAGTAAGATATATAATTTGCCCTAAACCATCAATCCCACTTTGCAAAGCTAAAGCAATAACTGTAGCTTGGACATTCTGTTCTGTTTGCAATGTTGTAGGATCAGGCCAGTTTTTTGTAATAAACAACAAAGCAAGCAGACCACAGCACAATAAATACAAATACTTGTGGATAAACATTTGTATACAATTTGAAAATTACAAAATGCAAAGGAAGCAAGTTTGAGGATGTCCTGGGAGTATCCATTTGACAAACAGCATGAAAAAAAGACTTGTATCCAAGTATGACACAGTGCAATTACAAATTTTAATCATGCAGAGGCTGGTAGAAAGACCTTTTCCAGGTCAGTTACAAGACAAACAGGGGAAAAAATATCATTCCTCTCAAAAAGAGAATTTTCCCAAGCATTTGCATCAAACATGTTATGGTGACCCTTTTAGAAAACACCAAATTACCATCCAAAAGATCTAAAACTTCTGATCGTGTTTTGTGTTAATTGAACATTATCCTTATTTGCTTTTGTCTTCCTTATATTGACCACAGCCCAGAGAAAACAAAGACTTTAACTGTTTTTCTCCGAGAGCAATATACAGTACCTCACACACATTGTGAGTGTAAAAGGAAGATTGAAGTGTGGAACTGTGGGATGTTTCTGTCAGGTGATCCCAGACCTTTAGGTTCAGAGAAAAGGCAAAACACTTACCTCTAATTCCAATCATGGCTTACATAAGGGTTTGGCCAAATTTGCTGAAATTATTGTATAGGTCACGTACAGTCATGTCAATAGCATACTGACCAAGTTCTGTCACAGCTGAATGATAGAAACTTACCAATTATCCTGTTTCGGAAAAAGTTTCCACTTGTGTTAACTCTCAACCATCATTTTTTACAAAATGTTTTTCAACCTAAATTTAGATGAGGTATGGGTGGCACAGTGGCGCAGTGTTTAGCATTGCTCCCTTACAGTGTTGGTGCCCTGTGTTGAATTCTAGACCTAGGGTGCTAACTGCAAGGAGTTTGAATGTTCTCCCCATGTTCGTGTGATTTTCCCCTGGGTACTCCAGTTTTTTTCCACAATCCAAAGCCAAACTTTGGATTAATTGGCTTCTGGGAAATCTGGCCGTGTGTGTGTCTGTCTGTCTGTTCTTGTATCTATGTGTGCCCTGTGATGGACTGGCTTCCTGTCTAGAGTGTGCCCATTGCTTGCTGGGATAGGCTACAGCTCCCCCACGACCCTGAATTGGATGAAGCAGTTAGAAAATGTATTGATGAACATGAGGCCACATGTGATGTAAAAAACAGAAAAATGAATCTGCTTGTGGATACAGGAGAAAAGTTAGATTGTTCAATTCAAAATGAAGACCTTCATTTATGTCAGGCACAGGTATATATAAGAAACCGTTTTTAGAAAGCTTCACAGTTAAAGTAAATTACTGTTTTTTTCTGCCATATATGTATTTTTTATGAATCGGTGGTGGCGGCGGCCATCTTCTACGCTGTTGTGTGCTTGGGCAGCAGCATCATGACAAAAGATGCAAATAGGCTCAATAAACTTATCAAGAAGGCTGACACTCTGTTGGGGATGAGCCTTGACCCCATGGAGGTGGTGGCTGAGAGGAGAATGCTGACCAAGCTCACAGCCATCATGAACAACACCTCTCATCCACTTCATGGGACTGTTACTGGGCAGCAGAGCACTTTTAGCAACAGACTGCTCCAGCTACGGTGTTAAAGGGAACGTTTCCGCAGGTCTTCCCTCCCGGCGGCTGTCAGGGTGTATAACGCTGCCCAAGGCTAGGACTGTTAGCTCTTCATTTGCTCGTCTATGGACAGCATGTTTGCTCCATTGTACTTTTTGGACAATCAGTCTGTATAAACCTATGCACATTTTGCACATATTTTATTGTTTTTACAGTGACTATGATCATCACATTTTGCACACACCTATGTATTTATTTATTTTTTATTTATTTATTTATTTTTATTTTGTTGTCTTTTGTTTTATAACTATTCTGATGTCTGTTTTTGCTTGTCTAGGGCTGGACTGCTGTAACACATTAATTTCCCTACGGGATTAGATAGATAGATAATACTTTATTAATCCCGTAGGGAAATTAATAAAGGAATTATCTATCTATCACTTAAACAAACTGAACATGGGACTGGAGATTTTCCCATCAGTTTGTTTTTCTCCTGGGTTCAAGAGTATGTTTGTTTGAGGATTTCTGATTTAGTTTGGCAGGTTTTGTTGCTTTTAGTATTTTCGTATGATGTGCGGGAAAAACTGCCCCTGCTTTTCCCAATAATCTGGAGAAATATATATTTTCAGATTTTTAAATCCTTGCTTCCCATGCTAGAGTGATGCAAAAGACAAAACATGTCCCTTTCCCTTTCACTTTATCCTCTCTCCTTCTGGAGACAATTTTTTTACAAAAAAATCTTAAATACAGTCTGGATTAAAACAACACATCAACCCTGCCCTTCACAGATTAAACCTAGTATTCAGTATCTGTCTTTGATTTACCAGAGCCTTCTACTTATTGCCTTCAACACCAAACATTAAAAGAAACTTGTCACTTATAAATGCAACAAATTCACAAAGTTATAATCAGAAAAACAGCATTCTTTGAGCAGCTGGTTTAAGATTTAGCAATCTCAAAATAGCCAATGTTGCATGAGCAGCATGAGGATGTGCACTATCCTGCTGAACTGCTGTCCCATAAGGATGGGTCTATAGGAAGGACAGCAAGCAAGTTCCCAGTACCTGATCAATGAAGGTTTGTGTAGTCAGGTTGCCATCAATCACTACAAGTGGAGTTCTAGGGTAAGTAAGCGCTTCTGTCCAGGGCATCACAACTGATCTGTTGTACAAAACAATTAGCTAGCATATCACTCTACATATCTACAGCACTCTCAGTGATATGGTGCACTCTCTGAGGACTCTACTCATAACCTTCATTCATTGCTGCAGGACTTTACTCCACTGCTCACAAGTCCACCTCAGGTGTTACTCAAATGTATCTACGTGCTGTAGGTACATTTGAGTAACACCTGAGGTGGACTTGTGAGCAGTGGAGTGAAGGTGTTGTTCTCTTTATAAGCAGGGCCCATTGATTCTTTTCCTTCTGCCTTTTCATCTTGCTTGACATTCAAGCAGTCTCCTCATCATCTGTGCTCTCTCACTAATAAGCACTTTAGTACTGATGTAACTGTCAAAGTCACTCAAGTGTATCATGGTTAGTCATGAATGATCAATTAATCAAAATGACAAGGAAAAATATTTAATTAAATTATATTCTTTCTGAATACCTCATTTTTCTAAAACTATACTAGCATAAATGGAGTGATAAGTCTCTTTTGATGCTTTTGCGCAGACAGCCACTATCGAACAGTGGAAATTCTGTTTTGCTACTGCTGGATATGTTTTGTTTTGTTTTATTTAAGCCTTATTTTAAACTGATTGATTTTTACTAACAATAAGGTGCTTAAAACAGGTTATTCATTCAGGTCTGTATTAAAATAAGTAAAGGAACAGGGATACTTATCAAGGTTGCAGTTCAAATGCGAATATTAGCATCAGTGAGGAATTAGATTCCATTGCAAGAGGCCACACAGTCAGGGGATCCTGATGGAAAATTGGATTTACTGTAGGGGTGTCCATAAACTGCATGTCCAACGCTGCTACACTCGGCCATTCTTCACATCTCCTATGGCCCCCCACACGTCGAAAAGGAATACATCTGGGAAGGCAAAGTCACCCAGGACTGAATCCAGAGCTTCTGCAAAGTCATCCGGGTTCTGTTTGTCTTTCCCAGCTTCTACAATCGTTGCCGCTGAAAGATAGAATTAACACCTCAGGTGTGGTACAGCGACACCTCTTCTCGAGAGAGAAAGGTACTGCAGAGAATGGTGAATGTGGCCCAGAAGATCATCAGGCGTGGTCTCACAGAGATTAAACAGCTCTATGAGGACCGCTGCCATGGTAGAATTCTGGCCATCACAGAGGACAGTCACCACCCCGGGCATGAGCTCTTCACCCCACTGCCCTCAGGCAAGAGATACAAGAGCATACGGACACTTACCACCAGATTCTTCAATAGGTTCTACCCCCAAACAGTGCGATTGGCGAACACATTTGGCCATGCCCCTCAGACCACACCTACACCATATACCTCATTATAATTATGTATTGCACATCTGGAGTCATTGTTTACATGTCTGCATTGTTCACATTCAAACTGTTTACTTGTTTACTTGTACATAGTCTACAGTTTGTTTGTATATTGTCTTGATGCACTGTCTGCACTTTGTGTTTTTACACTTTTTCACAATCGAGAGACTTTCTGTAAGTAAGAATTCCAGTACATGTACCGGTTACATACAGTATGGCAATAAAGTTCAAGTTCAAGTTATGTTATTTCCCAAAATATTTTAATCCATTGAAAATTACTGGTGTCATCACTGCATTTCTACTGGGGCAATACATGTACATCCAATATTTAAAACATCTATGAAATTCAAACTCTATCAAAAAAACCTTATTGAGAATGTTACAAAAGGAAATGGTCCTTAGATTTGTGCTACCATGGAAATCAACCCACAGTGAAAGGCATTGTGAAAGGGGACATTTTTGTTTCCCATTTTTAAGGCTCTGATTTCAAGCTGCTTTTCAATATTTCTAAGAGAATTGAAATTAAGAAAACATTGCTATAAGATGGTCTTTGTTTTCAAATGTTCAATTCAAGACATAATAAATGACTGCAGTAGGGGGTTATAAACCTAGTCCGGTGAAAATCCAAAGACTGGCCAAGTGCAACAAAAGTGAAGAGGCACTCGAGTCCATTCACACTTTACACTAGTGACTTCCTCCAGCTTTGTTTAGATGCCAAGCAGATGTTTTTCCTAATGTGTTGAGATTCCATCACTGCCGCCGGTGTTGACATGCTTGTGTAAGGTGTGAGGTCTTTGGTGTGGGTGGGCAGGATCAAAGCTTCTACATGATATCTTGCGTCAGATGCTCTGATGAAGTTTCTTTCGGGACAGACGTTTGAGAAACCAGGCACGGAGAAATAAGAGCATGCAAGCTGTAAAGGGCTGCTGAGCACCATATCATAGATCTTCAAACATTCAAAATCTATATTTTATGATTTGGTGCTCAGTGAGCTGTTGAGATAAGAAAGGACACTATGTACAGAGAGATGCCTCCATCACAAACCAAGGACTGAAATTCTACAGTAACTGATGCCGTCAATGTTGTGATAACAGAATGACGAAGCATCATAAAGAGCTCATTTAGCATGATGAGTCTGTTGTGGGGACATTAATCCCTATGGTCTTCATCCACCCACATCTGTGTGGGAGATTAATGGTGCTTTCCTTTGTGATACATACTGTACAGTATGTATGTATTTGAGCAGTGAGGATAGGGATCTCAGAGATATGCACCAGATGGCCTTCAGTTATTTCAAGGAATTTCCAGTCATAGTTTTGGAATATTACCCATGAGAAAATCCATATAGCACATACCAGAGTATTTTGTTCCAATGCAAGCAAAGAAAAACAAACAATACTTTCATATTACTTGCACCTACGTATTTATCTAGGAGTGAGGTGTTCTCTCCTGTTCCTAGTTCCCTGTTATTATTCATGTCTTTCTGGTGTGTAGCCTATTTACTTCCTGCTTCTGCTCTGCTCCTCGCTCAGCATTGAGGTTCAGATGTCCTGAGACCTGCCTAGCACCAGGTCACTCCTGTCCTTGGCCTGAGGGCATAGGTTTCTATACAGCATTTCCTGAACAGCTGAGCCCGGGCTAACCCCCGTCTTGCCGCTACGCATAGGGTCTATTTTCGCTCTCCTGACATTCCACAGTTCGTCTTTTCTGACATCTCTGACATGAGGCATGTAAATGTAAGGCATTCATAACATTGTAGGTGTCTACTGATCTGCCTTATTGTAAATGGATTAAGTATCATTGCTTCTTGTATTACTACCTTGTGTGGCCTCTAGTACTGTGACTGAGGGGACCTTCACACTAAAAACACTGGAAGGCAGCTGTGTTAAAATGTCCCAGGGGGGTTTCTGCTTTTTAAACAGAAATGTTTCTGCACGTATAAGGAACACAACTGAATAAGAGAGAGTGACTTGTACCTCCCCTTCTATCTACAAGCAACCCAACCTCATGGAAGAATGAGCATTGTAAACGTTCACTTTTAAACATTCTAAAGAATTTAAATCTAAACCATTATTCGATTATATAATGAGATCGTTACACACAGTGAACTATTTGCATGCGTAATTGTGTTTTGGCGGTCTCTAGTGGTAGATGTTTTTCGGGGTACCTGCAGAAACCTTTGCATTTATATTGTTTCCCATTTCCAGGGTACAGATGCCAAGTTGATTTTCTGCCAATATTTCACTAAATGAAATTATGAAGACTTATAGTAATCAGGTTTAATATGAAAGTTAATAGAAGCCAGGGCTTGACTGACTGTGTCTAGTTTAATAACGTCCCTCTACTGTTTATTCTGTTTGAATTCTGGCATGATCTTTTCACCACTGGCACAAAATCTGTTGTGCCTTGGTTGCATTCCTCTTATTTTGAGGGAGGAACGTTTATATCTTAGAACGGATAGTGGGATGATTAGCTTAGCATTCTTCCTTGAACCGCAATGTTGCTGTCCTTGTGCTTTGGAGCTACAGTATGTCAGACTGTGGCTCTGTACTGCCTCGAGGGACAGATTGCCCCTATTGGAGTGGACTTCAGCCCTCTAATGACGAAAGGGCCGCAAGAAGAGGCTTATTCATTGGGGAATAGTGAACTTGTTATACTGTAGGTGTACTGTATAGATATAAAGACCTTTGAACAGGCATATCCACCAACACATGTACATATATTTGCTTTCAGTGTTACACTTTTCATTCCCAAAACAACATTTTTTAAATCTTTTCTCAAAATATTGCAAATGCAAGTGATCTCCAAAAATCCTCTAAACATGGCCATTAAGTTTGATTTCACTGCAGGAAACTATTTTGTAATAAACAAAAAAAGCAGTAGAGTAATGCTGACAACAGCACCTTGGACAGAATCTGCACAACAGATGAATAATTTACATTTGTACCAGCAAAATCAAAACACAATACCACAAACTATATCTCACAAAACACAAGACAACCTTAGCTTTTCAGAACTGTGTTTGTTTTGTAACTGGATACATCAGCATAAAGCAGATGAACATTTGTTCATAGGAATATTCATCTTGTGTTTCAGTTTTGAAAAGCACCAAAGTAAAGTACAAAAGCAAAAATTCGCGAAAGAGCATATAAAAAGATTCCTTTACCTTGAAACAAGTGCTTTCATTTTACTCTGGGAATTCACAAGTTTAAAAAAACAATACACATTGCAACCAAGATGGCTTCTGAAGCTCCCCTATAAGTTCAAATTGACCAGCTGTAAAAACATCTCATCCAACAAATTTTGACCATTCAGAGGCTTAAACCCTCTTCTCTATAATTAGCATATGTTTTACTTTTTTTAACCATCAACATTATAAGAAGCCTCTCTAGGACTGGCAGTAGTGAAATACTAATTTACTAATTTCATCATTTTTATTATTTAACATTTTTGTAAGGCTGAGAAGAACCTTTCCAGGTCCTGTCTTCATTAAAATAATTCTTGCAGATTTTTTTATATCTCTTCAACCACTTTAAAAAAAATTTCCAAGGTAGTAGACACTTTAGAGAAGACGCAGAAAATTAAATTTACATCCTAGGAGTGCCACAGCTTGGAAATTGACTTTTTAAGGTTTTTATACCCGTGTCCACATGTGTGACCACCCTCAGCTGGAGCCTTTAAAGGGGATGAAGTGAAGAAGCTCCTCAGACCACACCTACACCATCTACCTCATTATGATTTCTTATTTATTGCACATCTCCAGTCATTGTTTACACGTCTGCACTGTTTACATTCAAACTGTTTACTTGTTTACTTGTACATTGTCTACTGTTTGTTTGTATATTGTCTTGATGCACTGTCTGCACTTTGTGTTTTTACACTTGTTTTAACAATCAAGAGACTTTCTGTAAGTAAGAATTCCATTGTACCAGTACATGTACCGGTTACATATGGCAATAAAGTTCAAGTTCAAGTTCATTACGCTGCACAGCAGCTATACTGTAAGTGCAATAGCAAGACAGCAACATCCTCCAGGGCTCTTCCACGCAGCAGCTGCTGAACTGCTCTACCACAGTAGCAGCAAATGTTTGCACACTCTCTGCTAACGTTTGCCATATACTGTATATTGTAGAAATATTATATTTCACCTCGCATTGTTTTCGCATCCAAAACCGAAAACAGACACTCACCCAACTCAAGATCCCGAATCCCCATGTAGCTTTCCAGGAGATCGTCCACCTTCTTTGTCGCTCTTTCTTCAAATTCGTTCGGCTGAAAGATATTCATTATTGCATTAATCCCAGTGGCCTCCATGTACAATTACACCAGACTGAATTTCAACTGAGCATTGTAAAAGACATTATGGGTGTATTCACACAGCAAGTGCTCTATGGTAGTTCCTGAAAATAATGTAAATGTAATAGTAACGTAGAACACCTCAATCTTCACAAGTAAGCCAGTATCCAAGCTTCCTTGCATGGGACACAAGTCCTTTGCAGGGCACACATAAACACACACTCACACCAGAACTAATTTTTCAAGAAACAAATTAACCTACAGTACCAGTGTGTCTTTGGACTGTGGGAGGAAACCCATGTGAACTTGGAAACATGTAAACTGCACAGAGACAGCACTCCAGCTCTGAAATGAACCCAGAACCCCAGTGCTGTGAGGTGGCAATTCTAACCACTGGACTACTGCGCCGCCCTTCAGCCTACATGCATGTATTACGCATCCTGATTTTGTGAGTGCAGCATGCAAAGCACTCTGGGAACTTTTCTCTGCAGTAAATATGGCATGCTTTTAGCTCGTCAGATTGAAAGCTCTGTAATGGAAGCCAAATGTTGAGTTCCTAAAGTGAAACCTAACCTTTTAGCCCTACAGGGCTTGATGATGTGACCAAGCAAAGATCTTTTGAGGATGTCTGCTTATGTTCTGTTACCACATTTCCAAGACTCACATGGTTCTGTTTATTTACTGCGATGTGATGTGTATATAAACACGTCAGAGTCTTTTGCAATCGATAGGATTACACATCATTAACTGGAAATATGTGTGTATTATATTCTAAATAAATGTTTCAGACGTGAAAATGCAAGTTTATGGTAAGGAGGTAGGAATCCCAGAGAAAACATATTGTTGGTGTTTGACACTGCTTATAGAGCATCTATTTTATATGATTACCACAGAGAATCATGTGCTTTGTGTTGACATTGATGTTCAAAACTGATCACCATGAGATTGAAATGAGATCAGAGTTGTAAGTATTTCATTATTCTTAGATGCACAAGGGAAACACATTTTAAATTGGCATTCCAGTATCTTATATTACAACTTTATGAAATCCTTTACTTTTCCCAGGAAATAAAGGTTAGTACTATCCTTGAACTATCAACCTCAGTCCCTCAGAGACTGATGGACCTCCGTACTCTTGTTCCAATTGGATTCATGGTATGTCGTGTGTATTTGATCAAGCAGATATAGGCGAAGTATCTTTTCTGGTTGCACAATGTTTAATGTAATTTTTTTATTTGAATCAAGAGCATGGTGTTAAATTATGATCCGTGTAAGAGCTAGAAAGAAAGGTCATCTGACTATGAAAGGTAACGTTGGCTAGGAAGCTAAAAGACTGCACTGGAGTGAAAACAGGTATGTGCCACAGTTATCAAGGACTGCTGTTTCACAACCCAAGTCTGTAGAGTTATTAACATAAGTGGAATCTGAATCTGTTCTCAGACTGATATGCTCTCTCATAAGCAGCATGCATACAGGCTGGGCTCTAGAGCTTAGACATCGTTCCTTCGAGATTTGACTTTATCATTAGTTCTCTCTGACCTGGATTCCCTAAGCAGTAATGAACAATGGATCTTGCTGAGCCTCCAACAAGAGGCTCATCACCCCTGCTCCTGACACTAACTCTCTGTACACACTGAGAGTCAATATGGTGAACATTTCTGAGAAAAGCATGCGGGGTCTTCATCCCTCTTGTGACAGTTTAAGGGCTGTACCAGAAAAGCTCAGATGATTAACAAATACCCATTCCAAATCTGTGTGCACAACAAACAAATTAACAGTTCCAGTTGTTTTTTTTGTAGAAAGAAAATACATTTACACTCTTAGTGCACAGTCATTAAACCATAGTCACTGTATGTGTGGTTAATGGGAAGAGTCATTATGATTTCCTTTAGCTATTACACATTTAGCCACATAATAATACAACTACCCACTGCTTTACAAATCATGTTATTTTAATTGTATTATGCACTATCGTCACAGACAAGGGACTCCTAAAGTTGGTGATCCGTTGAGAATGTTGCCTAATCCATTTTAACAGACACAAATACAGATACAGATTTATCATTTCTAAAAATAGCACATTAAATACAAAATTGGACCTTATGGGATATGTCTCTCACCAACAGAATGCCTAGTAAATCTTAAAATCCAAGACATCCTGTTAGTGTTCTATAAATAAATGCCTGCACAATGCGACTGGAAGGTGAAGAGCGGATACTCACCTTAATTATGTTTCTTGCCTTCCTGCTAGAAAATCAACACTGTTTTACTTACTGCTTCCTGCACAGACGCAGATCCCTTCGATCTCAAACGCAGAGTTTCTCTGCCACTTCCCACCTTCCCTTCGCCACAGGACTTGGCTGACTTGGTCCTCTGCGCGATCATGTCTGCGGAGGATTTAGACAAGGGCTTGTAGACACAAGAACTGCACTGTATTTGCTCAACAGGAGGGCTCCCTGAAACAGTGTCTTAATTCATTCATTAGATATTGACCCATCTTTTACACAGCATAATCTGACCCATTTTTAAAACACACCTATCTTTTGAAATTTACTACATAAATTTCACCTGTACTATGTACAGATATATTAACCACACCTCTACATTATCTTCCACAATAAAGAGAGTATTTGTATTAGTGGATGAGCGGTGGATCCAGCAGAGTTTGATTTGAAGCTTAGTGACAGTATAAACTAATAAAGTGATACACATTACTGGTCGTCCACATTCAAACATTTGCCTGGTGCTCATGCTGACTGAGATTCTAATTATGTAATTTAGCTAATTGTTTTCTTAATTAGATCATATTTTCACTGTCAGGGATTAGGAAGTCATTAATATTCCAACGCTGGAGTTTGAGAGTTTCACAGGTGATAGATACATATTGTAGAAAATAACAGACTGCTGTTGTCGATTAATTTCAAGAGTTTTTTTCAAGCTCTTCCCTCTTTGCATTTGAACCAATAGTTTTACTAAGGGATTTGTGTTTGCTGAAGTTAAGGTACCAGTTTTTTTCCAAATTGTATCCAGGTTTCAACTCCCAAAAGTAAAATGTCCCCAAAGTGATTCATGTCGAATTTTGCTTTAACTAATTACATTGTTCTCATATGGAAGCCATTCACATCAGCCTTTAATAAAGGCCTGGCCTGTTTTTACACAAATTTCAGTTAAATATGATATTTGAATAGCTGGTAATTCATGAAAGAATGCTTAGCTAAGATAGTTAAACAGACTTAAGTACTAAATCATCTTTTTTTATAAAAAAAGAGTAAACAGAATTGTTTAATGGACTGTAATCTCCAATGTAATGGAAAGTAAATAATGTGCCTTGTATACAAGTGTTTTAAAACATTATTTACATTTTCTAGACAATATGGGGGAGCAATTAAAAAGGCCAATAAAATGCATGTTACATCAAAGCTGTGTACAATTTTGGACACCACATTATAGAAAAGATATTTCTTCTCTGGGATTAGTCCAGAGAAGAGCAACACGATACATTCTGCGACTTTAAGGAATATCCGACACTGACAGACTGAAGAAACTGAAACATTTTAGCCTTGATCAGAGGAAACTGCAAAGTCACTCAACACGAGGATATGAAATCCTTCAAGGATTTGTAAAGTCAGTCCGGCATATTTCTTCTGAATGAACTGTGAACCATGAACCAGACGACACAAGAGAAAACCACATGGAAGAGCGTTCAAAGCCAAGAACAGGAGACACTTGTTTACCCAAAGGGTTGGGGGAGTCTGGAGCAAGAGACCCAGACATGTTGCTGAAGCTGCAACCCTGGGTTCTTTGAAGAAATGACTGGATGAGATCTTCTTATTAATTAACTACTAATTACTAAGCGGACAGAATGGTCTCCTCTCATTTTAACTTTTCTTATGTTCTTTTCTTTGGTGCAGCGTCCAGGCAGATAGCACTGCCGTGCTGTCTCTCAGGTTTCGGATCCTGGGCTCAGTTCTGGTCTAGGTCACTCTCTGCATGGTGTTTGCATGTTCAGCCCATGTCCATGTGGGCTTTGCCTTACACTGTCCGAGGACAGCCAGACTAGCTGTTAGAACTGCAAACATGCCTGAAAGCATCAGTGTATATCCCCTCTCGGCCCCTGGACCTGCCACGTGAGGCTCCTGCTCACTACAACCCTCTCCAGATGAAGCTGTTACTGAAAATTTATCTATCAATCTCTCAACTGCTTCTCTAAACTCTTTCCTTAGAATTAAAGCGTTAACTGTGCTTAATTGGTTCCAGGTTCCTGTGCCCCCATAAAAGCTGCACACATGAGGCCTTGACATTGTAACCCTGCATTTTAAAAGCCAAAGATTAGATTTTTGTATCATCTCAGGAGGTTTTGGGAAATCTGTCCAGCATCTGCTCTTTATTAAAGTTTAACCAGGTACCCACAGTACTGAGTTGCAACACGCAGCCTATGTACAGCTTGTGTGAGCACTTTCAATTAGGTCAAAACCACTTCGGGTTTATCATAGAAAAGACGTGATAATTCACTGGCACAAAGCAATGAAAAACAGATAAGTCTCGCTTGTGCCTGTGATTTTTTTACGATAATTAGCTCTCTACAATTTCCTCATGTATGTCACTTCCTGTTATTCTCTGTCTTCTATCTGAATTATCAGCCTGGATGTTTGCCAGCTTGTCTGTACACAGTGTTCTCCTCCCTGCTTGTTAATGTACTGACCAACAACTGAGGCATGTGAAATTCCAATTATGTTTCAGGATCCATTTATCCCAGGCTATCCATCAAGTAACAACTGCCTGATTGCGATACCAGACAAGATCCTGAACATATTTTTAGCCATTGGCCAGTATGTTTATTTGTTTGATAAGGTGTTTTTTCCCCTATGTAAGGTCAAAGATGAAGGTAACAAGGTTTGGGAGTGAATAGTTTTTTATGGAAGAAATCAGCTGGTCAAATTTTTAAGTGGCATCTGAGACTGCGAGCATTTTTGTCCCACAGTGATGAAGATTCATTTAGAGATCAAGTAGAACATAAAAAAAATGGCAAGAGCTGGGTACCCAGGCCATTTCAATTGATAAGCAGCAATATTTTATGAGGGAACCCTCACCAATGTCCCATTATACTGCAGTTATTGAGTCAATATTTAAGAAATAAGAAAGAGCAAACCATTTTGAAATCTAGTGATGAGAATGGAAAGAAAAGGCTTGATACCTGTTTAAACTTGTTCATCTTAAAACAAAGAAACCCATTAAATAGAAACACCAGCATCACATGTACTAAGAGTAAGACAAAGGTCAAGTCTGCAGTAGATGCCTGCCTTAGAGGCAATATAAGGTATATATACTAAACAATGGAGAGGCCAAGAGACTGCTTATCTTAAAACCAGTATAGTGGATCTCCAATGTAGAAGCACGAGAAACAGTGTTTTTCAGTGCTCATGGGTACTGAGGAAGATAAAAATGGAAAAGAAATGTAAGAGCTCCTGAAGGACTTTGTGGAGAAACAACTGAAGATATGAGCTGAAGTGGCTGAAGAAATACAGTTTGAGGAGGAGCACAGGCTTGGGAAATGAAGACCTGGTTCCAACAGACCTCGACTCATAGTGACAAAATTCTCTAGTTTTAAAATGCAGCTGCCTGTCACAGATAGTGGCAGTAGAGACCCTATGCGTAGCAGGAAAAAGGGGCAACACGGAGGTTAGCCCCGGCTCAGGGGGACGGTCAATATCGGGGTAGAAACCTATGCCCTCAGGCCACGGACGTGGGACAACCTGGAAACGAGGCGGGTCTCACGACATCCGTACCCTCAATGCTGAGCCAAGAGCAGAGGAGACACAGGAAGGAAATAAGCTACACAACAAGACACACCGGAAAGACATGAATAATCACAGGGAACTAGGAAAAGGACAGAAGTGGAGCGCCCTCTAGGGGTTGGGGAGGAGCGTAACACTGCCGGTATTCCGTCATGGCAAGCAGCTACAAGGTTTGACGTATTCCAGGAATGAATAATTTCCAACAGGAATAATGGAGAGAGGCGGAAGAAATTTACAGCAATGATGAAAACGTTTAAAGCACAAAAAATCAAAGTGGCCAAACGAGTACCTTCGAAAAAAGTACACTGCCTCTACTGGAAAATGACAGGTCACTTAACCGATTAAATTCATACAGATTCAGAGGTAAAAGATGTAGCTGTGAATACCCAGCTATGTGTGAATAATTAGAGCTTACAGAAAAATTACTAAATGTTTAAAAAATAAAGGAAAGTGTGGTAGGTTGTGTAGGAGTCAAGGAAACTTTATCCCCTTTCAATTCCTTGTATTTTTATGGTTTTGGTTAAATTCATTATGTGATGTTGTGTTCTTTTATTATTCTATTAACATTTCTAAAAGGCAATCCATCAAATTAGTGATTAAATGTACAAGCAATTTGAGTTTGTAAATCTGAAATCCCCTGGAGTGAAAAAATTGTGTTTGTACACTTACAAGAGTAATCTCTTTTCTGTGGTTTAAGGAATTACATTAAAGATTTAAATTGAAGCATTTTGTCTTTGTAATTCGTGATTATGCTGGGATATTAACTTGTAATGATAAATGGGATGGATGGTTTGCCAGACCATTGACTCTCATTTAATCAGCTCAAAATAATTGTTTAGCTGAAAATTGATAGTGGCCTGATTAATTGCAAGCTGCTTAATTGATAGTGAAACTCTGTTTGGTTCTGTTTCAAAAGGGATAGGATATACACAGTTCTGCATATTGAATAGACCTACTACATAAAAATTGCTTTCAACTGCATTGAAAGTTTACTAATTGTTACAAATAATTTACTATAACAGTTAGTAAACTTTGAACAGACATGTCTGGTGTGATTACAAAAAATGATTAAATTGCATGTACTGTATAATGCTGACTTTTCCTGTTGGTGGTATAATTCAGATGGAATAGATTCATTTCACTTAAAGTTTTTAGGGCCACCATGCAGTCTTAGTGTTGGAGTACACTATATAGAATTTATTTAAGAAGCAAATACGGATCTGCAAGGAAAACAGCATAATATATTTGATATTAATAGCCCATTGGGCACGCACTGTACATATTGTTATTTCCATTTTAATTTATTAGCAGAGGTATGGTACTAGTGTAAATTCTGGATTTATTTCCAAAAGGCTTTTGCTACAGCTGAATACAGAGATCAACTAAATATAAGGATCATGGTTAGCACTCTCTGACCTGGAGAATCAGTTGGATTCCGATAGATGATTTGAAACATTCACAATATACAACACATTCAGCAGAATTTGAGATGCACTTTACTGGCCATGTACAGGAATCATTTGATCTTGACCTCCATTGTGTTTTTTATAGAATTACATTTAGGACTGGAAAAATGGTGTTAGAGCAATACAACATATTTAGCATTTGCCTGAACACTTGAATTAGCAACTGTAACTAGAACATTAACATGTCTGGGAGCCAGCTTTTCTGGCTTCTTTTTCTTACTGTTGTAAGTAGCCAATTCCAGCAGCAGCTCATTAGAAGGAAAAATAATTAGTTATTCCTTCTTCCTTAAGTGAGACTAATGGTTTTGTGTTGGCCAGCAGTTTTATTTTAATCTGTGTTTCAGGATGGATCCTGCTGTTAGCAAAACTTTAAAGCATGACTTTGGAACTCTGATCCTAATGATTGAAGTGACTATTAGTTTTCAAACTGCCATGCTTTCAAAGTATTTTTATGTGGTTAATTGAAGGTGCAGATCTCTACATCTTTATCATTGTTATCATCTTCTTAAAGGTGACAGGAACCTTTTAAAGTAACTAGAAATATGTGGTGCGTTAGGTTTAGAAAAAAATTAGAATGTTCCAATGAACAAATTGTAAGATAAATTTTAAGTTTAATCTGTCTTAATACAAGGTCAAAAAGCATGTTAAACTGGATTATTTCTGAACTAGGAGAAGTGAGGAATAGCTTTATCAGGTGCAGTAGCACAGCCACAGTAGTCATCAGACAGTAAAATCCTGAGTTAGAATTTACCGTGGAATAACCTTTGCACTGTGTTCTTGGATAGGCACTTTCACAGACACAGGTACCCAGGACTTCTAAATTAATTCAGTAATCATCTTTATAAAAACTGCTGCACTTGAAGGCAGCACTTCTAAGATTCCTAGGTTTGATGTCCAAAATGTTAGACTAGAATTTCCAATTAAATAACATTTTGGTAGTGCCTACTATCTTAGAACTCACCAGTAAAATGTAAAATATGTTTCTTTTTCTTCAGTATGTTAATCAAGATACTGCACAGCTCATTTTGTAGGTAAAATACTTTAACTTAGCACCTTCTTTTCAGTAAACTTGTTGAGTTAAAAGCTTGTTCTGTTAAGTACACAGTTTCATTACACTTCACTTTGAAATATTTGCAATTATGCATCACACCTGTTTATGTGTTGAATTCCACAGGGATTGACCTTCTTTAACATATCCGCCTGCTTCCTGCTCTCACTGAGATGACATAAGCAATGGATCACAGTCAGGATGTGGAACAGAAATGTTGTTCTCCTGTATTGAAAACCTGCACTGGCTCCCAGTCTCTTATAGAGCCTGTCGACTTGCCAGGCCTTGCCAGGCCCTGAGCTACCTTCAAGAGTTACTGTGTCTCAGTTTATTCACTTAGTTCTTCTGGTTTCAAGGACTTCACATCATACATGAGGAGATCATTGTTTTCCAGCAGTAGCCCCTTGTCCTTTTGTCTTTGGAATATTCTTTGAAATGCACCCTCCACTGATGTTTTTCCTCAAAATGAACTTGGTTTTATCAATTCTTGTATTTGATCGATTGACTGACTGGCTGGCTGACTGACTGACTGACTGATTGACTGATTGATTGTCAGGAACTGTCACTTCTAATGTTGGCTATGGAGGACAGTTCTGAAGACAGCTTAGAACAATGCTGTCTAGTACATTATAAGACCACTCAATAAACAAAAATTATAATGTTTGTAAAAAAGTAAATAAACTAGTGTTTATTATGTTGATTGAATCTCTAAATTCAAAAGAAAAGGGTATTTTAGAGGGAACAAAGTATCACCTGACTGACAATCTGCACTATCTATATTCCATTGCATGGAATAACATTACTGCATTTATCAGTTTCATGATTTAATTACAGTAATAAAAACTCCATTCACACCCTGAACAATCTCATAATAAGTGAAAATAAAATCCTCACATACCTTTCACACACAGTTGCTGTCTCTTAACATTCCAATTCTCTCTCTTTTTGTCAACTGAAAATGTGCAGAAATACAAAGCGCAGGCTGAGAATAAATAGTGGCCCACTGTATGTATACTGAGATCAGATCAGTGGGGGTTGCTATTCTTGAAAGAGCCACTGGGAGGGGCTGCTGATCTTTCTGTTGAATAAAGGAAAATACAACAGCAGGGAGGAGACTGAGCTCCAAGTGAAAACCTCTCTGCCAGTGTCCTGAAAAAATACTGCATTAGATGTAGAAATGAAAGCATGAAGCTTCCCTGTGGTTTCTGTTTTTCATATTAGACACAAAGTGGGTATGAGATAATATTTCAAGAATGAACCTTTATAAGAAGGTTAAGCCAATATGTCAAAGTGTTGTCCACAGTCTAGGAATTCTAAGATACACACGTGTAGTGTAGGTTTTCATTGTTATTATGAATTGTCATAAAAGTAATAATAACTCTGAATGTACTCAACAATTTACAGTTCAATAGAATACTTTTACATGAAGATACTCTTTTCTAGATCAGTATTATTTATGTTTGCATTGGTTTTAGTCCCAGTCCAACAGCTTGCGCCCTGGCAACTACCTGGAAAACTCACAAAGACCTTGCAAAGTCCACACCTTGCATTAGATGAGCTGCAGAGGCCACTATAACTAAGTAAAATCAGCACTGGATTAGAGTGCCAGCGTCCTGAGGAGAAACAGAAGTCACCTACCAAATGCTTTCTTGGGCTCTACCAGTCTCAGTGTGAAAGGTGCTCCTCTGGGGAGCTCCTTCAGCATCTTGGCCACTTCATAATGCCGGCAGCCCACGATGCTCTGGTCGTTGATGGCCTCAATGTGATCCCCAACACACACTGACTTCAGATGGTCAATGGTACTGCCTTCCTTTATCCTCTGGGAGTGGAGATAGGGGTGGTAAGAAACCAGACACAAATTAAAAAATAAGTATGTGATCTGGCCGTGTATTTTTTTCACTTCAATAACAAGAACACAAGAACAGTTCCAAACGAGAGGAGGCCATGCAGCACATCTAGTCCCTTTGGTAGTTAGTAGCTAATTGAACCCAGGATCTCATCCAGCCATTTCTTGAAAGAAGCCAAGATATTGGCTTCAACAACACGGCTGGGAAGCTTCTTGTTCAGACTCAAACAGCCTGTATTCAGGATGTGGGCATGATGTCCATTAAAACCCAAGCTTCACATGCTAAAAAAACAAAACTCAACAACAGAAAGCATTTTAAAGTAAAAACCCAACTCTGTGCTTCTTAGAAAATGTGCCTGGGGTTCTTTGAATACTGAGAACATAAATGTCCCTCCCGGATGGAACAGCTCCATTCAGACCAGTTCAGAGTTCAAACCAGGTAGTAGAAGACAGGTCAGGTACCAAAAGTTTTTTCTCTTTAACCTGTCACATAAATAAAAGAAAACACACAAACTTCCTCAACACGACAATTTTATCTGTTTTGTGATCTAAACAGTTCTATAAACATATAATTCAAATGAGGCTCTGTTACTGTTTTTCACTTCATTGGGACTCACCTCCAACCACTCTATTACTGTTAGACACAGCAGTCCATTTCTGGCTGGGAGAACTGAGCGACTGTGCACACAATTAACTGTTTCCCCCCTTTATTTATTCAGCTTGTTGGCCTATTTCATCAGAACGCTCTAAGGGTTCAAGGTGGGATATGTGAAACAGCTGTTGAGTCGCTGTCTGTGATTGGTGCAGGGGGGCAGTACATTATGTTCCTGACATCTTTGTTGGATGTGGATTTAGGTTTATCTTACATCTGCGGTGCGTCAGTGTCCCTCTCTGTGCTTGCAGAGGCTTGATAAACCCTGATTAATGATTTTACACTCCGAACACTGATCCTGAGCTGTGTCATGTCAGAGTCAAAGCCCGAATTATGTAGTTGAGTTATTTCAGGTTACTCAATTCTGATCAGTGTGTCACTCGCATTCTAGTTTTTGTTTCCATTCAGCTCACAATTACACAATTACAGATTATACCCTTGAAACACAGTTTTAATTGCTAACATGTTTTTTGTAACTATTTTCATCTTGTAACAGGGTCACAACTCTGCATTGACTTTGTGCTTTCAAATCTCCCTTTTATTAAGTGTTAAGACCAGGAACAGGTCTAACAATGCTATTTGATAGTAATTACAGTGTAATTTTCCTCTGTATCTGTACATCATTAATCACGAATGAAATGTTGTGAAGGATTGCTTGGATGGCTGTAAGCTTAAAAATAACCTCTTTTTTAAACATTAAGCATTGTTTAACTTGCAACATTTCTTGGTAAGCATGCATAAAAACTAAGAACTGAGTGTTTATTCTCAAGAGTAGTTACAAGTGGATTCTGTTAAAATGACTGGTAATTGATAACTGTTTTATTAATTTAAAATAATTGTGTTTTTAACTGTACACTTATTAACTTTTCATTATTGGAAATTCATCCAATAACATGGTTCATGTATGCATACTTTTAATTGCTGTATACTAAATATAGATTAGAATTGTTTTTTAAAGAATTGATGAGGAAAATATGTTCTAAATATTCTTTAATTGGTATCAGGCCTTTGGAAGGAATATCAAAAGTCACAGAGCTTCCACTGTGAGGGAGCTGGATGTTCAGGGTCATACTGTACTGTATAGAGAATCTAATGAGGTTAGGACATACTGTATACAGTACCTTGATGAAAGCGTATCCTGTTCCATTATCAGTAATTGTCAGCCCAAGAGCATCCTCTGTCTTTGTCACCTCCACCTCTTTGGTCTCCCCTCTCACATGAGCGAAGATGAAGTCCTCCAGGCCAATTTGCCCCCCAAGAAGCTTCTGCATGTCCACTTTGTGGGAATTCAGGGTGCAAAAGAGAATCTGGGAAAAGGAATGGTTTCTGGGTGGTTAAAAGAAGTAACTCAAGGAGTCCCAGGGGAGATCTTCTAAGGCCAGAATCCTGGATTTAAATCAGTTTTAATTGGAACTGTTTAAGCATTTTCCATGTGCACAACTGTTGTTACTGTTATGTTTGGGGCCTATCACAATGTTTACAATTCCCATCAATTCACATCCCTAGTCTTTAAATGTAAAACAATGAACAGCCTGGGGATGCATGCACAGCTGTCTTCAGCCGATCGTCCCTGAGGCAGTAAACACAGTCAGACAACTACCGTATACTCATTTTTTAACCAAGTTTAATCCATTTGTAGATAAGTCATTAAGCCAGCATCAATAGAGACGAAAGTATATAAGACCACACAGAAACAGAGTCAGACAGAAGAGAAGACATAGAAGTGGGAGTAGAAACAACTGGACTGTGAGCGAGTTATCTCCTTTATAGATTGTGAATACAGAGCTTCTAGGTAATTTGAGCACTTAATAAATGAACTCCAGATCTTAAGTAAGGGCCTGTTGTTTTATACTTGTCGAGACACTGATTTTCTATTTGTGGTTTCCAGCGTGTTATAGGAATTTCTGATTTGAGGTAAGGCATCACAAGGCTGGACAGGATTGTCCACCGCTGCTCCTGGAAAACAGGTGAGTCTCAGGTGAGTTTCAAGGCTTTAAAGCAGCAGGACCTGAAGAGCTGGGAAAAGTTATTCAATTGGTCCAGTTAAGCCAGTAACTGCACCAGCTGGTTAGCTTGTCAAGAGCTGGATTCTAGACAACACGGGCTGCCCAGGACCAGGACTGGACACCCTTTGGCTAGTTTCCACATTCTGCAAGTGAGCCATGTCTGTCAGCAGCTGGGGATGTCAATAGTGGGAGAGCATAGAGACAGAAATAATGGCCAATTCCAACTGTATAAAGGAGACAGCCAGGATGATCTAATGGCTATAATGGCCATTTTAATGGTTGCAACACTTCTTCAGCCTACACTCAAACGTGTGAAAGCCGTCTCTGCTGCCTCCTTTCTAAATCTCCACACATGTAGTCCAAACGCTTAATGATGCTCTAAAGTTCTCCCTGGCATCATGTCCCTGTCGACAGGAATATGCTTCAGAGTACAGAATGTACGGATGAGTATCAGTGAAAGGTTTAACAGCTCTGACTTTCATTACAAGCTTACAAACAAAAAATAAATAAATGAACAGTCTTCCCATTCAGTACTGTCTGAATCAGTCATCTGGCAGGAACCTCCTTTACACTCCTCTCTGCACAGCAGCTAATCTTTGGTTTATTGAAGGGAGATAGCAGGAAATAAAATGTGAGTATTTATTCAGCCTAGAATAAATATTTAAGAATTAAAATTTTAAGAGGGATTGCTTTGGCTCATATTTCTTAGTGAAGCAGTCCAGGAGCACAAAGCAAAATCTACCATGCTGTCTTTCACTCACATCCACCCCAAACCAAATAATAACCTAGAAATTGCAGTTGCTTCCATTGTTGCTTATCATGTACCTTAGGGAACAGATTCATCTCTAACCTCCCATCTATCTAGGATTTTGAACGTAACAAGTTATTTGTTAAGAAAGTGTACAAAGCATTTCTACAGTGAGAAAAATGTGTGGGACCTTGCTTTTATTTGTCTGAAATGAACACACAAACACTTTCTCATTGCTCAATTTGCTCAACAAATATTTGTGAAGGAAAAAGGCTTTCCTAGTCAAATACCGCAACACTGACTAGGAGGTGCCAGTCTATTCTGAGACATGTTCAAAGGTTCTGTCTTTGTAGCAAAAGGCAAGTTTGTGAAACTGTCATCTTAACAACACATCATGTATTGTGCAAAAATAAAAAAAAACAGTAAAATTCAGAAAACACAAATTTCAAAACCCCTTTTGCTATGTTTGATTAAACTTATTTGATTAAATAATTTCTTTGTAAAACAAAACATTCACCATTTGGAAAATGCAGAGACATAAAGAGAGAGGAAGGTATTCGAGGAATCAATGACATTGTAGTCCTACAGATGATTCCTCCTGATTCATCAATGGGAAATCTCATTTTAAGAATAAAAGCAAAATTATTGTTTTTCATTCAGTTTTGGGAAATGTTTAAAATGAGATGTGACACAATATTTTTGGTCATATTCTAACAATGTTTTTATCATCCCTAGTGGTTTCTAAGATATCCCCACTGTTGTGAATCCTTTCTTTTCCTTTTTCTAAAACACTTAACAGAAATACCTGATATTGTGGAATCCAGGCCTTTTAGGCCTCATTGGGTGAGTCAAAAATCCAAGGAAATGTTTTTCAACCCAAACAAGAGAAAGACATTCTTGATGGAACAATCTCTTGTTGTGTGTAACAGTCTTCTGACATCACCCAGACAACTAGCAATGAATATAGACCTGCCTGCACTCCATTCAAAAGGAAACCATGGAAACAGCAGATGGTTGCCTACCTCTGAGGGAGAGATGTTGAAAACCTCCGCGATCTTCGTGTACAGCTCCTTGACATTGGTAAAGCCCTGGATCCGGCCTGTGGGGCTGCCGTGGGCCAGCTGGGTGTGGAAGACTAGCCTGGGCCTCGAAGGGGGGGGGGGTGAAGGCAGGTTCGGTGGAAGTGAGGGTGTAGCGGGTTGGGGCATCTGCTTGGAGTTTTCCCCAGACCCCTGTGGACCCTGTGTCTGTGGGCTCATGGGCTCTCCGTTCTGCATCGGCCCCAGCTCTCTGTTCTTCCTCCTGGACCCCTGCAGCATGCTGCTTGTCAGGCACCCAGCGCCTGCCTGGCCACTGAATTAATGATGACCGTGGCCAGGTAATGGGATACAGGCTAAGGTTACCCTCGCAAGGAGGAAACTCAACACCCATGGAACAGGTGATCTTTTTGTGACACCCGAGAAGGGGCAGAAGACTGTAGCTAGTTCACAAAAACAGAACATTACAAAACAACTTTGTGAAAACAGAAGACAAAACCAGTCAGCCTAGAAGAGTCAGACCGGCTGCTGCTGCAATTGTGAACAGAAGACACCCAGAAGGACTCCCTCTGATCATGGTGTGAAGACTTGATTGTTTATGACTGTCACCCTTTCTCTAAAGACATGGCATGACTCTCCACATGTCTTCCTTGCAGTTAGTTTAAAAAGCTACAGATAAGCTCGAATTTTAAAGCAATTTCCTCCATTGATTAACATCACCCAATCCTTTTAGTGCCACAGACTCAAACAAACCTTCACAGCGGTCTATCCCCTGTACATCCTTCTGACAAAAGGTGTCATCGTGAGAAAACAAAATACCTGTTTCAATAGCAAAACATCAAAATATCTCAAGAGAAGACTTAAGACTTTTTCCTTCTGAAAAATGAGACCTGTGATGTTCCATTTTGGTGCCCTTCTCTCAGTGAATAAATTGCTTTTCATGATCTTCTGCATCTCATTAATCCCACAGCATGAACTGTTTCTTTTCATTGGAATTTGAAAGCACCAGTTATGTGTTATTAGCTTCCATCTACAATGTGATTTTGTAAGGTAGAGCTGCTGTGCCTTGTAAGGGGAGAAGCAGAGGCACCGACCCAGCCTTTCAGCTGTTCCAAGCTGCAGGGTCCACAGCTCTGACCAGGAGAGTCTGTCCCGTGGGAGCAGTGGAACATCTTTGTCACTCCAAGCCAGCAAGTGTCCTTGGAGTCCTTGCTGTTTGCACGGTGAGTCTGTGCTGCACAGGAAGCTCAATGTCAATTCTACAACATTACTTGTTCAATCCTGGTCACTACTGGCTAATGTTAAAACCCAGGCTGTAAGTAGTGATATCTGCTCCACAGAGGTCAATCTAGTCTGTGAGTGAGCACCTTTACTGGTTGAGCCTCTGGAGAGCCCCCAGTTCTACACTTTTGATCACAGCAGCTCAATATGTGATGGCATCATAATTCACAAGATTATGTTTGTACTGATATTGTACTGATATCAATTAATATACAGTGTATTTTGAGTGCTTAAGGCCATGTGCCCACACCCAAACAGTAAATAAACATTATTAATAATGAATCACTTTCCTCAGAATGTATCCCTGGTCCATGTGAGGTTTCTCCAGGTGCTCTGGTTTCCTCTCATTGTCCGAAGGCATGCTGGGTAGGTTTGATTGGCTGCTTTAAATTGTCCATTCCAGGGATTGATCCCCATGAGGTAAGGAGCAGGACATCCCACCTTTACTCTCACGAGGCAGAATCAAGCCTGGGTGGCCTAGAGATGTAAGTGGGTTTGTCTTTCAAACTACTGTACATTTTCAGCAGCTTCACAGTTGACAGTTGTCAAGTTCCACGTGTTAGTTGCCACAGGTTTTTGCTCAAGCAGAAGATAGAGCTGTAGTAATGTTAAAAGCCCTACTGAATTCCCTTAGTGTTGGCCCTGCTCTGTATGTAAATTGCCAAGAGAAGACGATCTGTTATTCAAAATCAGGTCTCATATTTTAACAAACTGGTGCTCTTATTTAAAATATTAATTCATAGTTAATTATTAAAATAATAGCAAAATAATATTCCTCACACTCATTGACTATTAACATCACCCTAACCCTAACTCTGTCTCCCCACGTATACACCCGCCACCAGCACCCCCCGATCACAGGTGTTTGGGTGCATTTTATCCTTAATCACCCCATGCTCAACCCCAACCGGATACAGACCGCCATAATTCACACCGATCCAAGCGTATATTTGAAACATCACCGACTTCTCAAGCACCTCGGCCTTCCTACCAGATCATCCTGTTTCATTTTTTTTATTTTGCGATATTTATATATGCAGTATTCTGTTCCATTTTTATTACTTTACCACTCGTTTCATCTGAGCAACCACGGAAGGGTGTTATTACGCTTTTCGCCACAGGGGCTGCGTCGGTTTTGATTAAAAAATGGATAAAGTATAAACCAATGATCACATTTTTCAAGTGTATTTCTACGCAACTTTCTGTAAATCATAATGACTATTAATATAAATGCAATTATAATTCTACAACACAGAGACTCCTTTTCTATATGCATTTTGGTGGTCGCTGGTCATACAGGGCAGCCATTTATTCTGCTAATCTTGCAGAATTTCGGAGGAAACTTGATCTCCATTTGTCCAAGGGATATGCTTGAAGAGGCGAGGCCGAGGCGTGATTGACGCCCTTCACGATGACGTCTCGGCTTCCTATTGGCTGCCCCTCTTGGTCCGATTGGAGCTCATTTCCATTTGCGGCTTCAATGGAGGAGTAAAAAAAAAACACTACAGCTGAGAGTAACAGCTGAGAGGCAGCGGCGTGTCATTGTCAGGACCCGGGCCGGCAGGAAGAATGCTGGAGAGCAAGAGAGAAGCGCTCAAAACCATCCTGAAGAAAATCGACGAGAGGGGCTTTTTTGGAATAAAACATCTCATGAAACAGAGGTGAGCAGGCCGGCTGTGCCGGGACGGGATCTGTGTTTCTCCGCAAAAACCCGTTATATCGAGAGAGCTGGGTCAGACGAGGCCGGTTTTCGTGCGGGCATCTCCCTTCGGGTCCCTTTGTCAGCTGTCTGGGTCACACCTGTCATGCTTGGACAGGTGTGTACGAGCTCCTGCTTTCCGCTGTGTTTCGGGATGGCTCGTTTCAGCGGTGGCTCGGAGCAGGACGTCCAGCCTTCATCGCTCAGCAGAGAGTAGCTCCTGGTGTCCACGTAGGCATTAATTCTAATGAGAAATCACGCCATGAGTTCGTACGTGACATGATTGATGTACTGAAGTGCTGTTGCTGATATTCTGCTCAGAATGTGCTTAGTTAAATGAGGACCGTGCATTGCGTTTCCCCCTAAAATTTCAGTTAGGTTATCCTAATGCAGTGATCGGAAAGAGAAACTAGCCATGGTGCATCACAGTCAGACCTGTTTTTGAAATTATTCCGCGAACTAATTAAGATATTTTATGGTAGAAGGCTGCCCGAGTGTTGATATTTTGGCCTTGTGGGTTACACATAGCTGTGTTATCAGAGCCAGCCCGCATACTGTGACTGCAGGACCGGTGAGGTCACTCTGAGCTTCACAGGATACCGAGGCGTTAGGAATTCAGCTGGGGTGGTGAGCTTTCCTTTCCAGCAGGAAAGGTATTCAGAAAATGAAGTGCGAAGACGTCGGATTTTCTGGTTCCTTAAAACGAACAAGTGGTTGTTTACGGAGGTTGGGGGTACCTTTGCTGATATGCTTTGTTAGTGCACCAGTGTCAAGTGAGAATACGCATGAAAATCTGACTGAAATTTTACCACCGAAGAAAATCTACTCATGAAGTGTCTACAGTGGCTAAACATCAAGATAAGCTATAGAAATAAACCTGGGTCTATTACTGGGTACCTCATTTTCTCATGAAGGTCTCAACTTTATATAAAGCTTTAAAAAATCCTCAGTTCCTCAATGCCATGCCTTACATAAAGACGGTACTTGTGTAAGAAGGGTTTCTTTTTTCAACAGGATGGTGAGTCTTAGCCCTTCTCTGGAAATAACATAAACCAGAATGGCCACACCAAAGGGGTTTTGAAATGTGTACACAGGCCCTTCCATTTGTTTGAATGAGACCCTCCTTAAATGTTACTGACTGAAATGAACAGAAGAATGGCCTAAGAAGTTTGCAAACGGTGTTTATTTAATCCAGGTGATCAGAACTGAGTGTACTTAAATAGTGGTGAGAAGGGCAGGGATTATATTTTCTAAAGAAAAGTGATCAGCAGCAAAATATCCTCAGTTTTCTTTTGTGAATCTTAACATTTCTGTAATTTTAAATGTCAACTTGTTTTAGACTCATATTTTTTCCATGTGGTCTAGCAAAAAAAAACAGGCAGTGGCCTAACATATCTCCTAAGCAGAACAAGCCACCAAACGTTACATTCTATAAATGTTATAATATGTTCTGGAATACGTAACCTGTAACGTAAAACTTTGCAATTTCATGTTGCATACACCTTCTTACCAGAGTTTTGAAATCCTCCCAAGCAAGAGGAGCAATATAGATCATGCTTCTTTTTCAGAATGCTGAAACATGACTTCACAGCTCGAAGTTTGAGTGATGTGCCCATTGGGAAAAGTATGACGAGTGAGGAGTTTCACACTCCTGAAACCTCTCCAGGAGCAGCTGATATCTCTCCAGGCACTTTTTTTGCTGATTGTCTTAATCTGGGTTTGATTATTCTTGGAATCAAGTCCCAGCAGCTCAGCATATTGGCTTGTCACCATGAAAGCTTTTGATGCAGCCCAGAGTCAGAGTCTCGTGTTCCTCTCCGAAATTGTTCTGGCCTAATAACAATGTCAAAGACACAGCCTTGGCTACACTGCTCAGCACATAACAGATGAATGGTTGGTTGTCTGGCATTACTAATTGTGACTTGTGCTGTATACCTTTTTTTGCAGACCCATATTCGAAGAACATGGTTCTTTTAATTTTGAAAGAAAGTAGTCAAGGTCTTTTGCACATGACCATTACTTTGATAATGAGAGTGACAGTGGAGAGAGACTAAGAAAAGAGCTGGGCTGTGACCTCATAACTATCAGCATACATGGGCACTACCCACTACCTGCTGCTTCTTATATGTAGAAACATGGAGGTGGCATAGTGGTTAACATTGCTGCCTGGAGCCCTGGGTTCACTTCCAGGGGTGCTGTGTGCTTGGAGTTGGTATGTTCTCCCCATGTTCACGTGAATTTCCTCCAGGTGCTCTGGTTTCCTTCCACAGTCCAAAGACATGCTGGTAGTTTAATAGGCTTCTTGGAGAATTAACCCTGGTGTGAGTGTGTGTGTCTGTGTGGCCCTACGGTGGACAGACTCCCCGTCCGGGCAGAGAACAGCTCACCTGTTCTGTGTGAAAGGTTCTATCAGCAAGATTAGCTGTGAAATTTGAATGGACAACCATCTGGAAATTTTTGAGTGCAGAACATGTTTAATGGTGTGAAGCTATAACTGTGAGAATGTGACTGAATGCTTCTAAGTCAGAATACTCCCTAAAACATAACAGATAAACAAAGATTGCCAGTACATAATGAATGTAAATATGTCACCACAGAAGAGTCACCCAAACATTCTAAATGAGCTTTTACTAATGCAGAAAATGCTAAATGCATTTCTTTCCATGTTGGCAACATAATTACTAGTGTCCCAGCACAACAGTACAGCAAAGCCTGATTCTCCACAGTTTCTGCAGTGTCTAATATGAGGAAAAAAAGTCTTATTTCTAATGTCTCTGTGAAATTGACAGGTGTTATAGTGGACATGCACTGAAAGTCAGCTTCCCTCGTGGTTGTGAGTCAGCTGTTGGTAAGAGTTCTTGGTGAATTTTGTAGCAGGTGGTGCTTGTTTTGTATGGAAATGTCTAGAAAAGAGTATGGTATGAAGCTTTTATGAACTAAAAAGCCAGTGGTATTGCAGATGTAAAAGATGTAGCAAGATACTGTGATACAGCATATGGGTTAACAAGTACTGCATTTAAAACCAGTCTCTTTACAACATAAAAACATTTTAAGGTAACATGCCATACATTTTTTTTAAAAAAATGCCATAATTCCAAAAGTTCCAGATGTTCAGTTTAAATTCATTCTTTCAAACCAATTTTCAATTCCAATTGCCTTTACACATTCACAGGACTGGAATTTAAAAAAAAACTGGATCTGAATCTGACCTCGGTTCCACATGGGTGTGAAGGTGTCTGAAGGCAGTGACGCATCTCCAAAACTCATTTAATGCTTAATTAATTGCATGACCTACATCATAGGAGATGAGTATCATAGGTTAAATGTAGCATTAAATAGGGAATGAAAAGAATTCATAAGAACAGCAATTAGGATTTTGTGACATTTTCTGCCTTTGCTCTTATGCCTGAACTGAACTCCGTGTCTGTTTGTTGAGAGACTGCATTAAGTTACATCACAGGTTTGTTTCTCAATGGCTCAGATTGGCACTGTGTCTCCGGTGCAGCAGACAATCAATGCCATTGGAATACGTACAGAGTTTTGGATAGTAGAAATGTGCTCTTTACACTTTACTTGATCTCCTAATATGACCCTTTCTTGTGAGCTACTAGTGTAGCTGCATAAAATTGGATAAACCTTGAATATCTTTCTTGTACATATCCAGATGTTCCTATTCTTAACAAACCGACAATTTCATGTCTCCTTTTCTACAGTAACATATTTAAGACCAAGTCCCATTCTCCACAAGTGCTAATTCTGGGTTGTGGGGTCAGGTCCCTGCTAGGGACGCTGCCGCAGTACCTTGAGCGAGGAACTTTGCCTCGAATGCTGCAGTCCTCCCAGCTGTACGAACAGGGACCTGCATTGCTGGGGATCGGCTCTTGACTGACGTCCCACCCAGGCCTGGATTAGCATGCTCTTTGTACATATTCAAGCCATGCTGGCTCGAATATAAAAATAACCTTTCTACTAGCTAGTGGGATCTGAGATAATTGGATCGGAGGATAGAAGTACAAGCCAGATTAGTTAAGAAATTTTACGATATTTTACTGTGTTTACAAAATCCGATCACTTTCAGGTTGCTGTAACAGTTCAGAGCTACTTGGCAGCTGAGAGTTCTGTAGATAAGACAAGCGGCTGGGGGCCAAGACAATCAAAGCCTTTGAGACTAATATTTAAATAGAGCATTCCTGTGATGTGGGCAGTTTGGTGGCGCAGGGGTGAGTATTAATGCCTCACTGTACTGGGGCCCTGGGTTCAATTCTGGCCCTTCACTGTCTGTGTGGAGTTTGTGTGCTGCGCTCGTGTTCACATGGGTTTCCTCCAGATGCTCCGGTTTCCTCCCCCAGTCCAGAAACATACTGTTAGGTTAATTGGCTTCGGGGACGATTGGCCCTGGTGTGTGTGTGTGTCTGTGTGTCCTGCGATGAACTGGTGTCCCATCCTGGGTGTAGCCTGCCTTGCACCGGTTGCTTGCCAGGATAGGCTCTGGCTCCGGCTCCCTCGTGACCCCAGATGGAAGAAGTGGTAAGAAAATGAATGAACGAATGAATGGATGGATTATTGTAATGTGAAGAAGCTACATTTTACAGAGATCTGAATCTCTGAGTAGTTTCAGGATCCTGGCTCTAGGTCTCACGTGCATTTGAAGCTGACTGAAAGGAGATGCTGGTTCTAGATGGAGCAGGTTTTCATAACGTTTTTGTTGTCTTTGTCATGCATTGTCCAGGCATGTCCACCTAGTTTACAGCTTCCCTAGTAAACGAGGCCTCACTGGGCTGCCATTGTACTTCGACATCAGTGTTTTTAGCACTTTATATAAATGCCAACAGGCGCCTGTTCAGCTGCGTGGAGGTTTGGTGAATGTAGAGATCACAATAAAGAAGAATGAACACTATTGTTCCCTCCCTCAGTTTATCCTCATATGGAATTTCTAAACTTGGTTTCCAATCCATGGGCGTATTTGAAAAAAATTTCCAGAGTAATTGAAAACTCCCCATGATCGCATGATAGTTTACAGCGTGTGACTAGTATTTACATTTGTTTTGTGTCACTTATTTCCTCTCACCTCTCACTTTTTTATCTTATGTATGAACACATGCAGTGGCCTTGAGAGCTGAGGAGCTGAGTTTATTGCCTCAAACAGGATAGATGGCTGTTGTCTGTGTACAAAGTTCCTTAGACCTGCTGTTAAGGTTACTGAGAAACTTTCATTTTAAAAACAGATGTCATTTGTACTGCAAGAACGTGGACTTTTTGCTTTCTCAAGAATTGTGTCTTTTTTAACTTTTGATTCAAGTATACCCTGAAGAAGCAGTTAGAAAATGGATAAGTGGACTCCATTTTGTAGTGGCTTTATTTGTGTGGAAGAGTAGTTTGAACTGCATCAGGACAAGGGGTGGGAGCTTGATGTCGTAATGGGAAAATTTGTGATGTTAGTGAGGGACATTATTGATCTTACCATCAAAGATAGCCCTCCTGTAGGGCTCACAGCAGATAAAAAAGGTGTATTTTTCACTTCATTATTTCTCTTAATTTTAGACAGCACCAGTCTCCTATTAACGGGCAGCACCATCCACATTCTAGTCTGCTTCTCCAATACAGGATGGAGGGAGGGTCAGAGCCTATCTCGGCAAGCAATAGGCCTAAGGCAAGATATCCCATCCAGGGTATACCAGTCCATCGCAGGGCACACCCAGACATAAAACACACAATTTACACACAATTTTACAGAACCTACCCTTTTGACTATGGGAGGGAACTGCAGCACCTGGAGGAAACCCACACAAACGCAGAGAGAACATACAAACTCCACCCAGACAGGGGCTCCAAAGGAACTGGATTGAACCCGGGGCCCTGGGCGTGGTGAGGCAGCAGTGCTGACTACTGCACCACCATGCCACCCCAGTTCCGTCTCAAAATACAAGAGTGGATCTTTGTTATTGCTCCATCACACTTCCTCTTTTCTGTGGAAGCTTTCAATAAACATGCAGTGCACTTCTTTACCAAAAGTTGCCAACATTTATTAGGCTGTATATCCATTCAGCAGAAGAAATTAAGAAGCAATGCATTCCTTTTGCGTAATCAGAGTAGAAGTTATTTTCATGCAGTCTTAGCTGGTGACTCTGAGACAGCTACAAGTCCCTGGGTTCTGATTTTGGGGTACAATGGCAGCTTGTGTGAAATTTGAAATGTTCTTCCACCCTGTTACCCTCTCCTGGGCCCTACACCCACTGGATAGTTAATCTGGTGGAACAGAACTAAATGTTATACTTTCATTGTTTTGCACATCTACAGGTAAGTCCATGTCTTTAGAACAGTTATTCTCTGCCTAATTTGGCCAAAGGGGATGTGTTCATGGTCTTGAGGGCTGAAAGAAACACTGGTGCCAGGGCTGGGCTAGCAAATAACACGACTGTCCCAATATTTGCCCTTAAAGTTGTTGCCACAAGTGCCAAACGTTCGAGCTAGAGTTGTTATATAATGAGTAGAATTAAGTCATCTGAGAGGCCATACCACTCTGCAGATGGCATTTAAAAATGGATTTCTGCATGGGGGGGAATTCCACTAAGCTTGGTGTGACTTTGGGTTTGTGGAAGGGAAATGTTGAGATGCTTGTGGTGACAATTCTTAGCTACAGCACAGAAAGTGTAAATTCAGATCATTTCCTGTAGCGCATTGAACAACCAGTTTTATCATCTGGTTTCGAGCCTGCTGACAGATATACCATGTGGATGTAAATATACCTCAACCACGTTTGTCTGAATTGATAAGTTTCACATTCTTAGAAAACTGAGGGGCTGTTCTGGCTCCTCGTATATCAAGCCCTAACTAGCACTTCTCTCCTCTTGCGCTGATGTGTTCTACAAGCTGTCATTAATCAATCATTATAAAATTAATAATTTAAAGTTCCTAAAATATGTTGAGTATTCAGCTGTGAACCCATCTTAGTCCAGGTACACTAAATTACTTTGACAAGTCATGTAGTTAGTTCAATGGCAAATGTCATTCAATGCAAAAGTTTTTAAAGCCAATTATGCCAGAATTTAAACTTTTAGGTCTGAATCCAAAGTGTTGCCTCTGGCGCAAACCCAGCAGCATTTCGACTGTCAAGCTCGGTGGTGACAACATTCCTGCTTCTCGTCAGTAGGGAAGTAGGGCTGAGAGGCTTGTCAAGAGTGAGGGGGGAATGAAGGGTTCAAAGTACAAGCAAGCAAGAGGGAAACCTGCTTCAGGCTGCTAAAGACCTGTTCAACAGGAAGAAAGTGGCCCAATCAATGTCCTGACTTGAATCTGATAGAAAATCTGTGGCAAGATCTGAAACTGTACATTAGTGACCCCAACCAACATGATGGGATCTGAACATGTTTGCAAAGAAGAAGGTGTGAAATGGTCACCATCCTAATGTCTGTAGAGTTGTAATTCCTGAAATATTTATAAGAAGGGTGAATAAATGCATGGCAGTATTATAGATGCTTGTGGCATCCTAAGAGAATTTCCCTCAAGAAATTTAGGAATGACCTAGTTTTCCAGTATGGGACATGTTTTTTCCAATTAAAGTGAAAGCCTGGCTGTTTAGCATGTTGGAGTGTCCCAGCTTAGGAAAAGGGGTTTCATAGGTTGGCATGCACCACAGTGTTAATTTCAACAAGATCTTAAATGCGTATTTTCTGCAAGCCACTTTATTTGTGTAGAAAGTGCATTCGGATTGTTCCTGTGGTTGTACTGGTGTTGAAAGTTTTAAAAGAATGCATGCTTATCATCATCCATTGGATTTGGACAGTTTAACAAGCATTTTTATTTCATTTGCACAGGGTTTGTGAACGTTACAAATGTTACTAACGACCTCCAGCACTCTCTTTGACACGGTTGTAAGTACAGACCCAGACTGCACTGTGCAGATCAGAAGACAGCCTGCTTTTCATTTTGCTATGATTGCTTTCATGTGAGTCTGTACCGGGGTGTTCAGCCTCAGTCACACCACCCTGGTCTTGCAGTCACGTCATTTTACAGGAAAGGAAGTGGGCTGTGCTTGGATCATGCAAAAATGTGCTGATTCTCCCAGCCAGGGAAAACTGCAGTGCCCTTGTTCAAACTTGTAAAAGAGAATAATTGTAACATGCAGCTTTCGAGCTGGTTGACATTTCCTTATGTGGTCTGTAATTGGAATTCAAAGTTGGCAAACTCTGTTTGCCTTAGCTTATATAAATGGTGTGTTTACAAAGAGCTGTAAACTTTCACACACAATGACTATCTCTTGATCTCTTTGGTAATGAAGGACTTTTATTCATGCGTAAATAAAAAGACTTCTTGTAATCGCCTTTGCTCTGTGCTCTTGTACAGTTTTTTATTGCTGTTAAGCTGTAACTTTTCTGTTGGAATGACAGTTGGCATCATAAATGCAGACATAGATTTGAGCGAAAGGTGGGTAGCATCTATAATATCAATTCATTTTCTAACTGCTTCTTCCAAGCTAGAGCCTATCCTGGCATGCAATGGGCGCAAGGCAGGGTGAAAGACACTTTGAGATGTCTTTCAGAGATGCGAGACAAACGCAATCACGCTGGGGCCAATTTTCCCAGAAGCCAATAACCTCTCAGTGATTTTGGAGTGTGGGAGAAACCGGAGCACCCAGAGGAAACACGTGCAAACACAGGGAGAACATACAGACTCCACACAGACAGCACCCCAGGTCCTGAATTGACCCTAGAACCCCAGCACTGCATGGCAGCAATGCTAATCACAGTGCCACCATGCCACCTAACATCTGTAGTAATGAGAATTAACACCCTCTTGCGTCTTCACGCAGTCTGACTGCCTACCAGGCACTAGGAACCTCCCACAGAATCATGTGATAAAAAGCTAGAGCAGGTCAAAGCCTGTATTCCACCAGGTACTGGGGTACTTACAGCCCAGTCCAGGGTGTATTCTGCTTTGTGCCTGTTGCTTGCTTAGATGAGGTTCCAGCTCACCACTTCCAGGTATTGGTTCAAGAGATTACTTCAAATCAGTGGATGGATATGAGAAATAGTCATTATGGCTTTAACAAAGGCTAAGCTACTGGGGAAAAAAAGGTTGGTAAAACGCTTTTCCAAAAGACCAGCCCTTTACTTAAACACGCCATAAAGTGACTACTGAAACTATACAAAAAACTAAACTCATTTTCCACTATACAAACTAGAAACAAAGCGAGCTGCTCAACATTGTTGAAAATCGAGGAAGTATCCATGTGACCAGTAGATGGCAGTGTTTGTCAACCCTCCGTTTTTCGTCTTTCGTTATATGGGAGCCATTGTATGGCAGAACTTTGCTAAAAAAACACAGAATTCTGGTAGGTAATGTATTAAAGTGTAATTTACTTTATCTTAAAACACAACTTAAAGGAGTTCAGTAAAGCTCAGTTAAATTTTGAGAAATATATTTCCTTTCATATCTGTTTATCATGTCTTGCTATTATTGACATTTTAGGCTTTTGGATAACTTAAGGAAAAAATAAGAACTCTTGCAGAGATTTCTTGACTGTTAAATCAACAGCATTAATGGAACTCAGAATGGTTTCTTTATTTTTTTGTCTTGCTGTCTTTGCTTGTTAAGCTTTGTACACTGACAAATCCAATCAACACGCAGTCTACCTGTTCTCCTGTATTCCCATGGGAATGGGCTCCCAGGCACCATAATGGGCTCTGGGCTCAGACGTGGGAGGGTGTGAGTTGAATCCCAGGTGGGGTAGTACGGCTGTGCCCTTGAGTGAGGTGAATCACTCAGGCGAAATGCCCGGCTGCGTCACTGTATCGTCAGCGGACAAGAGCATCAGCTGAATGAATTCAAAATCATTTGCCCCATCATGCCAGCGTACAAACCACGAGCCAGCATCTTACAGAACAGAATTATAAAAACATCTTCTTTTCCTCTTGTAATTCTTCATTTTAACCTCATGCTTTTGCTGCAGTGCTTTCTATACTGTCACCAACTCTGTGCAGAAATGTCCTACAATTTGACGTAGCAGGTCTTGCGTTCCCCCTTGGAACAGGCTGATGAATTGGGACATAATTATAAAAATAAGCAGAGCACCTGAAGTTAACCCACCAGAACACAGGGAGAACATACGACCGAATTTTCAAGATTTCAATAAGACTTCCCTTAAAGTTATATGGCGAAGGGAGTGTAAAGAAAACTAAAAGCAGACAAATGTGAGTTTTAAATCCTGCTTTGGTGGCTGTTCTGTGGTACCATATGTGGTAAGACGGTGAACTGGAAACCAGTTTTAAGCCTCGGTGATAAGAGCAGTAGAGATCTTTAAACAGGGTTCAGTGAGGAGTTAATTGGTAACAATGGTCTTATCTTGGGTTAGAAATGAGAGCCCTGTTCAGTTTGTTTATAGTACAGTAAAAGATATTCCTTCAAGGACAGTTCAGTCAGTCCCTCTAAAAGAGGGTCGGCTTGCAAGTTAATTGGATGTCTTTGCATTTCCTTCTGTGTTGCACAAAACTAACGGTTAAGTGAACCTTCAGCAGCCTAATGAGTTTGGAGTTAGTCATGATAGTTACCATAATGAGAATTGCAGTGGTGATTTTAGCAGTGTATAGGCCTGTGCTGAGTCCTGTTTTAGAACCAAAGTAAAAAGAAGTAAGAAATTAAACCGGTGGCAGCTTATTATCTGTATTTAATAAATGTGGCTAAGCATCCACTTTACATAATAACAATGCAAACAATGTAGTAATGTATTAGTTTTTAATAATTTTGTTCAAAATTTAAAATTATTTCCAATACATTAGTGCTAATTTGAAAAAAGTAATCCCTTACACACCTGTCAGTTTGTCAATGGGCTGATGGCACAAGCAGACAGGATGTTTTGAAACACTATTTACTAGCAGGGGTGTTGTGTTTGTTCGGGCAACATTTCTGAAATGACATTCACAGGAGATGATAATCTGTGGAAGGAAATGATCTTAAAGTAGTAAATCAAATTCATGACTTTGGAAACTCCTTAAGCAAAAGCTGATCCCCATTTTCAGTGTTTAAAGTTTCCTTTTTTTAACAAAAAAAGACCATATGTGTCATATTCCAATTTTTCAGTGTTTATTCTTTGTGATCCCCTTAAACTGAATTTTGGCTGATTATGTTTGTCTGTTAAAAACAATAAAAATATGTTAATTACACAATAAGGTGAGCTGTCTCACCCAACATCTCAGCTGCTTGGTGATTTGACTCATCAATCCCGCAAGTGCAATTTGCTGGTGACACTGATCACTAATCCCAGAGCCCGTTTAACAGGCATTTCACCCTGGCAGTTTACCAGTTTATACGTGTATGTGGTTGCATATTCATTTTTCCAATTTGTTGAATTAGAAAACCTGGCACTATTCCTTTAATTGGATTGGTGATGTATGTAATTAGCAATAGTAGTAACTGAAATGTTTAAACAGATACTGTATAATCAATAATGATAAAAAAAACTCCTTTGATCAGTTAGATACTAACTAGTGAACACTCTAGATGGGTGCATGTCCAGCTCACTTTTGCAGCTGCTCTTATGTTTTTGATGATGAATGTCATAAAGCTAGCAACAACTACATATAGTATTGATCTGGAAAGAAAGCTGTGAGAAAGAGTTCCATTTGAGTAACATCAAAAGTCACTCTTTTAATCTGTAGTCAAATATGAGACATTACTTGTTGCTAGTCTTTTATTGACTTTGTCCATGTTCATGCCTGAATTACACAGTTGGGTTTAATACAGTTTACTACACTAAATACCTTATCGTACATGTTGATATATGTTTCTGCTTGCTAATGTTTATTCTCACAATAGTCTTAAATTAAGAAAAGCAGAAAAATCCTTTATTTTCTGGGTCTTGAGATACTGAAATTCGAGTCTTTATGAATGAAGTATATTTGAAGAAATTAAATTAAAAAATAATTATACTAATTTCCTGTGCTCTTTGATGACAGACAGAGCTTGTAAGCACTTTTTCTCTTTGGAATAACTTTGCAGACACTTCTAGAACAGTATTGTAGGGTTGTCCTGCTCCTCTGAGGGTGAATGGCGTTGCTGTTTTGCTCTGGTTTTGACAGCTGGTGTGAGCGTTCAGAGCGGAGAACACAGCTGAAAGAATGAGAGCACTGGCTTGAGCCACTGTTATTATTAGTAATGACAATAGGAGTCCTGCTATAACAAAGTTGCTTGGAAGCCTGTTGTTATTATTCGGATAATTATTAGGGGCCCAAGCAACAAAGTTTCTGGAACTGTATTGTTGTCTGGCCTCCAAGCAACACCATTGCGCTGTTTGTACGACGGAGGGATGTTCAGCTGGTTAAATTCCCGTGTGGACTGGTACAATCCGGTCTCCATAATTCAACTGGTTGAGCAGTGTCTTGCTTCTCTAGTGCGTAGCTGGCATGCTGGTGCAGAATGACTGCCTCGTGTCACACAGGGAGGGTGAAGTAGGTCCATACCTGTATGTGAAGCTTCTGTTGGGATGAAAAGCACTATATAAATGTATATAATAATTGTGATTATCATTATTGTGGAACATTCACAGTATGGAGAATGCTTTATGTTTCTTAGCCATGGTTGATGTTGGCACCTCTATTTTTCAGAGCTGAGGTCCTGCGACTTTTTGTGGTTGTGCTTTAAAGCCGAAGTGTACAACAATAGCCCACAGACAGCTGAAAACATGAAAACTGAAATCCGAAATCTCCAGAGAAACTAGCAAATGCAGTAATTCAGAATTTTCAGAACAAGATTACTCCCAAGGCATTGTGGACACATAGCAAATGTTTATTGCCAGCTTAAAAAACTGTCTTAAAGCAATATTTTTTTGAGTTGAGTGATTATAAAACAGGAAGCAAGAGCAGTAAATCTCAAAGCTCATTCAGAGTAGAACTCAGAAAACCATGCAGGTAATGAAAAGACGTTAGTCACCCTTGTGAGTGTCAGAGTGGTAACGTGTGTTTTCACACACATACTGTGGCTCAAAGCCAAGCTGAAGAACCCGAGAGCTCTGGGTCTAGAATGGTGACAAAAAAGACTAAGTGCTGTCTAAGAAAGAGAAGGTGTTGCCTGCCCTTCTAGAGCTCTCTTTCCTGTTAAGTGCAAAAGAAAGTGCGGGAGAGCGATTCAGCACAGACAGGTCCGAGCTTGGCTATGTGTGCACCCACAGGGAGGTGGAAAAACACAACAGAAACAAATAAGACCGTAGTCCAGATGAGAACAAATAGAGAAGGTGTGAGCTCAGATCAGCTGCTGGGGTTCCTTTAGTTCTGTTTCTGTCCCTTCCTGCACAGTCTAGGAGGAATATTTCTCTGATCTTGCCAGATTGTAGTGTGTAGGTACAGAAAGCACTGTGTTGCTTTAGACATAGCTTACCTTTTTAAACAAAGCATTTCATGCCTTTTTTCCACTGCAGGCTTTTTGATAGCTGCTCAGCAAAAATAAGATTAGCACAGGGGAAAAAAAATACAGATCTGTGATGTTTTTTTACTATGTAGATGAGCATTCACAAACGCTTGGTTGTGAGGTTTCAAATTTTGACACCGCTGTTGGGTGAGCTGTTTTCAATGGTTTCGGTTGGTTTCTTCAGTGAAGAAACAATCTCAAGACTCGGAGAGGCTGCCTTGTTGTTTATTTTTTTACTGCATTTTTTTACCGCATTCCTGTTCAAATTATTTTCGTGCAACCTGTTGATGGCATGAGGCGCCATGAGCTGGGGAATAAAAGGCATCAGTTTTTACCATCAGTACAGATCTAACCGGAAGATTAGCTCAGGATCTTTCACCTCCAGTGCATCAGTTAAGGCTACAGTCGAGAGGAGACCATTCAGCCCCTCGCCTGTTTAGTTGCTGAGTAAGGTTCTCGGCTAGCCACCGCCTCCAGAAAGAAGCCAGGGTATCATCTTTCATAACATTCCTGCTACCTCAACCTCCGTGGCGCGAGCTGGGGTGAAGGGTGGCGCACAAGGCCCAGAGACCAGTGAACAGGCACGCGCCTGTCCGGGCCATGTGAGAGGAGTGGGACAGAATCCCACAAGATGGCCATCTGGTACAAAGCCTGTGTCTCTACTAGGCTTTGACTTCTGTGGCAGACCGCACTGTTGATCGTCCCTGTTAATGACAGATGTTAATCAAGATGAGAATGTGACATTTATACCATGGATGTGACACGCACTTTCTATTCCAAGGAATAACTCCACATAAACATAAACCTTCAGCCTGGTCACCTCCTGCATTCAAAAAAAGGGTGATAGAATTTCAGAATAATTTATGGCGGTACAGTACAGTAGGTCATTTATCCAGGGGTAACCTCTGCACACAGCTTGTGCAACATATCTCATCATTAAGCTTCCTTTGCACACCTGATTGCTTCACATCTTACCTTTACAGGAACATTCTGGAGGTGAACTTTGCACTGCTTCAGAAGTAATAATGCTGAAACAGCATATTGATAAAGTAAAATAACATGCTTCTTACTGTGATTAGATAGAAAGACTGTAAAAGGCCCTGTATTATTGGGGTTACCCAGGGGTCATGTAATGTTTTTCTACAGTAGAATATTTTGTGGGCAGTCGTATTATGAGCACAGAATCGGAAAAAAAAATGGATAAAGCCTTTAAGAAACTGTAGTCGATCTGCAGCTCTGTGATAAAGAGGTTAGTGGTTAGGAGCTCTTTCATGGGTCCTGTGCCCTAAGTTTGTTTTCAGCCTGAGGGCACCATCTGTGTGGAGTTTGCACGTTTTTCTGATGTCTGTATTGAGCCATGTCCCAAGGAGCTAACACCTCACCTTTGGGGGGCGAAAAAAAAACTGTGATGAACTGACATCCCATAAGCAGGTTTCTAGCAATGGATGGAAGAGTCAAGCCAGTTTTTTGCTGTTATTTTTATATTCTATAACGTTTTCAGGGAAGAATATTTTTTGCTCACATTGCAACACAGTTATGCACATGAAAAGAATTGTAACTGCATTGGCAAGCTGTTCTTTGCTAAAGGTGTACAGACTTCAGTGCAAAGCTAAAAGCCTCCATGATAGCAAATATATACTTTTGACTGGTAAAATGGGCGGGACTTGCTTACAGCAGTCCCTGTACATTAAGCTGCTTTTTGCTGAATAATGCTTTGTTGCCAATATAAACCACAATTCTACAAAGATGTGTTGCACATCTATAGGAAGCACGTGTTGTGGAATTTGGTGTTGCAGCGGTTGCTGCAATTTGTAAGTTTCCAGGGTAATACAAGCTGACATCACCTTGAGATGAGTAAGGAGTATAGCTGTGCCAGTGGGTGAGACAAAACGTAATTGACAGTTCAGCAGAGCTCTATTGGTGAAAAGCGGTTGTAAAAGAAACCTTTAATCCCAACGACATTCCCTCTCTCAGCACAGCCAGTGCAAAGATATCGTGGGTCACAGCTGCCTCATTTTCTTGTGAGAGTATGAGTTCACAGCACCATGGAGAGAGGACGATTTGGAAAGCTTTATAAGATCCCAGTGGACAGCATGGATTCACCCATGTTTGAAGATCTAGACAGAACAGACAAGTAAGATTTGATTTATGTTATGAATTCATTTTTTTAGATAAGCATAAAAGATATACGACAAAGCAAGAAGAAACTGTACTCCATTTCTTGTATTTGTACCTTGTAACACTACAGAAATGCTCTTAGTGTACATGTAAGTACTTCACATTATGGCTAGCAATTAAAGTAAAGAGTGTTACGTTTGTTTTTAGATTTGATTTTTGGTGGATGTTTCTGAGATCGAGATTAATTAGTCACAACACAAATGCTTTGTCTTACAAAGGTACAATATGTTAATTCCTTGCTTCTGTAAAACGAAAATGAAATGATAAGAGTTAATGGTGTTTTACTTATTTAAAAATGCAGCTTTTTTTATTAGATGCTTCACATTTAAAGCACGCAATCTAGGAGAACTCTAACCATAACTGGTGTCTCATGACAATGTCATATCAAAGGATCTTTTTACACCTTCATGGTCTTTTACCAAACTGGAAATGGAAAGCTTTGGAACAGTTTCCTTGAGAGAAGATGCAGAAACCATAACTATCAAATAAAATAGAGTTCTGAAACAGGCACCGAGCTCTCTTTATTAGACAGGCTAAATCCTCTCTGTGTTCCTTCCCAGGGATGTTTAGTATTCACCAGCCACAAAGTATCAAATCCATGCTCATTCTTTTTCCACAGCCAGCAGTGGGGACAGGGCAAGACTGTATTAAATTACATGCTGCACAAATGAGCTGTAAATACTCCACTGCCAACCGTGGCCTTGTCATGTCACTCTGAAGGGAGAAGTGACGCAACACCAAGGGCAGCTTTTGAGCTTAAGGAATGTCGGCTAGTTTTCTAATGTCCATGTTAAATGCTTTTGACAGTCAAGTTGAATTCATTGGCATTTTCTGTTGTGCACAAAACGCTTACTAGCCTTTTTTGTGCAAACGTCTGAAAGCAAAGACCAGCAGTATGATTACACCCTCTGCGTCAGAGAGGAGTAGAAGCAGTTGGAGACATTCCTGTTCTTTCCGAGAAGTCACGTGGAAGACTGTATTATCCTCCCATCCTACTCTCATACAGGGGAATAGAGAACAATTAGGCTTAGAAAATGTAGCACTCATATGCAAGCCCTATTTTTATGTCCTGACCATTCTGTGTCCCAGATGTCAGTTATTTGCACAAAGCTGGAGAAGGGGAAAACTGGTCATTTGTAGCTAGAAGGAGGCAAAGAGGTTGAAGAAGCAACATCATCACTTGTTGCATTTCAGGATCAATTCAGTTTTTTACAGCTGCTCTTGTATATAAACCTTTACTAGGTGTTGGATATTTTATGCCTGTTATCCTGCGGAGTACAAGTGCAGAAATTGTTATTTTATGCCCTGCAGTTCGCACACTGGATTGCAGGGCTCCAATCCAGGTTCAGATTATAGTGGGACGCACTGCAGTTAAAACACCAGCCCCTAGACTTCCTGCTTTTGACACCTGCTCTCTATCTCGAGCCAGACTGCCACGCCATCACCCAGCTCGTTTTGCTTCTGTGCCAAATCACGATAAAGCCCATCAAACGGAAAGGTCAGGGCTCTACTTCTGCAGCCAAAGAATCTATGGAGTAAATAATTAAGTCTTTTGTTGCCAAAAGAAATGATCAAATTTCGTTGCCGGCAGGATATTTCCTTTGTGATAGCAATGAATCAAGAGAAAATAATAAAGAGAAACCTGGAGCCTAATCTTGTCCCATTAGTGTTAATTGTATTAGGCTCAAAGGAGCAAGGTCGTATTATATAGTCACTGTCACTGTGAAACTGTCAGTAACAGACTGCAGCAGGAGAACACGCACCGGTTCCCTGCATCCCTAGAGCGCTAAATGTGCATTGTTGTAGCTTCTGCAGCCAAAGAATCTATGGAGTAAATAATTAAGTCTTTTGTTGCCAAAAGAAATGATCAAATTTCGTTGCAGGCAGGATATTTCCTTTGTGATAGCAATGAATCAAGAGAAAATAATAAAGAGAAACCTGGAGCCTAATCTTGTCCCATTAGTGTTAATTGTATTAGGCTCAAAGGAGCAAGGTCGTATTATATAGTCACTGTCACTGTGAAACTGTCAGTAACAGACTGCAGCAGGAGAACACGCACCGGTTCCCTGCATCCCTAGAGCGCTAAATGTGCATTGTTGTAGCTTTTCCCTGAAGTGCGCATTCGGGAATGTGAAAGCGGAGCTCCGACGTTATTGGACGGTATCAAGAAAGAAATAAGAATAGTTTGCAGAATTTAAAGTCTACGACTCGAAGTGTGCAGCAGCTCTGAAATGAAATACAACTGTTGAAATTACCACCAGCTGCTTCTTTTACTTTATTAGCCATCTTGATACGAAAGATGAGTATTAAGTGACGCTTTCTCGTAAAAGTAGAAATGTAACAAAGGTCAGGGGTCTGTTTCTGTAGCAAACAGATCTACAAAGCAAATAAGCAATTTCCTATGTTCTCTCAAGAGTCGGTCGCTATATGTAGCAAGAGATGGAGTCGTGCACTCCTACCACTTTGCTTCTATCTGCTTGATAATGAAACACTTTCACAAGTCTGCTCGGAATTTCACTTTTGCCTGTGACTCAGAAAGAGCTGAGAAGGACAATAGGTCAGACAAAGTCTTACAGTGGGGAAAAAGGTCTCAGTACAAGGAAATAGTGAACGTCAAGCTATAATTTTAGTTTGTTGATTTATGTCCAACAGTGCCACCACTATCTACAATGATTAAATAAGACCTTTTGTTTAAATGTTTAAATATATTGATCAAGAATTCATAGGCTATATCATGATTGTGAAGCTGTTTGCTTAATAAACATACCTCCTCTTCCAGTAAAATATATCAGTTCTGCAGTATAACTGTTTGTTTTGTTCTATTTATGTGCCTGCAAGACATAACAGGTGTGTTAGATTCCAGCAAAGTTAAACTAGGCAATGAGTTCTCTTCTAATCATATCTTGTAAAGGTGCAGAGCACGAGGAGCTGTTGTAGAGCTCAGCGGGTTATTTATCAGTTACAGATGCTGGATTTGTCTTTGTAACCCCAGATTGTTTTACAATTTATTTGTTTTCCATAGAAGAAGATGGGTCAGCTCAACCAGTGTTGTGAAACAGTTACAAAATCAAAGATTTCTTTGTGGGCTTGAACCCAGATCTGCACGTGGAAGTGTAGGTTATTCTGCAAGATTACCCCCTTTCAGAAAACTGCTAATTGTTGGTAAAGGGCACAGCAGTCAATGGTGTGAATGTAAAGAAAGACCCAAGGTAAGAATCAAGAAGCACGGCAGTGTAGCCGGTTTGGCTGAGACAGTTGCTTCTTTTAAAGCTTTGACACTGTTCACTGTGACCTGTAGCACCTGGGCCGCTGACGATTGCAGCCTGGCCTTGCTCAGCCAGCTTTTAGAAAAGACTAGGTTCTGTAAAACATATCACAGCTTTGGCTGCTCTGTTTAAAACACAAGACTGGGTACTTATGTGTGTATTTTGGTTTGAATTATTATTGTAACATATTCTAATTAAACTGAAAAAAAAATCCAAAGTTTACCTTTTATGCAAATGACATTTTCTGTGCTTCAACTACATTAATTAACATCACCAGATGAGCTGAATGGCCTTCTGTCCTTTGAAACCTTTCTTAACATGCTGTGCTTGTTGCATTTATGCTGACATCACAGAGCAAATTACTGATGTAAGATGCCTCATCTGTTGCAATAACTGTAGGAATTTTGCTTTTAATAAAACACAACACTTATGTCAGGGCCTTTATGAAAACTGACTCTTTTGTTTGCAGTTAAACATTGACTTTACGTTTATTTACTGTGCTCGGACAGTTTCTAAGCACAACAAAAGCCTCAAAGAAAGGCACAATGCATACATAAGGATAAAGAATATAATCTATGGATTATTCCCGATGATGAGCATGAGGAAGACAATAACTAAAAGACCTTTAAAAATAAGAATGATGGCACTGTTATTAGTATTACTTCATATAGAATAAACAGCAATCAATGATTTATAAATGCTGTCAATCATTATCATGTGATTGAGTTACTTCATTAATATGCTGTTCAACAGTTAGTTAATGATTTGCATAATATTTACTCAATAAATCCATTTTCCATAGTCATGATGGGTTGTACATTTTCATTTAGAAATCATTGTATAGCCGATTCCTCATGCAATAGGACTTCTTTGAATATTTACTGCCTGTAACACCTGATTGCTAAGCACATGTTGTTCAGTGCAATCATTTACATGTATGGAGTGCATGACTCCACTTACAATGATAGGGAAAAGAAATTCATTTTTGAACCTGCAGTCTAATGTATTTTCATAACCTAATCTCTTCTTAGTAAAAGTGTAATATTATAATCTATTAATCCTTCTATTTCTCTAAGGAACAGCATTCTGGGAAATTCATTGTTAGACTGGTAGCAGTTTAATGTGCCAGTGTGTTTCCTTAAACCCTTGTTTTTTTCCACTTGCTGTCTTACTAACCTGTATTAAATACAGGTCTTACTAACCTGTATTTGAATTTCAGAATCTTCTGGAATTTGATCAAATAATTGTTAATTCTATGTTTTCTTGTAAAACATATAATAAATAATGTTATGGTTTAGATAGTTATTGTTCGTGATCTAGTGGAAATCAAAATGCTTGTACTTGTAATGCTTGTGTGTAAAAAACTGAAAACCAATAACAAGAACCTGCAGTGTTTCAAAATACATTGCATCATTTCCTGTCATGTAACAGTTTGTAATATCGCTCGGCTCTTCTGTAGCTGTTCTCTGAGCTTGCATCTCTGGGGAGAATCTAGAATCTAGAAAATATGTGCTGTGGGGATTGCAAGGATTATTAGTGCCTTTCTGGCTTTGTGCTGTAAGTTCCTCAACCACTGGCTGATGTGGCTGCATTAACCTTACTGCAGACAAGTTTTTGAACAGAAGTATTCATGAATCCTTGATTTTTTCCAAGAGGTATCCTATTGCAATAGATCTGTGCATCTTGATACCTGATCCACAGCATTACATAATCACTTGTTGCGTAATGAAATATTACACAAGGCCAGAAGCAGGAGGAGACCCCTATGCTGGTGTTAGTTTACCAATCAAGAGGTGTCAAGAGTTCAGAAGCTTCCTGGTGGCTTGAGAGTTTTCTCACTTGTCTGTTGACCTCAAAATGTTCACTGAATGTACATCTTTATCATCAGCAAGGTGAGAGTTTGCTTTGAAGAATTCATTCAATTGGTCATTCAATTCAGGGTCGCAGGGAAGATGGAGTCTGTCCGATCCAGGTGCACCCTGGATGGGACACCAGTCCATTGCAGGGCAGATGCACAGACACAGGAAAAGCATACAAACTCTAGAACTGAACACAGGCACCCAGTGGTGTGCAGCGGCAATGCTCATTTCCACCATGAATCATATTTTGAGTCATAAATTTGTATCATTAGCAATTCAAAGCCATTAGTAAGTTGTCAGGAAAAAAACAGGCAGAGCTTTGTCAGTTAAGTAGTGTACTAGTGCTTTGTCATGCTGGAGGAATTAATTCCACACTTCCACAACACAGACGGCAGCTAGTAGAGGTTCTTATCCCAATATGTAGTTATGAAACACATGAGCAGAGCAAACTGGACAAGCAGGAATACACACCATCAGCATGCCTTCTGTATCTACATCTGAGATACTTACTCTTCGAAAGCCAGTGTCTTTTCTTTGTAAAACCAACCTGATCATATATATCTGTCTTTCTCATCTCTGGGGATGAGTTAGCCACAGATTTCTGTGATTTCCTTGATGAATGAACAATCCTGTTGGATGCTGCCGGGATAGATTTTAAGATGAAAGTCAGGTTTATGCATCCTGGCCTTAGGGAGAGTGGGCATGTTCCGCACTGACTAGCTCTGTGCAACTGCCTTTTAAGACCCTGTCACCGAGTTTACAGTTGATGCTTATTACTAATCACAGACCCTCTTTAATTTGCCTTCCATCCTTGCATTTTTGCAGTTTAACCTATTATTTTTTTTTTATAAAATCAGAGATGTACATATAGTAACCTGGATTGCAATGTTTAAAATAATTAACTTTATCAATATGGAAGATATTCTTAGAAATTTATAGGGCAAGGAATATGTCTCACAATATTGGAATCTTTGATCTTTGAAAAACAAAGATCCCTAGTGGTACTGTGTATGTTAAACTGTAACAAGTAACTTCACAGTTTAAACATATTTGCTTCTGCATAAGGAGGGCTTAATAGATGGGGATCCTCCCATTTGAATAGATTAGTTTTCGACCAGCTAATCGTAAGGATCTTGTGTGTGAATATGAACTGCAGGAGCAGAGAGTTCGGTACGCTCGTGCTCTTCTCTCGCCTGGTCCAGATTGTTTTGTGTTTGTGGTGGTGGGGTTGTTGTTGTTTTGTTTCCCACTCTGGAATGCTGAAAAATTCCCTCACTGCCACAACCAGCCTGTCTGTCACCCAAGGAGATCCGACACTGGGAGAAAAGAGCTGTGCTGTCAGCCCTGCAGTACTCAAGATCTCAGCCTCAGCTCTCCATCTTTACCTCTGGAGTCTGTTTTCTTTCCAATCCCTATGAGAGATCTGAATTAAGATTAGCCAGAGGTTAGTCCAACCATCACACAGATGAACTGCTCCAAATCATCTGAATCAGGCACCAAATGAATGGATTGATATTTTAAACTGGAGAACAGCTCTATACGTTTAAATGATTCAGGGGAGAGATGGATTTTTTAATTATGCCAGACATTAACATCTCAACATCTAATCAAAGATCAATAAAGCACAAAAGCATGAAAGAAAAAGACAGTGGTGCTTATCTTCTACTGGACATGACCAGAAGCTTCCAGATGGACCAGGTTTGATGTGCTGATCTTTCTGTTTGCTCTCCCCCATTGTCCTCTTCTCCAAGCTCCACATGGGCTGCATTCGCGAACATGCGTGACAACTGTTGCCCTAGTGTCATCTGAGTCCCCAGGATCTCGCCCAGATAGGATGTCACTGTCTTGGGACACGTTGTGACAAGCCCAGAAATCTAAACCCTCTGACAACCAGGCAGCTCTGCAAATAACTCTCCAGTTAGTTCACCATCAGATCTTCCTACACTGAAATATTACACGATCTGCAACAATAGAAGAGTCGCACCTGACTCTGCAGGCCATGTGTGGTCTGTAGAGATTCCTGTTTTATCTCCCCTTGTGTGGTTCATGCAGCTCTTGCAGTGTCCAAGAACTTTCGCGAAGTTCCTGTTTCTGAAGTGATTGGAATGATTCTTGTCAATGGTCATTCCGCAGTAGACCAGTTTTCACCGACAAAGATTGAGCCCAGTACATATGTACTGTTTACCATCAGATTTCTGTAGTCTATCCATCCATTATTAACGACTTCTTCCAATTTGGGATTGTGGAGGAGCCAGAGCATAGCAACATGCACAGGGCAGGGTACACCCTGGATAAGGCAGCAGTCCATCTCGGGGAAGACAGACACTCACACCTAGGGACTATTTTCCTAGAAGCCAGTTAACCTAGAAGTATTTTTTGGACTGTGGGAAGAAACCCACACCAACCGCAAACACAGCCCAGGTCTGTAGCTGAACCCAGGGCCCCAGCGCTGCGAGGCAGCGATGCTGACAACTACCCCAGCATGCCATCCCGTTTCTATCGCTAGTTGGAATGACCCCTTTCACAAGCTGGAGTTTCCGTCATAGATGTAAACTGTGCATACCTGGAGTTCAAAGAGATTTGATCAGTACATTCCTGAACAACAGCAAGAAGCCGATGACAAATTCAGCTGCTGTTTAAATGGCAACAAATATCAAGCCACACTGTCGTGGTTGCAAGATCTGAGATCTAAAACAATGATCAGCGTTTACCAAGTTGAACTGGTTTTTATCGCAAAAGAGCCCCCTCTAAGATAAAAAAATAACACGGTTTAGAAAATACTTTTCTGCTCTGTTTAATGAGTGGTATTGCACTCCGGCTGTGTGATCAAGGACTATTCTGGGTGAACATTTTTGCTTATCAATTTTGGTGAGTCAAGTAAATTCATATCGGGGGCTATGTTGCAAAATATATTTTTAAAATACTGGTATTAAACACTGTAGCCACATATGAAGAGATCAAACATTTGAATTTGCCGGAGATTTAAAATAATATGTTGAAGAATACCACAGATCACAGATAAATGTTGCACAAGGTTGTTGACATTAGCCTGATGTATAGTAGTTTTATCCATTTTACGTTTTAGAAGTTGCCTACATCTGTGTATTTCATAGTGATGACGATAGGCAACTGTTTAATTTTAATTGAATTACATGTCTGTCTGTGCACTTCTACTAATCATAAGAAACCTGAACTCTCCGTCAGCTCTTGACCTATAAAACATATTGCATAACATAAGTAGATTGACTGAAACTAATATAAAAGGCTCCTGCTGTATGTGCAGAGAAAAGTAGTGGGTGCTTTTCTTAAAACCTTGCCTCAGTCATGTCATCTGCCAACAGAAAACTGCCTCTGCTTACAGTAATATGTTAAAGAGCTGAAGCCGTACCAGAAATGTCATTTGGAGACTGAAAGTGTTTTTTCTTTACTCAGACAACTGTGCCAGAAATGAAATAGTTTTTGTGTCTGCTCAACTTAGGCTGCTTCCTTTATAAGCTTGTTACTTTTTCCCTTCATACTTGTTGCCCAGATTGCACAAAAGCTTTCACTCACTCCTGGTTTTCTGTTATTTTTTTAACATCATTTTTTTTTTTCCATCTAGTAATTTTTTTCTGCTATCTGCATATATCACCCTGTGCTTTGCAGTGAAATATTTGTGCTAAATAAGTTTTCAAACACACTGAAAAGTGTTTGTCTCAGGTTTGCCCTGAAAACACGTAGTGGAGAGGTGTCGATTCATCAGGAGGATTTCATGGACGTGATGTGAAGCAAGCTATTGTAAAGAGTCAAAAGGAGACTGTCTCGATCATCAAATCAAATCAAAGTTTATTTATCAAATGCACAACAATACAGCATGCAGCAGTAGTTTCTGGCAATGAAATGTCTTTTCTGCGAGCTCACAAAAATCATAAGAATCACAAAAATCACAAAAACAAAAACACAAAAATCACAAAATTAAGGTTATCTGGGGCTTGGCGGAGATTCCCACAGCCCTGGGCACAGGTGCCATTTCGTGAGAATGGGCAGAGAGTTCGGTGAGGTTTCTCCTGGCTGACGGATGATGCAGCTTCCTGGGGAAGTGGTCGACCTTCCTCAGCTCGTAGCTCGGCTTTCGTCAGAATGAGAAACCGGAAACCGGCCACGCTGTGACAGCTAAAAAAATTCTACTAGGCTGTTTCTTTTTCATCTTTGGGCCTCCTGAGATGAACTTCAGATGACTTCAGCAAAATAAAAACAGTGACAAATAATAAAAATGTTTTTTTTTATCACTTCAGATGTGTTAACAGACGTGACAAGAAAACTAAAGCCCAGAAAAGTGAAGAAGTAAAACTAAATTATACATTAAATGCTACATGAAGTGTGATGTCCATGGACAGGGAGCTGCACATGGAAAGACTCTGGCACTCTGGTCTTCAGAAGATCTCAGATTAAGATCTGGACTGCATGCATGTAATAAGTCCTTAAAATAAGATGTACCTTCCAGTGCCCTTCACATGAGCAAACAAGCCTTTATATCCATTTTAAAGAGCCAGCCACTCCATGGATTCATTTCTTTGTCTGGGATTTCTACGTAGATAGACTTACATTTATACAGCTGGGCATTTTACCAGATCAGGTGAAATACTTTGCTCAAGGGAACAACACCCAGCACCCACCCGGTATTTAAAACCACTGCTTTTCAGTTACAGGTCCGGAGTCCCTAACTACTGCTCCAGTTATCTGGATTTATCAGCAGGACTTCAAACTGAGTGACAATGGACAGTGATTGCATTGACTTTCCAAAGTGTTAGCTGTCAGGCTGTTCCATTTTCGTGGGCAATAAATTTAATTAACAGCAGCTTTAAACAAATGCAGCAAAGTAAAGAATTCCTTTTTGTCTCTCCCAGTAGGTCACTTTTTCACTCCCTCCAGGGGAGTGCTGATTGATCAGTACAGGCATGCGCTTCTGTGATTGAGGTGTAGGTGTCAGTCGCCTCAGCAGGGTCTCTCTAATGCCTTCCCATAGGAGAGCGTCTCAATATCACGGCTTCAGGAGGAATGGTTTGGTTTGGCTGGAACTACAGAGGAGCTGAGTGAGTTATCATGATGTCCTCTGAAAAGGAACACAGTGTGAAATCGTGCACAATGGTGGCACCAACAGCCGCTTGAAAACTCCACACAAAAATACTTATTTAGACCTCACTTTTTACTGTATGTGTTTCAAGCCACACAACAGCACTTTTCATGTGCCTGTTATCTTTCAAACTTTGATTTTCTGTCCTATGACAGACACTCATAATTTATTTTTGAAACTTTTGAGTGCCTGTGTATATGTATATGCACAGACAGGCAGCTGAAGGGGATTTTTGGTGACAACTTAAAAGGCCACAGAAGAAGAAAGGTGTTTCCAGAATGCCTTTTTATTAATATTTTTTGTTTTCTAGAAATGTAGGGCGGTTTACAGTAAAAGTACTACATGCAACATTGAGTTTGTGATACTGCATTAAGAAGATTTACAGAAAATCCAAGACAGCTTTGAGGATTTATTTGAAAAAGATTTTTAATCTGGTAATAAAGGGCTGTTTTGTTGCTGTTGAGTGCCCCGACAAGTGTTAGATTAAAGAACCTATACATATGAAAATTACAGTCATTATTTTGCTTCCTGACAAATAACAAAGGGGTAATAATGACAGATTTGAACGAGCCAAGGAGGAGGGAGCACCCCGAGGCAGGACTCTGAAACACGGCAGGGATTTCAACAGTTCTTGATTGCTCTCGATATGAGCCACAGGCCAATCTCTCACATTTCAAATGTCAAGAAAATGGAGTCGTTAGATTGGTACACTGATATCAGGATAGATTTTAACTCCAACACAAACATGGCTTCTGGTTAATGATTTGTGTATTAATATTGTTTTATTCAGATCTGAAGTAGGCAATACAAATTTAAATTTATTGCAGTAGCTTGTTTTGTTCATAACTGCTTGTCCATATCATGTGAGTAATCTTATATTCCTTTAATATTAACAGAGAACTGGTAGTTATCCGATTCGTGGTAGTCTATCAGAAACACTAAACAAATTATTCCTTTTGTAAGACAGGATTTTTTTACCGCTTTTCCATAATCCATTTCTACATTTAACATATAGTTTGCACTGTAAATTGCTCCAAAAGGCACATTCTTCTCAGAAAAAAATACTAAATTTGGTGTTGATGGCAGTACTATCTCCTTGGCCTTTATCCTGCAGAATCTGTTGGAGAATCCTTGTAACAAACATATTAAGTGTAACTTAATGCTAAAGCTAGCAGTAGAAATACATTCTTGCAGTTCAGCACTCTGTCACTGTACATAATCAAAGCCCCTATAAAATGGATGGAGAGTTTCACTGCAATGTCTGGAGTTTTGGTCTCCAAACCAAGTGGTCTAAATAATTTTGTAGTCATTTTGTGGAGCGAGAAACTGTACAAAAATGCTTTCATGTGAAGATGTTTTAAAATTATTTTGCATTTATGTCTGTTCCCCCCGGTTAAACTATTCCAAATATGTTCTGCCTGTGTGTTCATGTGGGTCTTCTCCCAGTGCTCTGGTTTCCTCTCCACAGTCCGCAGACCTGCTGTTTGCATTAATGGACGTCTGGCTTACCCCTGTACGTGTGAATGAGTGAGTGTGCTCTGTCCAGGCTGTAGTTATCCCTGAGACAGGCTGGTGATGCCTCCTGGGTTCACTGCCACCCTCTTAAGGACAGCATGGTTGCTATTGTGTGCAAAGAAGAAATCGGGGTAAAATCAAAAGCAGCCGTGTGAAATGTCCTATGAAAGTGGGCCGTACAAGCAGCCATAACTTGGTAAAGTTTGAAGGGAAGACACCCCTCGCTGGCCATTTGGCCTGGTGTATTGTCAGGGAACGTCTTTCCCCAGGGCTCTTCCTTTTGTTATGCAGTTCTTAAAATGTGTGTGTCAGCTTGAGTTGGTGTGTGAAGAGGGTGAAAGGTGGAGGTAGAACCTTTGTCTATAGCAACAGTTGGCCTTTGACTCAGTTAGATGCGGCACACCTGATTGGGCTAAACTGAAGACAGCGTCCCACCCCCTTTCCCTATCAGCCACACCGATCGCACTCTACATAAATCCAGCCCCTGAGGAGGAAGTCACGGCTTAGCTGGCAGTGAAGAATCAGGTCAGGCTTGAAAGTGAATATTAGATTAACAGAAGAACCAGACTGAGTTGTAAGGATATAATGCAAATCATGAAGACAAGTTTGATGAGGAAGTGCTCTTTGGACAGTCTTTAGTAAGTACAGTACATTTTTGTTTTGGTACAGCAGTTTCAATTCAAAGCTGAGCTGAGAAGATATTATGCTGTGCTCATATGCGCTGCGTGCTGTACTGCATTGTACCTTATTGTCTTTTCAATTAGCTGAACATTGTGGGAGAAGTTAACAAAATTAATTTTGTGAAGTGGGTAGATGTTGACTGGGTCCATGAAGGTCCGTTTTGTATAATACATCTTGAACAAAACAGTTTTTATGGTGTTTTTTAGTTGCAATGAAGCGTAATTTCAAATGCAGAATTGAGCATACAGAAACTTCAGGCTATAAGGTACTTTGCCATAAATAGCTTTGGACTTGTTTCCTTCTGCTCGAAATACAAAATATATACCTTTCTATAATAGATCTTCCTTTTTCCTTTATTTTGCAGTGGTTTGCAAGAGATATGGTCTCAGTAAATAATGCTCAATCCCATAACTAAATCAGGGAAAACCTAAAAAAAAACACAATGAAGACCTTATTGTTGGGACATCTTCACAAAATGTGAGAGACTTTTTCTTTCTCTCTAGAAGCCCGGGTTACATGGGCAGCAATTGTAAGTTTTATGTGCTGAGCCTCTGTCTTTCGAGACTGTGATGAGCAACTTGTAATGAAAGACATCCTGCTAGGAGATAACAATCGGTGCAAAACACCCTCAGTAATACTGTATTTGAAAGTGTTCAGTGAACAGTTTTTTAGTTAATGTCAAAAGGAAAAGCAGAATTTGTAAGTTACAGACTTGTAGCTCTGGCAGGAGTAATAAAGTTGGTAAATGATCTCATTAATGGGGTCTCTGTGGTTTCCCTGAGTGAGGTTAAGGGGTTCATGTTGATTAGAGGAGGTACCCAGGTGTTTTAATGCATCTGTGCAGTTGGAGCACTACAGACACTGCGTAGGGAGTCCCATATTCCCTCCCAAAGGCCCCCTGTTGCATTATTCTGCAAGCTAGAAGCATCTTTTAGATGTATATTAGATAATGAAAGAGACAGCTGTTCATATGAAGGAGATCTACCTCATCTACTACACAGTAGATCAGGGGAGTGGTGAACAGAGGGGTCATGTTTCACTGGGGATACTGGAGTATTGGTCTAGTGGAAAGAGTGCCACATACTGGTCCACCAGCACCACATACAGCAGCAACCCAGATCTGAGCACTTTAAGCTTCATTATCCCCCAGGGGAAATTTGCTTTGTGGTAGACCCCAACAATACACCAAAAACATCAACAACAAGGAATTCGAAAGTTTGGAATACATTATGATATAACAATGATTGTAATTGAGCAAATGCTTTTATCTATAACAACTTGCAGAAAACCAGGTGGTGAACTATTCAACAGCTGCTAGGTACTAGAAAGTGACTAATTTTGAAGTCTCATCACACAGAGGCTAGGTTACATCCTCAGAGGTAGGACCAAACTTTGAACTCGGCTCCTCCTGATTAGTGACTGGAACACCGGGCTTAATAACGACATGTGGAAAATTACATATTCCTGTCGTATTCATGTTGGTGTTATTGCTGTTTTCTCTACAATTAAATCTGTTCTTAGCAAGTGAGTGAAAGTGTTGACTGCTAAAGTAGCACTCCAGTTCTCAGCTCACTCATGTTTTCCTCAAGTTATTTCTGTTTCTTGTTGGAAGGTCACAATGGAAAACCATCCGCAGAACATAAAAAAAACATACATTTTCAAGAAGTAACGAGCACAACCAACCTTACATTCTTTATTGTAAAATCAATAGAACAAAGTACATATATGCTAAAAATCTGATTTCATAGCTTTGTATATGATTGAATCCACTGCACTAATAGGTGTCCAGATTTCTAATCTAGCAGTTATGTTAACATTCCAAGTTCAGGTGGCTTTTAAAAACTTGTTTCACTCTGCAAATGAATTCAAATTCCATTAGAATTCTTGATGTTTTGGCATAGTGCACCTGAGAATATATTTTCTTTTAATGAGCAGTGGGTGTGCTGATGTTTCTGAAGTACCTAGCCATTAGTGTGTACTCTAATCTGACAGTGTTGTGATCAGCAGAAACCAACCAGCCGTCTTCAAAATGATCAAAGGCAGATAGAAACCTCCCCATATCTCGGTTTATTAGTCAGCATCTTGAAGAGTTGACACATTGAGGATTGTGATCTTACTGTGCATGTTCAGCTGGGTCTAAGCATCTGTAATAGAAAAATGCTGTAACCCTTTAGAAAGACAGAGTGGTTTTTCCTCTGTGTCCTGAGTGGCAGTGGTAGAGCAGTAGGGCTGGAGTCTACAGATTTAGATACAGCCTTTCGATTTTTCTTCCCTTTCTTCAGACCAATTCCAGCTGCTTCACTCCTATCACAGAACTGAGCAGAGGAGTGATTACAAACGGCAGGAGACCCTTATCTCCTTTGGCATGTAGTAGGTAATTGATCCAGGATCTCGTACAGCCAATTTCAATCCTCAGTCCCTTGAAAGAACCCAGGCACCTGGCTTTGACAGCATGACTTGGTTAGTTACTTCAGCTGAAAGTGAGTAATGCTGTTGGAAAGCGTGTATATCCATCTTATGTTTGGGCCTGTTCTGAATTTCCACATGCCACGCTTTTGTGTCTTGGCATTTAAAGTTCTTCATCCCACACAACTAACTCTTGAGAGACACAGGAGCCCTAGAAGACTACTACTATATGAATACATTGGCTAGTGGAGACCAACACATGCAGTATGCTGTAGCTGAGCCTCTAGGCATGTAACACCTGCACAGAAACTCCTGTTTTTAATGCATACCGAGGGCTTTGTACAACAGCGCTGTGTAAGGCGCCCTGGTTTGGAACTGCAATTGCTCAACCGCTGCACATGGTGTTGCTGTACAGGCTCCCACATGATACTGCTGATTCTTCATTTGATTCTCCACCTCATCAAGATGCAGGAAGAGACTCGTTTCTGCGCAGGGTAGTGGCAGCCCTTCTCCTTTCCGTCAGTCTGTGGGGAAAAAAAGGCCTGCATTTAATGATTACGTCATGGAAACGCTTCCTCTCTTTTTTAGAAAAAGGTGTGGCGTTACATCTGCTACAGGTGCCGCTCAACGTCACTCCAGTTCACTCAGCACTGAGAGCACCGGCTCACTTGTTGAAGAAATGGGTGTCTGAAGCCAACTTCGAGAAGTTAGCTGTAGACTGGAAAATGTTCTTGTGCCTTTTCAGTTGCTTTTTTGTGACATGATGGACTTAAAACTGAAGGAAGAGTCAAGAGTCTTACATTAACTGCAGCATTAAGATGCGGATTTCTGTAGAGAGCTGTTTCCGTACTACAAGGGGAAAGTCTGTGCACAGGTATGAAGATTGTCTTACACTGGTCACAGTGTCAGAGGTCAGAGACAACTTTGTCAAAAACTGCCTTCATTTTTTGAAAAGGTTCAGAGCCTGACGATCTTTAGAGAAAGCAGATCAGAAATATGTAATTTGTGCTGTTTCTCAGACGCTTCTTTTTATACTGGAAATTTTACTTTTTGTGTAGTTAATTCAGTAGGATAAATCTTTCACTGGTTTCTACCACTTTTATATTAATGTATAACTAAAACCAAATTGTCTTGTCAAACTTTAAAAAGATTTACAGGTATTTAACATTTCTTGTACTTGTATTAAAGTCTTAAACTGTACCTTCTTCTCCTTTATTAAAAGTGACACTTTTTGTCACTCAATCTGTCCCATATCAAAAGCTGTTTAAATGTATTAGTGTCATGTGTTGTACCCTGATGATGATGAGAAAGGAGGCTGTTAGGAGCTGTAGATGTAGATTAGATTGACTGAAATTCTTATGTGTGGCTTACACCTTTTAACAAGGTTAGATCAGAGTTTCCAGTCGAAAGAGAATGGATTACACAGAAGGCTCTTTTGGTGTTGATGTAACCTTACCACGGCTCCCGGGCTACTGTTAAACCAAATCAAAAGGCTGCCATTGCTGGTGACAGGTCTCTGGATTAATTGAATTAACAAACTTGGAAATTCTGTAAGTGAGCTGGAACCGGTTATCTTGCTGGGAAATATGCCATTCTTGACTGTGACTTACAGCTTCCCAGAGGAAACAAGGAAAGGGAAGGACATGAAAATAACATGCAGGTTGACGCATGCACAGACACACACAGAGAGAGACACAAGCTGAATTTTGCTCCTGCTCTGCCTTTCCAGTTACCAGGCAGAAAGCGGGGGAGGCTTGGCGATGCTGAAGAAGGGGAAGAGCAGGATGAAGATTGAGCCCAGGAAAGCGCAGAGCCTAGAGGAGGCCCAGCTGGAGATGCAGCAGTTCCACAAGGCTCTGGCCAAGCAAGGACCCCCAAGGTACGAACAGCTGTCTGGCCCTCTGCCTGTCCTTCCGAGCGCCGCCTAGTCCGCCCCGAACCCTGAAACAGCAGGCAGCGTCTTGATTCACATGGCAGGTGGATTCCTGAAAAATCTGTGTAAATTCCGAAATGAAGGAATTCCCCATAAACCTGTATGTAAAGTGTAGGGAGGTTATGGGTCCAGTCCCAACCAGAGGGCTGAACTGACAAATTAGACAAATTACACACTTTTACTTATGTAAAATGTTTATATACTAAACCTGTTGCATTAATTTTTAGACTTGTACAAAAAGTCATTTTTAAACCAAATGTTTGGTAATGTTTATCGGTTTTCATGTAAAATGTGAAGGGAAGACTTTAATTATTTTCAGCCCTTCTACTCTGTGGACCTTTTTGAAATGCCTTTTATTTCAAAGTCTTGTAAGTAACATTACAAATTAGTTTTTCCTTATTTAGAGTTTTGGAGAATTCATTATTTGTCGGCAGTTTTAGTCATTACGTTTTATGGGATTAGATGACAGAGGCTGGAAGACAAAAACTGCCCAGCTGCCTGTGTGTCACCCGAGCAATTCTGTTCGTCCTGGCAACTGGTACTCAATGCGTTAATTAAGAAAAGGTATATATTCTTCAGGCGTGTTAAACAACGCGTAAATGAAAAGCAGAGCAGTTGAGAGCTGACTGCATGAAGGGTCAAGAATGACACTCTGCCAGGACATGGCCAGCTATTTCCAGAGCATTTCAACTTCAAGTCTTCACCTTTGCTGCAGGTCCCAGACGTTTGACTGCACATATGAGAAGCCCCTGGAGAAAACAGAGGGGACAGGCTCTGTCAGTAGAAATGTAAGTTTTGCCTTGCCTTGGGCATCCTGTAGAACACACGGAGGCCCTAACTAAGAGCAGGCTTTTAAACCTTTTAGCTTGAAGGAAAAACTAACAAAACCAGGTTACCAGTGTATTCTCTGCTTACAGAGTCACCCCCACCCACCGGGAGTGCACTCTGTTTTTACGGCCCTTATGTTACTTAGCACAAGCATCGCAAAATGTTAGCAGCTGCCCTGCTACAGAGATATCTAGTTGTACGGCAGTGTTCCCTTGGCTACAACAAAGGTGACAGAGACACAGTCACAGCACTGATAATGTTACCAAAATCTTGCAGTGAGTGTGGCCCAGATTACAATTCCAAATGTTCCACATCAGGGCTAGGGTTCACTTTTGCAGTGGGAAGCCACAGTCAGCTACTGGTTTTGGAATGTGATGTGAACACAGAGTGTGAAACTCATTCTGTGGAACATAGATTGCATTTATTCAGACATTAGAAATGTTAATTTTGCATCTGTTACCCTAGATTAGCTACTATATATATTTAACTTTGAATACAACGTTTCTGTCTCTTGCAGAGTTTTGTAAAGCACAATAAAACGTTCCACAAGCTCTTCCAAGATGTTCCAGAGCATGAGGCTTTAACACACAGTGAGTTGGCCTTTGTTTTCCTGAGTAACACGCCAAAATGCAGAGCCTGCAGCTCCCACAGATACACCTCCACACAATCAGAACACAGCACTTTAAACAGCCCACACCGCACAGATGTAAAGGTGGAAAGAACATGTAATTCCTCTTCCTACCTGTACTTTATGTAACATTTATTGCAATAGATTATAAATTATAAGTGTTTCTTGGACATAGAATTGAATAGAATCAAAATCAGTTTTGAAAATAGCTGTGTCACCTTTCACCTCCAGAAGCCACAGACAGGTCTAAGTTTGGCTAACACTTGAAATCCAGTCAGCTGTGTTTGCACCAGCACACAAAGAGCTACCTGTTACGTGATGATATAGCATATGGTCTTTGGAACACCATCTTGTTAAGCTGCAAAATGTAGCGCTTGTGGAAACAATAAAGACATAATTGCAGTACGTGATGGTGTTTGACTTGAAGGACTTGCAATTTAAGGGTCATTTATAGATCAGCCTTTCTGTGTCAAAACACCATATGACAGCTATCTCAAGTTACAGCGAACAGCCTTAGTGTGGACTCTAACCCAGTCTGTTGTTAAATCCTGGTTAGCAAGTGCAGTTGAGTAATACAAGTGTTTTCCTGCAGCTTTTACATGTGCTCTGCAGAAGGAGGTGCCGTACCATGGTAAAATGTTTGTGTCTGAAAACTTCATCTGTTTCTACTCATCTGTGCTTCTAAAAGACACCAAGGTAAACACTCGTCGACCTCATTCTTACAAACATGAAAGGTTGCACTTGACCCATTTAGTTTCTAATTGAACCGAGCATCTGAGTATTCAGCTGTTTCCTGAAATAAGTGCAAGTGTATAAAAACAGAGAACAGGAGGCAAGTCTTTACCCAAAGGGTTGTGAGAATATGGAACACATTACCCAGTGACTGACAACCAAACTGGCTACAAGGACTAAATGGTGTCCTCTCATTTCTACTAAATTTCTTTCTTAAATCACAGAATTGGCTGCTACAATGTGCCGGAAAGTGTGTTTTAGACTCTATAAACCACTTTGTGTAGAAGTGTTTCCTGTTGTTGTTTTTAAATACATATCCCCTTTGATTCCATTACATTTCCTCATTGATATGATGACCAAAAAGTTGAGTAAGTTTAAATGGCATTCCTTCAAAACTGTTGTGAAAGACAGTCTTCTCTGTTAATCATTACAAAAGTCAAGTTTCATCAGGCTTTCACTTTGTTTTTGTTTTTTTTAGGTTTTTGCTTCAGTATAAAGTTAGCCAGTGCAAATGGATAGTAGCTTGACGAAAAGCAAGAGTAAAAAAGAAAATGTATTTTTGTCTCTTCTGGAAAATTAACTGCAAATGTATTTGTGCTAGGAAAGCAAAGCTTTAACCCTTAATGTTTTAGTCAAGATTAAGACTCCTGTTCTGTCTGACACTGACTGACTTGGCCACTCTGTGTGTTAAAGGTGGTGATTCCTGTGAGCTTGGTGGCCATTATAAAAAAACAGAACACAGCTCTCCTGGTGCCAAATGCTCTCTCTATCCGAACAAACGATGGAGAAAAGGTGAGGATATAGAACAAAGCATTACAATAATTATAAATAGGAGTAGGTCATATTAGGAAAATGCAGTTTGTGGGAGAATTATACTCTTAATGTTTTCTTCATCTGAATCTTTCAGACCAGCAGGGTGTTTCTTGTGCTACGTTTAGTGCCTCACAATACTTGCCTTCAGACTGGTGAAGAGCTGATTACATATATACAGAGAGTATTATACAGAGAATACCTTAAATATACAGGGAATATTTACTCATTTCTGTTTGAAAATTTTCAGAGATGGAACTTGCAGGTTCTGTAAGTGTTTGTCCTCACTTTCCATCATATGTTGGGCAGGGCCTGCATTCATTTTGCCTGAAAAGAATGCATTGTTTCCAAAATAATAATATGGTTTCATTTTACTGCTTCAGGCCCTCACCCATTTCTGTAAAAAAAGAGGCTACGTTGGTATTTTTTTTCCCTCAGATGTTATTAAACATAAATGAAAGTTCTAATGTTTTCAAGATTTTTGTTTAGATTTACCTTTGGGTGGTTATATCTCGTTTTCTTCCCCTGAATAATAAGGATCATGTATCTTTACTAATGTTAGAATGTAATCTCACAGCAGTGTTCACTGCAGTTGTGAAAGGCGTCTTTCTTTGGTCTTAATACTGATGTCTGTTTTTTTTTCGTGGATCCACAGTTCGTGTTTGTGTCACTGCGGAACCGGGAGTCCTGTTTCAAACTCCTGAAGTCTCTGTGCTCTCAGTATGAGGTGAGCAATTTTCACCTTTTTCTCCTGCCTGCTTTCATTTCTGTCTTAATGTTACTATTTAAGCTGATTACACTAAATGTGGGTAACCTCCATCTCATCTCCCTGTAGGACCTCAGTACCAACAGCAGCCCTGTGCTCTCCTCTGCAGAAAACAGCCTAGAGAAAGGCAAGAATTTGGTAAGGACTAAGGCTGCTTCTTACCATGTGTTGCTTTTTACTAAATGCTTTTTCTGTTGTGCTGCTTTTCTGCTAAAGGAATTCATCTCTATACTAACATCTAAAAAACAAAATGCCAATGCACATGGAATATGTGTATTGCAGCCTTCCAAAATAACAAATGCCTTATTTATCAACGTCTTTGAGGACAATTTAACACTTAATCTAAAACCCAAAACCCATGAAAGATTTTGACCTGTCTTCTCTCTGCTCTCTGTAGCAGTGAGATTAATTTTACTTTTCTGACAGGGATCGATGCTCTAGTGCCATTTCTTTTGTACAAGTGGACTGTTCTTCTTTCTGCAAAACACGGTGAATACAGCTGGAGCAGCTGGCAAAACTTGGAAAAGTGGAAGAATTGTGTTCTGTGCACTAGAAATCTCAATAGCTCTTGTTATTTTCCCCTAGAATTCTAGCCAGTCCAGCCTCGAGGACAGCAATGATCAGTCCATTGCGAGAAATTCTACCTTCTCAAAAGATGTCTCGCCCATTCCCAAAGTCAACAAAGGCACCAAAGGTTAGAGTTTTTGTCATTGGAACCCATTTATATACCTTGAGAAACAGACATCACGTTTAAATATAGTTCACTGCTGTACTCCAGGGACAGTTAAGGGCTTTGTCAGAGCTGTTGCCTTCCCTGTAATGGGGAGTAGTGACACATTCTTGTGATTCTTCCTTCCAGTGTTCTGTTATTCTGTAGCAAAATGTATAGCAGGTTTTTGTATTTATGATGTATGCCAATATGATTTAGCATTTCTGGCTTATAAAACTGGTTGGCCAGTCTCTGGATCCCACCTCTTCCTGTTTCGGTGCATTCCGACTTTGTGGTCTATCCTTGAACCACAGCTTATCTGAATCTTCCGTGCACTCCAGTTAGGCATTAAGACTGTTTTAATATATTCAGCATGCGAACCCAAGGGCAAGCAATCTGCAGGTCCAAGTCCAGGAGAAAAATAGGAGAGCGTCTGAGGGATCCGTTAGTAAATCATCCTCGTATCTCCTTCACAGAGTATGCGCCTGCTTTGAATGCGTCCACCCCTACAAATTACAACCATGAAGATCAGACCGACAGTGTTGCAGAGCCCCACACAGGTACTTTGTAATAACCCTTTTCCATGTTACTGTATAGCTTAAGAGGACCAAAGGAGTTTATTGAAATTTCAAACTCAAGTTTTCTTGCATAATGAAATCACCTGAAATACAACTAAAGTGCAATTCTTTTGCCAGGTTCTTTCATTATCAGATATTCCCCTCACAGTTTTGTAACATAATCAAGATTATTTTTTTAATTTCAGGTTTTAACTTAAATATTTAGTTCCACTGCCTATCACGGACATATCAAGGATTTCTGTTCTAAAAATCGTTGTCTAAATTGGCTTCCCAGCAAGAAGATTTCCTCCTAAACCTAGCAGTTTCCTGGCTGCGCTGATTAAAAGGTTAGGTTTGGCAACAAAAAAAGTCCAGGAGACAGTGACAGATCAGTGAAGAAATACAGGTTTGCACCTGAAGCAGGATTACTCACAGAAAACACCTGCTTCGTCTCAGTTCTCTAGCTTGAATAGATTAGTACAGGACTGGTAGCCACCCCTTCAGGATGAGATTACTGCATTTTCCTTAAGCCATTGTATAGACAAGGAGAGGTGAGGCTCATTTCGGTTCAGGAATTTTAACTTGTTTGTTTCTGCCCCTGCCAGGTGCCTCTTGGGTTTGGTCGGTAACTCAGAAGGCGAAATCCTTCCTTGCTGTGCGAGAGACTACTGCTGTTAATGTCCTGCTGTTGATTTACCTAATGCTGTAAGTCACACTCTTGCACACTTTCTCACTGCACAGCGACGCTTGAAAACATCAAACACCCCGCAGTGTCATCCAGCCTGTGTCTTGGAAGAAGCCAGGGAAGTGAATTACCAACTAGGCGGGGTCTTGTTCCAGACCCCACCACCCCTTGGGTCTTCCGTTTTAAATGTGCTGCCATGTGGTTTCCACTTCTGTCCTCATTGACTTTTAGTTCTTTTGCTTTTCATATGCAAAGCAATAAAAAAACAGTATAACTCAATGCAATTTTACATCTTCACCATGTTGCATCAGCATCTAGTGTCCAAGGTGTGGAAAAAAGGTTCCATTTATCGTGTCCCAGGTCTTTTCCTGAGGACAGGTCTTTGTTAACTTCACCTCGCCCCCTCTGGTCAGAAGCCTTTGAGCTAACGTGAGCAAACAATTGTTGGTATCAATTTGAGGTGTTTAAAAATAAACAATGATAGTGATTCCAAAACTTAAGGGAAAGATGAATGCAAATTGAAGCTAGAAACTAAATATAAAATGGATTGTTTTCTTTGCTGAGCATTGGATACCAGGTTTTAGGATTTAGTACACCCAAAAGTATGTTCTTGGTGCGATTGTGATCTTTTAAATACTGACATTAGCAGATGGTTATGTGTCTGGCTGTCTGCATCAGTGATAATATCCAAGAAATCATAGCTGAGATCCTTGAGTTTTTGTCTTCTTGGTGCTTCACTTCTATTGCTCCTATTGCTCTGTTTCCTTATTGCGAACAATGGAATTTTAGTCTACAGACGAATCAGCCATTCTGTGCATATTTGCCTCAGTTCATTTGCCTTGTCATTACTGAGTTACAGAAGGGCATTCTTCCTGAAAGAGGAATGCGTGTTAGACAGCAATCTGTCGCACGTAAGGCAAATTAAGCAGAACTAAATAGTCAGCAGCTGTATTTTGGCTGCCGACTCTTGAGTCAGCAGCTTCATATTCTCCACGTAATTGTACTTTAAACTGCTGTGCAAATTTATTAGAGCAGTCTTTTGATGAGATGCATCTGTAACAGGTACACTTAATGATTTAGACATTATGGAACTAGTGAAGTAAAGTGATTTTAAATAATTTGATAATGTTTACACACACTGACCATGTGTTCGTTTTAAACACAAGGTTGTTTAAAGACAGTGGTCATTCAGTGTGTAGCTTTTCATTAATTTGCATCTCATTGCAGAACGTAGTCTCCTGTAGAGACAATTCTTATTCCCTCTGTCCTTCTGTCAAGGTGAAGCCAGCAGCTCACAGGGCTGGTTCGGATGGCTCTTCTCGGAAATGACAGCTCTTGCAGTAGAGTCCACAGAATGCCTCTGGGGTCTGCTGTTTTAGTCACAGTATGTGTGTATTTGCGTGTTCTAGGGTGGTTGTGCTGCTGCTGTCCTCAGGGTACATCGGCCTGCGCATTGTAGCTCTGGAGGAGCAGCTGACCTCCATGGGTGCCCTGCCTGAGTTCTCTATGCAAAACGAGTAAGTGTCTCTCCAGTGTGACCCCTGCCCTCAGGAAAAGGCTGTGTTGGTGAGGTACAGTGGCACGCAAATCTGTTAGGACCAATCCATTTTGTTAGACAAATCAAATCTGTTGCTGCTGATGTACTTCAATGTTTGTTCACAGCAGAGGAGAAGTACATTCTTCTCCTCTGCTGTACACACATGCAACTCAGTTGGTTGAAAGCTAGGGCAGAGTAGAAGGAAGGTTTTTTTTTCAAAATTGTAATTGCGAAATGTGTCGTGCCTCAGCTGCAGTCAGCTGGCCCTGAGCTGGTACAGGTTTATCACCATCCCCAGTCAGAAGTGAAATACTTGTGTAACAGGGTGTGGCTGAAGGTGTGCACAGGCTGCCTTCCCGGAAAGCACAATGGCCGGATCACGTGCCTTGATGTTTTCCGAGATCTCACCTTACCTTTGTCAAGAATCGTGACCCCTCCCTCATGGGACCAGATTTCTCTCCTCCCCCCTGGTGTTCTTTTAAGGTGTAACAGCAGCCTGTCTGACTGACTGCCTGACTTTCACTTTCCAGAAGGTCCGCAGTGGTTTTGTGTTCTTGTGAAAAGCGTGACCACCTGACAGTATCGCTCTTCTTTAAGAAGTTCCAGCAGGGAGCTGCGTCAGCCTGCGCAGGCTGCAAAGGAGCAAGTTAAGGTTTATTCCAAGCTTTTCAGCATTAAATAAACCTTTACTTGTTCCCTCGTTCTTCTTTAGCTCTTTATCCGTATATTTAGATATATATTTATACTTTTTATACTTATACATTTATATTTTTTTCTTGAAACTGGTATTTCTCAGGGAATTTGCTTTAAAGGCTGTTTTAAAACTGGAAAAAAAAACTGTTTTAAAACTAGAACAAGGTTCTGCATCTATTTTTTTCCGCTTCTCAGCTAATGAATAATACTTAAGGCTGAATGTGGACAGGCTGTCTGATATGTTGTATTCACCCACCTGACAATGCGTATTTAGATGCACTTGTGTTGTTTGTATCTGGATAATGTGAAATGAGGTTAATGATGGTAGAGTGAAGATCACCACAGACTGGTCCATAGACAGTTGTGTGATTGGGTGAGAAAGTGACATTGGCTTGAAAGACATTCATCCTTAACTTGAGCAAAATGTACTCTTATGTGTGTGAGGGACTAGCAAAAGTTATTTCAGAGGAAAGCAGAAAACAACAAACATACTCACCCTTCCTGCTTCTGTCACTCACAGGTACAAGAAGACATAACCCCTCAGATGTGGTGTAGAGGCCAGCACAAGTGCTGTTGTGTGGGATTTGATGATAAAGCCACCAACCGAGGGGAAAAGAAACTAGGCTCTTCTCCCTTCTTGAGAAGGGGCTACAGGACTCTTCAGGAGGAAAGCCTGTATTTGTTTTAAAGCAGGAAAGTGAATCCTTAACTCCACAGGCTACCACCCTCCTTCTCTTTGCATCATTTTTATGTTTATTTTCAAAGCAAAGCTGCTGAAAGCAGGTGGCCTCAGCAGACCTGTGTCAGAGATGAGTTCATGTTGATGAAGACTGGCGTGGGAGAGAAGCCCAGAGATCTCTTTGCAGCTTTAGCTGTGGAAGGAACAAGTCCACATGAAAGAGGAAGAAAATCTTCTGGAGAGACTTTATTTAAAAAAAAACCCAGAAGACACTTGCTCTGAAGGACTGAACAACGCCTAACAGACACATTCAGGGGTGATAAAAGGCTTTTCCCAAGTCAGTTGAAAGGCGGTGCATTTTTCTGAGGTGAATCGAACGAAAACAAAACATTTTAAGGGTGTAATCCATAAAAAAAGCAATACATTTATTCTTTTTTTTCTTCTAATTTTAAAGGGCTGCACAATTTGATGGGGTTGAGGTAGTTTTTCACTGTAAGTTATTATTCTCTTGTTTGAAGGTACTGTACCACAGAGACAGATGTAGCAAAGCAACAATCACATGTTGTTTACACTTGTAATTTCTGAGAAGATGGTGAAGTGGTACTTTAGATAATTGTCAAGAGATTATTCTTAATCAGAAAATTGACAACAAGATATATGTGAAACAAAGTTGGTCCCATTTATTTCTCAGGTTTACATATAAGTACGGCAGCACTGTCAATGGACACCTAAGACGTTAACGCAATAAGTTTTCAACATTTTGCAGGACATCTGTCTGTAAATTTCTTAGGAAAGTTGCCATCGCACCGAAGCACAAGCAAAGGGTACAACATCAATTGCTGTGCTGTTCATACAGGTTACACTAGTTTTAATGTTTCTCGCTTTGTGAATCTCTGCTAATCCCTGTAGGATTTACAAGTCTCTTATGCATAAAGAACTAAATTAGGACCAACTTTATAAATTGCTCTGGAAATACTTTTTAAACTTAAAAGCTTTACATTGTTTTAATAGCTTTTAGTGTCATGTACACAAACACATTTTTTATATGATTAAATTGCTATCTTGTCTGCTTTTCGAGCAAAATAGGAATGCATACACTATATAAAAGAAATTAACTAAAGAAACTGGATAATACTGTCTATGGGCAGAGCACATATCACTTACATTTAATGTTGGTGGGACTGTTTTGTGTTATTGCAGTTTTAAGACAGTAGATGGTGCAGTTGGACAGTTTGTGTGTGTGCTCTTTTTTTATGCCCAGTTATTGAAACTTGGCGTTCCATAATTTTGCAAGCCAGACAAATCCACCTCTTCTGGTACTGTGCTTCATTCGCAGTCCTAAAGGGCGCCAATCCAGCAGTTTGATTTTGTAAGGTGTTTTTAACACATTGCTTTTAGACTTTGGAATTTAATTAAGTTTAAGGAACATTCAGTTCAGTTATACAATTTACAGTTCTTGCAAAGCAGTAGACCCTATGGACCATATTTTAAAAACACTGATAAGTGGGCTGTCTGCCCTGTTTTTCAGTTGAAACCCAAAACCAGTGTACTCGAAAATAGCACCAGTTTCTGTAATGTAGCTTATCAATCTTCCTTTAATGAAGTATCTTTAGCATGTGCAATCTCTTTATTATTTTATTTTTAACACTCCTGAAGTTTTTTCAATGGAAAGCTCAAAACTATGCATGTCGGGCACTGTAGTAACCAAATACTATGTTAACAGCTACTTTTAGACTGATGTTAATTACATGCTATGAATTTTCTTGGGTGTAAATCTTAATGTTACCAAACAGCAGTTATAGCATTTTGTAATCAAGGTCATGTTTTCAAACTGTGGTCCGCTATATCAACTTGACAAGCATATTGAGGGACAGTTCATTGGGTAAAAACATGTTATTTAGAAGCTTTTAGCTCAACATTTCTTATAATTGTCTAGAGGAATGTGTGATTTGTTATTATAGCATGAGAATCTGGAACATGAATAATCAATCTAGAGCATGCCTTAGGTACAGGGCAGCACAAGGGGAACAGGGGGCTTTATTCTACAGAACGACAATGGGCTGCGTGAGCTTTGCAGCTTTTCTTTCCAGTTGTTCTGGGTTGCAATGGGGTTAATTCACACTTCAGTTGCACATCTGTTTCCAAAGGAAAGGGTCTACCTGGCGTAGATCAAAGAGTCCCAGTGCTGGATGTCACTCTTGCACGAGTAACACTCCTGGAGAGACAGTGTAACTGACGCTGGGCGTTTTACCTGTTACCAGTTAGTGTGACTCTGTGCAAAAACACACTTAACCAGTCTTCAGGTTTCTTTATATTTAAATTTAATACAGTACTCATATATTTATTTTATTGCTTTTATTTTAAGTTCAATGTGTATTTTTTTTAATATGTATCCAATCCTTTCTGGAACACAGCCCTGCCATATTTCAACAAGCACAATACGTCTGCAGCTTAAGACAAAGCACAATCTGGAGCAAACACACCAGTGTCTGGTATAGCTCGGCCTGCTGCACTATGCAAGCCATGACAGAGAGGTCCCTGTGCCTCAGTATAACAAAGTTATATGCATCACATAGTTTGGTAATATGCTGATTGGATTGCTCCTCTGTTTTTAGATGGTGCTTGTTTTTAACGTGGAAGGTGTTTGTGTTTCATTCTTTAATGAAACACAATACAGGACTGCAATACAGCACATACCACAGTCCTAAGGATCGGGATTTTTTTATTAACTGGACACCAGTCACACTTTGAAATTTGCTGTTGTCTTTCTCATCCTCTTTTAGAATGGGGCGTTCTTCCTCAGTCTGAGAGTTTGCCCTTTGTCAATTTGTAGTCCTCCAAACTATAAACTAGAGTTTTAAAGGGATTTTAATTATTTGGATGAAAAACAAATTATTTGTGTTTTTGCACTATTTCATTTTGTAAAGTTTCATATTTTATTGCATCGGTTGGAATGTTTTCTTTAATTACAGTTTGTTTAAAAAAATCTTATTTATTTGCAGTTTGTATCATTGCTGAGGCTGTCTCTGTGAGAACAGCCTTGGTTTTGACTGAAAGTAAATCAAGCTGTAATACTGAAATAAGGCCTGGTACTCTTTTTTGGGTGTGGTGGGGAAGGGGTTTCAGAAGAGGGTACTGTGAGGATTGCAAAGACCCACACAGTCATGAGGAAGTGCAGGTACCCATGTTATCTTATTTCTTAGTAGTGCAGCGGTCGAGTACAGTAGTGGTACCACACTAGACTCTGGACTGGAGAGCTGCTGGTCCAAATCCTGGGAAAGAGGTTACTGATGTACCCTGGGAAAGGTACTTGATTAGGAGTGTTCCCGTCATAAATGGATCTCCATGCCATCATTATCAATGATCATGTAAAGTTATCTTTTAGGAGGAAAATAACTTTACCAAACTAACATACTGTAACACTTTACTTAGAAATGGGAAACAATGAGGCCAGAGAGTAAAATTAATTACACTCCACAATATTTACAATTAAACATACAGGAATTGTTTTGAATCACATCCTTTGTGTAATAAAAATTAATTGCGAAATGTATTTCTTCTATCCATAATACATTAAGGGGAAGCATTTAAAATAAAACTTTCTGTGTGTGCTATGTGATTTGCACCAGACAACAGACACTGTGAGACAGAAGGTTTGCTATATCTTTATGGAGCCAATGTGAATAATATTGTACATCGAACCAACAGGCATGTGACAGCCCGGTTGCTGTTGTCCATGTGAGCACAAATGATACAAGTATTCCATATCCTCAAAGGCATCGACAGAGCCGCCCAGCAGACTTCTTCAGAACGACATGCAAGATGCGAACCAGGGGACACAAGGGGAAACTATGTGAAGTGCTTTCAAAATCGGAAGTATTTCTTCACACAAGGGGCTGTGGGAGTATCGATCTAGCTACACAGCCATGTTGTTGAAGCCAATACTCCGGTTTAGTTTAAAAAACAATTGGATGAGACTCTGCTATCAGTTAACTGGCCTCTTCTTTGTTCTTATGTTCTAATATTCTGTTAACAGGCAACACTTCTAAAAATTCTGACGTGGCAATGCTAACGGAAGTCCTTACATGCTAATGAACATGCAAAGTTCACACTTTTTAACTTGCAGAAGTAACAATGCAACATCTGTTGTTTTTTGAGGACCCGACCCACTTTTAGTTTTAAATGGAAACTCCTCTTTTCCTCCCATGTGCAACCAATGATGACTACCAATTATCATCATCTTCCCCAACAGAAATACATATAGCATTACAACTTGGCAATCATTTTCTAAGCAATAATTACGTAAATAATTGTGCGCTGTGGATACCGGATATGTACAGTATAGACACAATTGTATTCAAATAACAGGGAGGCCAGCTCCCGACTACACCACAAGAGGGCGCTGTGGCCAATCTGTTACTGCGTACCAGACTACAGTATATTTTGGATAAGTTTTTTTTTTAAAACTCAGACAAATACCTTTTTTGAGATTTAAAAAGTTAATTTATTTCTTTTTTCCCCCCCGCTTCCCTGCTAGAGGCTGCTGGTGAGTGAAATCTTGCTGGACATGAATCGACCTGTAACAGGTAAGTATATTTTAGTACTCCTCACATTCATTTATTTTTTTTTGCTTCGGCCTGTAGATCGTTTGAGGGTCCCCGTCACATTAACAATGTTTTTTCCTGAAATGTGGATATGGCAGTTGTGTAAGACTTTAGGCCTCCTGGCAACAACCGCTGTACTCAGACAGAGTCAAGTCCTCCCGAGACACGGCCCCACAGGGCCTTACACTGTCCATTCTCAGTTTGCCATGGCTCAGTGCTGTGACAGGACCTTCTTTCGGCCCGTCCTCCGTCACTGCTCTAGGGCTGACTCTCAATGGCCTCTCTCCAACCGGTCCTCTCCTGCCTGGGACCCTGGACTTCTCTCCTGCTGCCTCTCTCTTGCCATTGACGTGGTGTCGTATCAAATTCAGTATGCCGTGGAAATCTGTATCCCCTTTCAAAGCGCGCCTGTGCAGTGGAAATCGGAGGTATGATCTGCCTGCCTGCTCGTGCATTTCAGATTGTCCGTCGGAAACGCACAAAACTGATTTGCTCTTTATGAAACAACAGTTTTTGCGTGTTTTATACGCGCTTGTTAATCACATCTGTTTCATTTATCAGTTTAAAGAAAAAACAAAAGCATGAAATGCCGTACCTTCCAAAAAACGTCAGCATGCTAAAGTCTGTGGAGATTTCTCGGATTACAGGAAACGAATCTTGAAGTGTGTGTGAAAGTGGCTGGCCAAGAGCAGGGATGAAAACGAGAGCGGCTTCACAGCGGTGTGCACAATGGCGGGAGGGCGGATCCTTGCGGACCCCACCATGACAGGCTCAGCCATCACCCCCTGCAGCGAAAGGCTCCAGTACAGGGATGGGACTCGCACACTAGCGGAGGGCTCTCGTCTTGTTGCGATACAGAAGTATGTAGAAAGTGGAACAAGTGTTTCAACCCCAAATTCAAAGTACCAGAATGTTTATTACTGGCCACTATTCCTCCTTGTCTCTTTTCTCCGTTCTACTTCTCCAAGAAAAAAAAAATCAGTAAAGCCTGTCTTTGGGATTGGCTAAATAAATCTGCCTTCTAGCCATGTACAGTCACCCTATTTCCTTACGTAGTTTTTCTAACCCAATAAAATTAAATCTTTAAAACACGAAATAGGTGTTTTTCATGGCGACACACAGTAGTTGGGTGCTCATGACAAACCCCAGCTGCTCTAAGACCACGCTCCTTGGCGCAGTCTCTCACCCACATACCGGCAGAAACACACCCCCCCTTCCAGGTGCCCCACACTGCTACTTGTGGGAAAAGGGAAATACTTCCTGGCTAAGCAGCAGGCGTAGCCTGAGGAGAAGTATCTCATTGCCCTCAGGAACATGTCTGCAGCGGTAGCCTTTTCCCGAAAAGTCACCTCAAAAGTGTCTCGACAGGCCTCTAAGGACACGTACACGAAATAGAGCTTGGTTCTGGACTCGCAGCCGATCAACAGATTCTCCTTTGCGATCACGATGTTGGCCTGACAGACGCGGGTCTGCATTTCAGCCAGTTTCTTCTTCCCTTTATTCTTCCCCCAGAAGACTACCATTACAAACAGAGCGGGGATGAGCACAACAGCAGCAATGCCTATTACTACCCCTCCAATGCATGAAACTGTCAGGGAATGTAGCTTAACATTCATTAATCCGAAAACACTTGCAAAGATACATGCAGCAATCACCGCAAGAAACAACAGACACAGCAGGAAGCAGACAGCCACTCGCACCCACAGAAGCCTGAAGCAGGAGCTGGTCTGGGAGGAGCAGTTGATCATTCTGATGGCAGTGAGGTAATTCTCTGGGTCTCTGATGACCACGCGGAGCTGGTCAGGAAGAGCCATATCGCTGAACTCCCCCGATTTCCACTGTGGTATCCCCTCCTCGTCTGCGGCAGCCAGAGCCAGGAGGAGTTTTCCGCTGTAGAGCGCGGGGTGATGGAATGACAAGCCCATGGAGCTTCTCAGCAGGTGATTGGGCGTAGAGAGGACCTTGATCACCTTGCGGAGGAAGTGGGGGTCTCTGGCTTCCAGGTACGTGAGGTGGCAGAGGTGCAGAGGCACAGTGAGCCCCGGCTGCAGCAGGACGGGCACCACTGGCTTGTGCTCCAAGCAGTCCTTGAGCAGAGACATGTTGGTCTCCAGGAGACACCAGCGGCTGTTCAGGAAGTCTGGGCTGAGGACCAGCAGCACCTTCTGGCTGTCCTGGATGCAGATGGACATGTTCTCCAGCACCGCCTGTCCAGGCACAAAGTCTCGGTCATGGTAGCAGAGCTCCAGGCCACACGGGCTGGACTCCAGCGCGGCAATGAACTCGTGAACCCACTGCGAGTCCGCGCTGCTGTAGCTGATGAAGACGTGGAAACGCTCACTGCCCCTCAGGCTGGGAGCCTGCAGGCGGCCCACGCTAGCAGGCAGCAGGCCTGAGGAAGGGCAGGACTCCTCTTCCTCGCTGGAATGGAGCTGGGCTTGGCACGCCATCGCTGTTCTGTAATGCTAAAAGGTGACCTCCTGTCCTTACAACACAGAATCCATGTCCGTCTAGAAAGAAAATCAAGATACTGAGCTTTCATTTGAAGTGGAATCCTTAATATTTGATTTCACGTGAATTCACCAACATACCGGTTTAGTATGTTGCACGGTTTAGTAAAGAAGGTTGTGATAGATTCCACCAGTATGTAAGATGTCTTTGGGTATTTTCACACACAAAAACCCATAAGGATGAAACTTGGGTGCAAGTGCAAGTTTTGCACCCAATGTCTCTTGAGAGCAGCCTCTCTTTATTCCTTAGAGAGCACATCACTAATTATACCCTTGTGAGAATATGCACTCAACCCATTCACCAATAATACAATTAAGTAATTAGTACCCAGTGGAACTATAAGCAATTGTGTGCGTTGTGTCCCTCTAGTGGCCGTTCTGCGGTAATTCATGCCTCCAAATGCGGCCTGTCCAACAGATGCATTGGACAATACTGCACCCAAGCACACCTGCCGATAGCAAAGGAAAGGAATCTCTGGAATATAAAACAAAAGTAAATGCACGCTTTGTTTTGTTTTTGTTTCATGCGGACCTTTGGAGAGGCAAATTCGTACCCCATTAAGACGTGTTACTGATATTTTGTAGCTAACAAGGAGGCAAATATTATTTCCTCCTATTAGATTTATATTGGACTGGGCAAAGAAAGAAAAGGGGGACTCTCATGCGATAAGAAAACAATAGAGTAATTTCCTGCACACGGTCACTGCCGAGGACACTCCAGCAAGCTCACAAGACCAAGTGTGTGGCTGTTGAGGCGATTCCGCAGTCTGCGCCCCTGCTGGAGAGCCACACACGCCTTCCTCACTTCTGCTTTTTGGAGCAAAGTTAACATCGATAAATCCCAATCTTGAAACTGATCGATGAGATTTTTTAAACAGTTTCTGGGGGTGAAGGGCGCAAAATATTTCGTTCCAATCACCCTTTGAGCACTCCGATATCTAGGATCTAGGACGATATCTATACCTTATTTCTGGAAGACTTTCCAATCAATGTCTGCGTTCAGAGTAGGAGATCTATCGTATGTTTTAGTGTATTTTTTGTCGTGCTTTTTTAAAGCGATTTTTGTCTCCCTAACCAGAAGCGTCTATTTAAAAAGAGTAAGGCGAGACTGACACTTTAATATTTTTACTTCATTGCGAGTAATTGGAAACTAATTTCGATGGGACGCCGGAAAACAGTATCTTCCTTAATGATCAGAACATTAAGAATAAGACCAGTTCCTTTGTGCTCTTCATAAAAAAAGTTTTAATCTAACGTGCAAAAGGTGATACAGTATGATTTAGACACTCTTGTTAATCAGATTATTCTCAGTTGATATTTCAAACAAACAAAAAAATACCGTACCTTCCAAAAACAGCCGGCATACAAAAGTCCGTGGCGATTTCTCTGCGATGAAGGAAATGAATGTTCTGAAAGTGACGTATCCAAACACCTGCGCAGCACATGGCGGCTCATAGCCGGCCGAGTACACAGCCCACATTCCGGCAGGCAACGCCTGAATTCAGACTCTAAGAGCTCAGCCAGACGCCTTACTTACCCACTCGTGATGGTACAGTACTGGTCAGACCCTTCAGCAACTAAATGTTAACATTTTTAGATTTATGCATATCTATCATATACACCTGAAACTAAGGAACAGAGTCGTGTTCTGTCCGTGGAAAATGAGTATGCATTTTGTAGCTTCTACTGACTCCTTTCACGGAGATTCTGCCATGTTATGAGAATAACAATCCTCTTCCTAAACTGCGTCTTCTATAGCCTTGTGTAGGTTTAGGGATTTGTTCTATATAGTTCTATATAGTTTGTGTACCTTTATTTCCTTCTTAGTCTGTATAACACTGCTAATGTTTATGTGCATCTCTCTCATTGAAAATTCATTTTTTGGCAGACACAAAGACACCTTAGCTTCAATCCCAAACTCGATGTACAGTATGCATATATTAGTTACCATATGAAAAAGAGTCAGCAGTTTTTATGTAGCATAAAGGTGTAAGCACCTGAACACTAAGCAGAAAACACCACGCACAAACACATTCGTGTCTGGTATTGCATCCACACGCACCGTTTGCAGAGTGTCATTCATAATGCTAATAAAATGCTGTGTTCCTCCATGCTCCGTGTGAATATTTTTGTGTGTAAGACCTCTGCACAAGATACCCCTTTGCCTTTAAACATTAACGCGACTCATGGCTGCCAGCAGTCCACACTGATAAACTGTTGTTGGTTGTTGTCAGTGATGACTGCAGCAGGGCAACAGGTTAACTGGACCAGATAAATCTGTAGCTGTGTTGTAAAGTTTGTCATTTTTTTAGTATGTTTCCAGACTAGTTCTTGCAGCTTTCCATTTAGTGGCCAAAGTAGATTTTCGGTTTATTTGAATTGGTTGAGTATTTCCCCATTTGATAGTCTGTGTATAAAACACCGCCACATACACACAAATACCTTATGATTATAAACATCGACAAAATATGGCGCCCCCTAGTGTGAGAATATTTCCCATGATCCCATTTTATTGGGTAAATAATCTTTCTGGTTCACAGTTTGCACAGTGAAAGTGCAGTGCTTTGAATAGGCCAAATAAGATTTCTTTGCAACCTGTACCTGTAAGATAAAAAATAAATATCCTGACTTTAAACATTCTTGTTGATGTTCAAGCAAGGCAAGAACAACACAAGTAAAATATCTCTTCCTGTACTTGACAATTTATATTGCGAAATTAAACCGCGATATTGCTCTCTGCGGTGCCTCTTGCGGTGAAGGTGTCACACGAAGGGAAGGACTCCGTACTGACTGATCCCACAGTGCCGGTTCCTGTTCTTGGCCAGTCGGACATAGCCGTCCTCCCCCCACCACGGCCCCCAGCTGGAAGAGAGCAGAGGGGGAGCTGGAGAGAGCGCTGGGACCATGTGCTGCCCAGGTCCAGTGCATACACTTTAACATTACCAACACTTTCATAGGTACAGTAGTCTGTTTGGTTACTAAAAACAAAGAGCCTTGCAAATGGCAAGTTTTCTTTACACTCCGTGCTGACATTTAACGTCTTTCTGTCAAGCAATTGACAAGCTGTTTCTTCTAAAATTGGTTAATTATGAACGAAAACTCAGCACTACATTTTTTTGTCACAGTATTTTGTTCAATTGTCTAATACCCTGAAGATGATTTTGCAAGCCTGAGTTCATATGTCCATTTTTTCACCTGTTGTTCTCAGAGAGAAAGTGGCTTTTCCCTGACTGCTGCTGATCTGCAATTAGTTCTGATCAGAACAGCACTAGGTACAGTCTGCTGACTAAAACAAAACTCCTCATTAGTCAGGATAACACTAACAACAGAAGAAATGACAAGAATGGTGTTTTAGAAGGGCTCGCTTTTACCTGTTTCTGATGGTCCAATATTGCTCAGATCCTTCGGTTCCAAAGCCGGTCAGAAGCATGGCGTGGGTTTGTTTCCACACAGAGCACTCGGGGTCATAATAGATTCCTGCGAAGAAGCGGAGCAGAGATTAGCACTGCCCAGGTGGCTCAGGGAGGACCTGTTCTCTGTTAATCAAACTGGTGTCTTACAGGCAACTCCAGGGCGCCCATGTGCACACACAGGAACCTTGCCTGACTCTGAGCCCATCAAGCTGCTGACCAACCACTGAAGGGTCTCTGAATACGTTCACATAGAGGCTAAGATTCACATTCTTACATGGGGATAATTAAGATATGTGATATAAAGGGATTCATGGTAGTGTTTGCTTGGTGGTTAGACTGTACAGTAGAGTTGCTTGGATAAAGATGTGTACTTTATTTTGCTGTCCAGTGTGAGTTCAGGCCTCAGGAACCTGCTGTTTAGGGAGACGTCCCTGGGACACTGACCTACACCTGATAACAGAGCTGTCTGAGTCACTAGGAAATTGTCAGCAGTATGAACTCTTGTCTTTAAGCCACATTATTCTGACGAGGAGAAACTCTTTCAGCTGCCAACATGAGGACAAATACAAACACAAACAGAGCTCACCTCTACGGTAAAACTGGAAGCTTGGTCTTGTGGTGTCTATACTGATGGCAACAGGCCCAATAGTCACTAAAGCGTCTTCCAGGGCCTGTTCACTGCCTATAGGGAGGAATTTCCAGCTTCCTATTGTGGCAGCAACTTTGGTTTTATCAGCAGCACAGGGCTGTTCCTGGATGGGGGAAGCAGAAAGGCAATACTGGATTTGGTGAACTCAGAGACTGGCCCAATATACTGTACAGGCAGCCACCTCAGTGACCTTCTTAGCAGTAGCCCCTCCCTTTCGTATCGAAGCTCTGATTTAAAACATTTTCTAGTGCTTCTCCTTCATTTACTCCTTCATTTTTGTGTTTCTGTAGCACAATTTGTAAAAGATTTGAACAACATCCCACCCAAGGGCTCCATTTCATTGCTTCATATGCGCTACCAGATACTTCAGGCCAGGGCAGGAGTGATGGCAGCTGGGAGCTCTGAAGCACACTTCTGCAAAAAGTGGGTCCAAATATGAAATTGTACAAAAGCAGCAGGGTTGACGCAGGAGCAGCCCTGCATTCTTCTGACATCATCACTCACTCTCATGACATAAGGGTAGGTGGCCTCAGCTTGGATCCCTTCGTTATGGATAATGTAGTCGTAGGCCAGGCTGGCCCACCCTCCTGTGCAGCCCTTAATTCCTGCAGTGCAGTCAATCAGCTGCTGCTTGCTCAGAGGAATCAGCTGTCCTGTCTTCTTCTTCCACTGGGCCTCCAGAGCCCCAGTAGCACTGTAGGCCCAGCAGGAGCCACAGATACCCTGGGAGATGTGAGGGGCACACATCAGGAGACACAGAGACACGCAGCACTAGTTGGTAGGATGCACAATAGATTGATCGGAAGTGTTATCAATAAAGAACCCCGGCTCAACTCAGGAAGATTTATTTTAATGGGTCGTTAAGATACATTGTCCTTCCCAGAGCAGGTCTCACTCTGAAAATAGGCCATTTTATGAAATATGTCGCCCTTCCACAATATGTTTGCAAAGATTTTGACAAATGCATTACAGATGTAGGTGGCATGAAGCTTAAAAAGAATAATCTTCATAATAATAATGGACATGGCTAAATTAAAGTAATATGGCGGAAAAGGAACAAAGATGGAGCTACCATGAGTAAAGCATGCAGTTCATTTAGAAAAGTTTCATCACATAATTGTTGCATTTCTACCATACATTTACAATACATTCCCATAGTTTATCAGGGATTCACTGTGTTTTACAACATTGAACCATGACACATGTTTCTAACCAGTTTACTACAGTACTTCATAGTATTCCCATAGTCCAGTATAGCAAAGTGTAGTGAAGGCATGTAGATATAAAAAAACTACAGTAAAGTCTTCACTAAGTACAGTATGTGACTATATTAAAGGAAAATGACCAAGGTAACCTATGATGAAGATTTGATCTGATGAGGAGAACAGATTTGCTACACAACAACTTGATGCCTAGTGGGTGTGACAGGCCATCAGCTGATGTTTGTTGGTAAGGTCACAGGTGCTGGTAGTTACTACAGGGATAAACAGAGGCTGTGGACTTCTCATTATAAACTGCTGCTCTTGTCAATAGGTTTGTGCACACGCACTCACACACATGCACAGTGCGTGTTTCAGCATTTGTAGGGTATTTGTATTAGTCTGTGATGGGAGGTTATACCTAAAGCTGTTCTTTGACTTCTATGAAAACCAACCTGGTCCTCCACAGGAGTGACGTAACCCGAGGCCCTGTAGTCGATGCTGGTGAGGTTCAGCCTGCTGGCAGCCTGGCGCAGTTCCGTGGCAGACAGCATCAAGTCGACATGCCGGGTGCTGGTAGTCAGCGGAGCGTCCTTCCTTCCCACAAACTCTTCAGCGGTCTGAGAGATGGGACAAGATGCAAAGAGGGGCTCAGCACATGCTGTGGAATGCAGGATGGACAATATCTGCAGGAAGGGCTGAACTGCTCACCAGGTCGCCGAACTGGTTCATGGCCATCTCGTAGGCCTCCTGCCCTTCAGCGTATCTGCTGTTGTGATCCTCAATAGCTCTGTAGTTCTGCTCCCAGATTTCTCTTCTCTGCAGCGGATGTGCCTTAAGGAACATATTCCTGTCAGTCCTACTTCTAAAGTTGGTATTTCTACTGTTTTCCGTGTCTAAGATGCTGAATGAAATGCTTAGCTTACATGGCTCTGAGTGAAAAGTGTAATAAACTCAGAAGATAGCATTGTCAGGGGACTTTGTGTTATGGGAAGGCTGGCTTTAAAAATAAGCATCAGTTTGAAAGACTCCTGTGAACACCTATTTAAAACAAGTGAAACAGCTTTTCAGTTTTCTAACAGTGTTTTTGAGGTTTAATATTTTGCACAAGGTAAAAGTGAAGTCTATATCCTAATTAATGGAAACAGTATTTGCATTTAATACTATACATTTCTTTTTAACTTGTATGCTGTATATCCTGTACCTTAAATACTGAACTAGTTTAATATATACTTAACCATGCACGGATTCCACACATACTTAACCAATTAATGGATTCAAAACTAATAGTCATGCCAGAACTATATTTCCTTTTGCAAAGATGCTACTTAAAATGTACCTGTGTTTGCTTACATTTACTTATTTACCTTGAATGTTCCTTTTAAAGCTCTTAATTTCAGCACTATGCTCCTAGACACCCATTCCTTTACTTTTCCCTATAGGTTCATTTTTGTACTGATGCACACATGTACCCCACATTGTACTACTCTCAATCCCCATCACTCACCTCCCTAGTGGGGTTCCCAAATTCCTCCTGCCAGGCCTCCCACTCCAAGTCCAGTGCAGGATCTATACTGTTGACCATGTGAAGGCAGAAAGACACACTGGCCAGGATGCTGAAAGCTTTCATGGTGGACGTGCTGAAGAAGAACAGAGTGACACACTCCCAAAAGAGCAGTTTCTGTACCTCAGCACTGATCTACAACCATTGCTATTCTCCTTAGTGCTGGTCTGCTGTTGTACAGTGCAGGCTAGCTCATTTTGCATTTCTATACTGTATCAGGTGCCAGCTCCTGTATAACTCAACACAAATTACTGCACTTCTGTTTTCTCCTTCTACAGTACAGTTACTGGTTGTGCTTTCTGTGTAAACACGCCAGATCACATTTCAGTTACAGCACTGAAATGAATAAAAGCTCATGAAATACAGTCTTATTATTAAACAAAATAGACCAGAAATCTGCTAATGGGTTTTTTACTTCAGCTGAGGTGTATCAGTTTTCTCTAATAAACTCTTGGCTGTGAGATCAGATCCCTAGCCTGGGCAGGAAATACCAAGGTCTCTTCATTAGCCACGTTCATTAAAAATCAACCATTATCAAAACAGAATTTGAAATGATATTTGGATTTTGAAGGGAGAACTTGTGTTGTGTTCTCATGCTGGTGAATTCCATCAGCTTCAGTCTCTGCCTTTATATCCAAGAGTACAGCCTGCAAAAGAATCTCCAGGAGTATCGTCATCTCTCACCTTGTGTTGGTGTCAGTAGTGAGAGATAAACAGAGTCCACTCTTCTTCCACGTCTTCAAATGGATCAAATGCTGGCAGTTCTCCTTCTTGTAGAGCTTGTCTGCTTGCCTCTGTACTGTGCCAGGCTGAAGGACTGAAGGAGACACTTTTATACCTTATTGGCAGCTAGAGGAGACGTCTCATGAAGGTTCTATAGTCCACAGAAAGCCAACCATTGTGGTAAAAATAGATATCTTCATTAATCACCCCTAAGCTGAGGGAGGGGTGCGCTTCCAACAAGATAATCGATCCATTCAAAGTCTCCAGCTGAAGGAATTATTTTGGTTTCTCAAATTCTACTGTCAGTGCTTGTAACTGTGGCCAAAATTTAGAGATGGCATCCTCGTCTCCTGTCTGAATCACAGAGATAAAACAGGAAACCAGACAGCCTCCTTTTACAAGAACATCTGTGTGTGCAAGCCATGAAGGTCTCAAAATAGAGCTCTTATCTTTTTAAAAGAGAAATAAAACATACTCAGCGATAGTTTAAGAAAATGATACAGAAACTGGGAAGGCTAATTATGCGCTTCAGGGTGAGGAAACCAGTAGATTATCTTCATCCACGATTTGGATAAATTTAGAAAGCGCTGAGCTGGGTGATGGAAAATCACAGAGCTGCAGTATTTCTGCAGTGTTTGATGTACACTATAACGTGAAAGGAATAAGTGAAGCCAAACAATGGACAGGGGCTTCTTCAGTCTGTTTGAAATGGTTCTATGAAGAAGTGAATCATAAAACTGGTTGACCTTTCAATTTCAAGATAATTTCTTACTTGAAACAATGAAACAATTGTTGAAAAGAATTAAAACAATGGTAAAGAAGACTATTAAGAAACAATAAAGGTTATAAATGAGAGGACATTTGTCTCATCTGGCCCATTTGGAAGTTAGTACATTACCGATCCCAGGATCTCACTTAAGGCCATTTCTTGAAGGAAGCCAAAGTATTGGCATCAACCACAGGTCTCAGTAGCCTGTTCCACATTCCCACCACAGGTAAAGTGCCTCCAGAATTTAAATGCACCTTCATTTAAATTTAAGGTATGTGAATGCTGTTAGGTTGCTAATACAACCTGAGAAATGGAAACTGAAACTCAAGCTACTTCTAATTAAACCTACTCCTGAAACTGGCATCTTATATCATTTTTCACACACCTGCTTTTGGCATTTGACTTTATCCATTATGTAGTCCGATACTAAGTACGGATAGGCAAGGCAACACTGCTTTTGGCACACAGCCCAGCTCCCACAACCAAAAGCCAAAACTTGCTTTCCTTTCTTAAAATCAGAAAGAGCCAAATGCTTTTCTGAGCACGCCCCTTTCCTGTCTTATTGTGTAAACTTTGTTGTGGGAGGACCCTAAAAAAATCAATTAATTTTATAGTCTGAGGACAACCTGTTTTACTTCAGTGAGTCAGGGGAACAGTGGATTGTTCGGTCACCATTTACTTATTCTCTGTGCTTATCAGTGACATCAAGTTAACTCCAGGATGCCTAGATCCAACAAGACTGTGTGGAAATGGGTATGGGTGGGCTTAATAGTGCTCTTCCTGTTGGTTATAATTTGTACCATTGTTGCTATATATAAAACGAAGGAGAACTCATCATGGGAGGAAGAGAAGAAACATCTTGAGAAGGTTTTGGAGGAAGGGAGACAAAATCAGACCAAGCTCAAAAATGATGTAACTGAAAAGCTGAAACAACTGCAGCAGTGTGAAGAGACCCTGAAGGTGAGTATCCTCTCCCTTAATATTAAGTTCCACATTGTGTAAGATGGCTGGTAACTCAATGACTTGTACCTCTCTTCTGACTTCTGTGTTTTCAGTTTGCCTTCTGAAGCATTTTACCGAATTAATGATGCTTTCACATTTTATCTCTTTATTATAATTAACCATTTGAAAACATGCTTAAGGTCACCATCTTTAGTACCTCTGATTTTCCATGTTACTGGTCTGATTTCCTAGTTACACATTTTCTCACAAGATAGCATGTTACCTCAAGTACTGTATACAGAATCTTGTGCTTTTTAGTGGTTACATGAAGTATCTTGTTCATCTATGAACACGTGGATATGAACACCTGGATTGGGAACTCTCTGTGCCTGAGAGCAACAAGGAATTCATTACTTTTCAATTCAATTTTACTCAGCTTTTTCATTGCCTGGGAGGAATTTGTTTTACAGCCCAACACAACAAAAACAATGAAAAAAAAACAATGAAAACAGACAAACATCACCAACAAAGCAGACAGTACAACAATGCCTGAGGAAATGAGAGAATTATTTTACATTAGGTAAGAAGGACATTGCAGAGGGGATGGAAGTTTTCATGAGTCTCTATCGATTACACCTGGGGACACAGAGGTGTCTCGCAATCGTGAGTAGCGTGAATTCACAGTGAAGGGCCAGAGTCACACTCTTCTTGATGCTTTTTGCCATTTTCACACCCCGAAATTTGTAGAAGGCATTTAGGCTGATGTGATTTTCTGCTTCTCGTCACTAATTTTCCCAACCTATTACAATCTGGGTCCATTAATAAGCTGACCAGTGCTGTGTCATCAGCAAACTTAATGAGATGTCTGGCTGTGTGTTTGCTCTTTCAATCTTAGTGCACAAAATTCTCAATAAAAAGGACAAGACACAGCCCTGAGGTGATCCTGAGGAAGTGAAGTAACCATTTTCTCATTTTGACCAGTTGAAACCAGTTTCTAAAGACGCCAGGAACCTATCTGATCATATTACTATTTAATGAGACGTTCTTTGAGGACATCCTGTGTTGAGGAGTGATTGTAGTGTATTATTTGTTGAGGAAAACTCAACAAATAAGTTTTTTACAAATGGTCTAGACGCCAACATACCGTGTTTAACATTGAGTAAAACTAGGACAAAAATTCACCTTTCAGCAGGAGAATGACCAAAGGCATAAGGCCAGCAGAAGAAGCTCAGCTACACCAACATACTTTTTCATTATGTCATTTCTTGGGAAACTATAAATACTGTAATAAGCCTGTCTTTCTTGCCTTGCTTGCATTAATCTTTCTGCACCTTTGCAGTTACCTGTTGGTTTACTTCCTCATACTACACACAGGTGGTTGGCTCTTAGTAAAGTTTCTTATGCCTAACTTCTCAAACAGTTTCCTCAATGCATTTTCATATTGATGGTTATTTCTCATGAAATGTCATTTGGAATTCAACACAATGGCACAGCAATGGAGGATAGTGGATACTTCCACTTCCACAAAAGATCTTGTGTCTTATGGAACAACCCAGAACAAACACCAAATTATTTTCAAACCAGTTTAAAATCATTGCTTTTCATTATTGTCAAACTGACGAATAAGGAGAGCTGAAGATGCATGTGTTCATGAAGAATGAGTACAGACATCATTGCAGGAGACATTAGACAATGCAACAGCAAATGTAGCTTCATCAGGAGAAAAATAACAACTAAAAGCATAAGAAAGGTTACAAACAAAAGGAGGTCATTTGGCAGTTAGTAGCTTATTGATCCAAGGGAGTCATCCAAACTATCAGCTTCAACCACATGACTGGGAGGCTTGTTCCATACTCCCAATACCCTTTGGGTTCAGATGAGCCTCCTTTTCCTGGGTTTAAATGCACTTCCATAAAGTTTTCTTGTGAGGGAGTGGGAGATGGCATAGATAAAATCCACTTATTACGGAGGAAAAGCTGGGTATCAGACACACCTGGGCTGGTGATGGGATTCCACATGAGGGAAAGGAGCAAGCAGAAAGACAGGCTTCTGCGTGGAACTGGCCTTTCCCCTAAATTAATGAGAAGGTACTAATGTAAGAACATCCAGGAGGAAAATTGTGTCATTCGGTGTCTAAGCTTTAACATGATAGGAATAAGAGTGAGAGGTACAGTGCAGTGTGATGTGTGTGGTTCTCAGCAACTTGGAGTGCTTGAGAAATTAATTAGTTAAGACTGTACTGGGGGACATCAAAGATGTGGTCTTAGAGAGAGGACAACAAACTAGCAGCTGCTCCTGCTGTGTCAGGAATGGTTGGTAGTGCAATGTCCTGGCCAAACAGGGTCAGCCCATTAACTCACCACAGGGACAGAAAGAGTACACCTTTGGAGAAGAGAACAAAGAATAGAATGAGAACAGTTCACCGAGTTTAACTGAAGAATTGAATGGACAGTGATTAATGAATTAAGGATTATGATTTGGTGACAGGGATGACGTGGAATGAGTTGGGTAGAATATAGTATTCCAGTGTGTAATTAGTGAAGAGGGATTAAACAAACATCAGGAGAACAACCTAGACAAAGTTCAATCTTTCTCTACTTTTCAAAGTTCCCTGGGAGGAGACCAATGATAAGAGCTTGCCCAGAAGCTCCTATGCTCCTCCAGTGTAGAAAATTAAGATGACACACTGGCAGAGTTTTAAATAAGATGGCATATGCAAGTGTGGTTGCATTACTGTGTTTTGTTTCTATCTTCATTTTGAAGCAGCCTGCTGTGGTATCTTTGAGAACTTTGAAGGCTTGGATCAAGTATCCTTATAGTCATCGAAGGATGTGTGATACAAGTCACAGATGCAAGTTTCAGCAAGTTGCGATCATGCTGTGTGTGCTCTGCCACAGTTTGTTGGCAGGCAAGAGTTTCTCTAGGTTTCATCTTTGTACCTAGTGAAAAGGATGTGACTCACCACCAAATCAGTTATAGCAGCCACATCGAAACGGAAGAAAGGTTTTAGAACAGATTAACTAGGAAAGGTTTCAAATTTAGAGGAAATCATTTAGCCCATCCGAATTGTTTTAAACATTGTTTTTATATAAACATGGTGCACATTCCAGAAAGGTCAAAGCCCATTTTCCTCAGCAATAAAACTGTGGGCTTGCATTGTGGTTGGGTATGGGAGAGAGCTGGAGGGAGGGTGGGGCGGGTTTGTTCTGCATTTTGATGACTGTTTTTTGAATGTGTGTTGTTGACCAAAGTGAATAATGAAACCCATATTGAAAATTTGATTAATGATGGCTGGACATTCAGCCCTGTTTGTTTCTGATACCAGACAGATCTTGGACAGGTTTTAGAAGGGTTCCTTGTAGTCCTATTTAATTAAGAGAATAGGGATTAAATTTTGACCTGTTTGTGTAAGGTACTGTATGCCATTAAGCCCAGGAAATAATTTGGACCAGAGGTAGAATTTAGCTCACCTCCCCCCAGATATAAGGAAGGGACTGCAGAGCTCCTAGTCTAACAAGTTGTCTTTTACATTCATTTCATTTTATTAAATTACTCTGATTAAAAACTATTATCCCTGATGGACTAGAGACCCCATCCAGGCTGTGTTCCCATTGTGTACCCCATGCTTCTGAGGGAGGCTCGCAGACTTCTCTCTTGTGACCCTTCTCAGGAATAAGCAGGTTTCTGATAACAAATGTGCGGGGATGCAGCGCAGTCCAGTGAAGGTTTGAAATGAGTTAATTGTAACGAAGATGGCCACTTCTGGAGAACACTGAAGGAGACGCACACGAGGTCTATTTCTAACAGTGCTTTTAATTGCAACAGTGTTATGCAGGGTTTTCTTGTCCAAGTCCAGCAATGTTCACCCTATGATATTACCAGGAATGGCGGTTTAAAAGCAGTAAATCCCCTTGCGGCCCCGTTCTTCCTGATGATGCTATTCCACCTTTCAGCTATTTCTGAAATGTCACGTACAACAGCAGGTGTCTGTTTAAAATTCCCTCAAGCCGGGTCAGGAGTAATGACCCCAGGCCAGAGCCGGATTTCTTCACAGGGATGATGCTAAATGGACTGGAAATGTCGTGCTTTGTCACAGCATTTTAAGGTAGGCTGCAGTATAAAGATCAGGCTGGCTCCCTTCACCTCATAGTACAATGAAGCTTTAAGGTGTCTAACCCCTGTGTGGATGAACATATGACAGATCCACTGGTAATTAACTATGGTTCCATGTAGACCAAAATCTTGGCTTGTGAAAGTTCATTTTTTCCTTTTCTCTTTTGTTCCTTTTGCTCTTAAGTCTATTTTTCTTTGTACAGATCTACTGAGAAAAAGACTAGCCTTTCCTCACTTTCCTCACTTAAAATCACTATTGGTCTTAATAAGGAGCTGAAAATATGCCCGGTAAGAATTCTGCCTTTTCTTGAAAAAGGAGCAGTTGCGTAATTCAGCTTTGCTTGAAAGCAGAGGACTCCATGTCCAAAGCCTGGGAATCCTGCCAGGTACCTCAGACTGAGAAATGGAAACTGAAACTCAAACAGCTTGCACAGTTTCCAGTTTCTTGGAACTGGAAGCTGTGAATTTTACTTTGACTCCCCAATCAAAACGTTCCAGCTTGTTGCGTTCCTCTTTGACTGTGTGGAGGATAGAAGTAGAGGAGGGCACAGCGACAGACCCAGGGCACTGCTCTGCTCAGGCACTTCTGGCACCCCTCTAAACCAGTCCAACATCTCGCAGCTGAACTTTGGGCCAAGACTGAGAGCTCAATGATTTTCTGAACACACCCCTTTCCTGTCGTAATATTGCAGAATTTTAGGGGATGTCCAAGCAAGCGCCTGTTCTTGCTCACAAACACAACAGAAGAGAAGAGCGCAGTGCTTTGGTAGCTGGTTAACTTTCCTGCTGCTTACAGGTGTTTTTTTCATCCTCCCAAAATGGCAAGGTCTAACAAAGATATCTACTGTATGATGTGTATAATTGCGCTACTCCTATGGGCTGTAGCCTCTAGTGTTACCATCATACTTCTTGCCACGACAGACACTATGAAAACTATAACTCAGTGTAAAATGGAATTACAGAATGAAACTCAAAAGCACCTGCAGGAGAAGTCCTCGTGGGAGAAGGACAGGAAAAGCCTTCAGGAGCTCTTGGAGAAAGGACATGTAAATCAGACCAGGCTGCAGCGTGATCTTGCTGTGAGCCAGGGACAGCTGAAGCAGAGTAATGAGTCCCTAATGGCATGTCTGCGGGACATGGTGAGTGATCTCTTCTTCCATTACTAAAAGCCCTGTACTGTGTAAGACCTTTGGATATGTTTTTTGTCTTATTTTACACTTTCCAGAGCTCTCAGATTTTTAAGGATGATGATCACTAATTTTTAAGAGACCACTTATGAATTATACCCCAAGCTGTTATTTATAAAGTCACATTTTTAATAGACTGGTGGGGAAATGAGAGTTGATTAATGCCAGAAATCTCAATATAAAACTACAGAATTATGTAAGAACATCACATAAACAGTTTCAGGATAGAAAATTTTTTCAAAAGAAATTATATCAGTGGTGATATCTGAAACTTCATTAGTCTGTTATTAGTCTTTAAAAACCAGTGACAAATATAAAATATATTGTTTTCCAAGATAATAAAAACCATTGTAAAAACATTTCCAAGCATTGTGTTAGAAAAAAGCAAGATATTTATAAATCCAGTAAATTAAAATAAAAGTAACTTTTTAGCTATGTTACAGACACTGAAGACATTGCTTTGAGATCTTTAATAGACTTTTTAGGAATGATATAACATATTTAGTTAGTAACAACAATGTAGCAAATGTTTTGACAGCATAATCTGGTGTACACAAGCTTGTGTTGCCAATTCTTATGTTGAAATGTTATTTATATTTTCAAGCTTGATTGGAATTGAATTTATATTCTTATTCTTGATTTCTACAATTTTGTTGCAACTTAATATAGCTATCTGGATAGTGATTGCCTGGCATTAATTTTAAAGTCTGATGCAATTACCAGTATGATGCTATCAAAATGAATGTTAGCAAACAAGCCACAACATGTTTTTTGGTATTCTGCCAATTTTTGACTGATAGTGTTTCAAATTATTGGAAATGACTTGCAAAAAAAGAGAAATTTGTACAGCCTGTCTCTAATAATATCTGGACAGTTTGAAATGAGCTTTCAAGCAGGTTTATTTCACTGTTTCGTGTAGGTCAAGAAGGTCAAGGATTTTGTCAAAGTAAATATTGAAGAGTGAAATAATACCAGTAATTTAAATTTTATATTTACTAATATGTATGTATAGGAAATTTTTAATCATTCAAAGATCTCCTGATAAGGCAAAACAGAGGATCAAGTGTTTTCTTCACAAATGCTACAGAACAAATCGCATTTAATTTCCAGATACATCAGAGCATAAATTACTTACAAGATGGTACATTCAATGCAGCCTGTACAATGTTTAGTTTTTTAGGTTTCTTACTTTAATAGTCTTATTGCTAGTATTATACGATCCCAGAAAATATTATTTGCTCTTCCACACAAAGTATGCACTATGATGCAAGATCTTTGTAGTGGTTACTGCTACAGACCTTTACAAATTTGTAAATTAATTATGAAATTGACAGAACCATTTTCTCAGGTAGAAGAAAATGCTTCCATACGTTCTGGATGGTGCATTACCATGCAGGATGACACTGACACAAAACATAAAACCAGTGCAATCAAGGAGTTCAATTAGGAGAGAAAAAAATGGAAAATCTAAGACTGATCATTTCAATCTCTGGTGTTAAATACAACTCAGCAGCATTTTAAATGCAAAGAAAAAATAAAGACAACACCCTGAAATGATGTAAACTCAATGTGTCCCAATACTTATGATCACTTGAATTTGCATACTTGAACACAAAGTATTTTCTGTAAGTTCAATAAGATGAAATGTCTGCAAGACATAGCCCAAAATGAAAATATCTATTATGCTTCAAACTGCTTCATTCAATTCAGGGTCACAGGGGATCTAGAGCCTATCTCAGCAAACAATGGGGACAAGGAAGGGACCCCTGTCCAAGGACAGGACACCAGTCCATCACAGTGCACACACTGACACACTCACTTACATTGGGGCCAGTTTTCCCAGAATCCAGATGACCTACTGTAGCAGTATGTCTTTGGACTGTGGGGGGAAATTGATATGTCACAGGGATCTTCACTTCAGCCATTCAAGCTCTTTGTTCGACGTACCCTCATGATTTAGGGGTGATAGGACTTCGACACACAGCAGGTGGTCCAAAGATCATAAAGATAAGGTGGGAAGAGAAACTGTGATCCTACTTCCTCCAAAGGGTCAGAGCCCTGGAGCAGCCCGTTGTGACGAATCCAGTCCGGCTGTCACACTAACAGCAACCCAGCACCTTGACTTGCTGCTATCAACACTGATGGGAGCAGAAAACAGGCATTGATAACTGTGAGGGAAGGGTGTTATTAATGATATACTTGCTGAAGATGCAATTTCATAACTTTTTTCCGGCTGATTTGCACTCCTTGAGGTTTGCAAGACTCTTTCTGTTGGAATTAGATTATCAGACTGTTCTTTCCGTTAGTCACCTGTGTAAATACCTGTCCCCTCTTTTTGCTTGGTATCTCGTGAGATAGTGTTTAGTGTGCAAGAAAACAGCCAAATTAATGCAATTCCAATTGAATAGTAATGGGTCAAGCATCCCAAAGATTACAGTAAGCTGTAGGATGAATATTAAAACGACAGGGATCAACTGGGTGAACTCTATGGTCATGGATTCAAACCAGGAGAATGTGACTAGCTGACTGTGACTGTGGAAACAACTCACATGCTGCTGCCAGAGGCAGAGGGGGGACCAGACTGCTGGACTCCTCTCAGTTCTTAGCCAAATAACAACTCCAACCCCTGTAGCTTTTGGGGCCTGAAGTCTTTCAGGGACATTAGTTTTTTTGAGGAGCTTTGAGGAGCCTTCAGCTTGGTGAAAGAGTTTCAAAGTGTAGGAGTTTCAAAGGAGCTTGTCTGTCCCCTCATTTTTCTGCAATGGTACAGGAGTCACTGCTGTGAGGGAGGATATAAAGAAATGGTTGGTGATTCCGAATTGCGTGGGAATAAAATTAAAAATGTTGCCTGCAGGATTTTCAGCTGTTTAGACGCACATGTTTATCATGCCAGTCAAACCTTCACCAAACCATCTGCAAACTAATTTCGTTTCACCAAAGAAAGCAACACCAAATAACTGTGGATGGTACAGTAGCTTCAGCTGATTCATAGAGCATCTGTGTTTGCAAGCACAACGCCTGTCAGCATTCGACACAGCTGCCGCAATTCCCACTAATCCTGACGTAAGCAACCGGTCTCCATATATATCAAATGTCACTCTCTCTCCTCTTCCTCGTTCGTTTTCTGCATCCCTCCTCCACCCCCTCTCCACCTTTGCAGCTACCCCATTGGTCGCATGGGGGTCCTATCCTCCCCGTCCAACGGCCGGGAGGTCGGCCCTCAGCCAAGCGGGTTACGCCAAATCTCCACATCTCAATAAATGATTCTAAATTCTCCCAAGCTTTCGGCTGCCATCATTCCTCGTGAAATGTTTATTAGTGCACATTCATCAGCTCAGCAGAGCCCGTTTCAAAAAAAGACACTATCATAAAGAGTTACAATTATTATTTCTGTTGTTTCAAATGGTGCTTATTTAGAATAATACGTAACAGCAGAGGTTAAAGTATGCCCTAGGGATAAGGTACTGGCTAAGGATTAAAATAGAGTTAGGGTTACAGTTAGTGTTAAGATAGTCATGACAGCACCTGTTATGTCTTTTGGAAAGCAGGTTATAAAGGATTGAGTATAGTCTTATAGCATGGTTATGAGCCTGGCAAGACGGCATTTGAATAAACAATTTATTACCATAATCACTTCAACTTGGCCTCCCCCAATCACTTCTTCTGTTCTCAGTTGGGCCCCTGAAACTGCCCCCTCACCCCCTGGATGGGACATCAAAAGCAGGAATTATGTCCCAGCAGTGCTGGTTCCCTTTCACACAGCTGGGTGAACAGGAGCAAATGGGGAAAGGACATTGCTTATCTGAAGCAATCTGAACAGCAAACTAAAGGAATAGACCTTTTTAAAAGATATTTTTACAGTTTTCAATTCATCGCTGGCCTGTTTTGGAAATGATGTGGCTGCAGCGAATGTTGTGCGGCTTCATGCAGCTCCTCTCTCAGGGTCACGTCCTGAATCAAACCAGCACCTTCCCCAGATGGCACTGTTCCAGAATGCTTCCTCTTTTTAGCTAGCTTTCATTCTGTGTTACTCAGTAACTGAAATCTACATTTGGTTGTATTTGCGTCAGCAAAAATGAAGGTCATGACATGCGATTGGGAAAGCAAAAAAAGGTTATTTTTTGCTAGTTCAACAGCTGCAAGCATCAAATTAAGTGGAGGGATGAATCACTAAGTGATTTCTAGGGAGTTACTCTATTAGCTTTGTATCCGATCGTAATATATCATCCTAAAAATGTATTAATCATCCTGAATGCCTTTTTCCAGATTTGAGATGTGTATTAAAGCTGGCAGACATAACGTGTATAATGCATAGATTCTGCCACTAGGGAGGATCCAGGCACTTTTTTACAAACTAGCTAAACAAGCTAGTTCCTTCCATGCTTTCAAGGGATATTAAGCAGTGAACGTTCTCTGGAGCCTACAGTTCTACTGTTTTCCCAGAATGATTGCATTAGCTGGTCTTCCTGGTGATGTAAAACCTGCTGGTCCAGAGCATTTACATGTTCAAGGGCCTTACAAGGAATTTGGTCCGTTTTGTTTTCATCAAGGCTGTTTTCATAGCTGCCACATGTCTGCAGCTCCTGAAAGCACAGAAGGGTTGTGAGACACACTTAATCTTTTTTAGCTTTAAGCCAACAATGGGTTTACAAGAGCCATAAGAACATTAAAAAGGTTTCAAGCAAGAGGAGACCATTTGACTGCTAAGCATGTCTGCTTAGTAGTTAGTAAGTCATGCTAGCTGGTTATAATATTCCTTAAACTGAGGTCTGTACTGAGTGAATCTTTTGGTTTTTCTTTTGTAGAAACTATTAAATGGAACCAAAACACTCCTGCAAAGTAAAATTGTTGAGGAACAAGAAAAGTGTGCCAATGACAAAAAGCATCTAGGAGGTAAGAGAACATAGTTCGCTGACAAACAGGATGATCTCAGGGGTTCCTCTGCCAGGCTTTGGCTTTGACTAAACTTCCTGAAGTTCAGTGGAGTTTTCTTAGCAGTGCCCTTCCTTCCAGTCATTCTCGGAAAAAAAACATGAATCCTAAAAGCTCTGGACAGTTTGTTTCTGCACTAGGAGATTAACAAAGCTGTTCAATTTCCAGAACAAAAAATAAATAACTCACCTACTGTAGATCGAGAGCTGAAAGTAATTCCTTTCCTGCTGCTCAAGAGAATTTGGATCCAGAGAAGAGAACCTATTTTGAAATGTTCATAATTAAATGCACTGCTGTTACTGTCATGGTGCTTGGCAGGCTTTGTTTGGCTATCATCTCTTGTAAATACAGACTTGATGCCTGTTAGAAACATATTTTACCACTTAAGATGTGAAATTATTTTTACCTTAACAAAAACCCCAAGTCTCTGGAGGAGTACACACCAGTGATGGCCTACTGCATAAATAGCACAGAGAGGGAACTGGCTGATAAGAAATCCCAAGGACATGCAATGCTTTTTAAATTGAAAGCCATGTGGAGAACACAAAGGACCTGCCCTCTTAAAACTGGGCTGTCAGTTGTGATCAAGTGGATTTACAGCTCCTATGTAAAAAAGACTGATATCTTAGCACTGAAATTAAATCAGTAGCATGTTTAAGACAGGACTACACCCTGATCGAGACACCAGTCCTTCTCAGAGATACCAATTAACCTAGTCAGCACCTTTATCTTTAATACTGTAGTGAATTCCAGAGCAAACTCCTGCTGACGCGGGAGAAACAGAGGGTTCCCAGTCTGGGATTGAACCTCAGACACAGGAGTTGTGAGGCAGCAGCACAAACCCTGGCTGCTGTGTTTCCCCATTTTACATACTTTTAAAACAAGAGTCTCCATCCCTGGTCCTAGAGAGCTCCAATCTATTTTGTCTGAGAGGTCTTCCTGAGTCATTGAAATAATTTATTGAATTAAGGGAACTCTTGTTCTTCTCAGTGATCTCCAAATTACTTAGTTTAACAAATCAGGTGTTTAACTGACCACAGTAAAAGCATTCCCAGTCTCTAGACAATGATAATATAGTGGTGACCTATGAAATCTGCCAGATAGGATTCTGCAGGTCTTCTAATAGGAAAAGGTCCTGAACAAACTTGAAATCTCCCCTTTTACATTTTCAGATACGTTGACTTCAGAAAGAAAAGATTTTCAACAGAAGCTCCAGGAAGAAAAGAAAAAGTACAAGCAAGAATGTGAAAAACAGAAGAAAGAGCTGGGCAGTCAGGCGTGAGTATATACCTGTTAGTCATTCAGGGGATGCTTTTACGCATACTCACTAAGAGACTGTGGGTTCAAACATCCTTCAACTGCCACTGTTCAGAATCGTGTTCAACATGATCTCTGTCCTGGGTTGCAGCCAAGGGAATAAAACACAAAGAGGTGCAGTGATTTTCTTGAGGGAGATCTCAGTTGCACAACTAGGAATTGAACTGGGAACTTAACTTCAGCCCTTTGACCAAAGGTCTGTTTTATACTCAGTAAGCAGACTCTCCAGATTATTTTCACAGCCATGTATTGGCATGAATGGGTTTCACTGGTAGTGTAATAAGCAGTGTTCATCATTCCATCCGAGCAAACAGATCCACTGTCGGCACTCCCTGGGGTTCTCAAAAGCATCTGAGACTCCAGGCTTGGCTGCAGGGTATCTCCTGCTACTTGAAATACTCGGGCTGTGCTACATCCCAAGCCAACAAAAGATCACAAAGACAACATTTATGTATTGTTTAAAAGACTAACAAAACATAATAAACATTTTAAGCATCATTTACATAAAATCATATAATCAATTGTTTTAAAACACTGGAAAACAATCATTAGAAAATTGTTATCAAGCCGGTCCTTTGTGGTATTGTCAGGGTGTTTCTGCCTTGTTTTCTATACTATACAGAAACGTCTTTCAAATTTTCTTTAGTAACATATTTCAAATGAGACAGGGTTATGTTTTTGAACTGTTTTTGAACTGCACTGATGTACATATCATTTCAACGTGGTTAACTGAAAGCAGTTGTGTTATTTTCCATTCTTTCATACTTTTTGTTGTGGCAACTTTGATGATAATGAGGTCTGGTCTGCTCGCGTATTTGAAATTGTATCTTGGACAGCAGTTCAAACCCAGATGCTTGAACATTAATATGCATTTAACCGATTCATAGTGGTTTAACTAAGCTGCTGCTTAAGGCAAGGCCCTGCATTGGAATTCAACATGGCATTGCTTAAGGTGACACCTATAATCTCTCTTTGGAAGCTGATAATCACAAACAATGTTCTTCTACTTCCAGTGAATCTGTAAATGGGACATCTGATGGGCACAAACCTGAATACTGCTGCTTCATTTATGCCTTGGGTGTAGCAGTACTAATGATCCCTCTCCTTTTTTGATCTGTGAGTATTACTTGGAAGGACAAGTGTGTCCTCAAGCCAGAAATGCTGCATAAAATGTGCTGCTAGTTATACTAAACTGGAATTCCTACGTTCCAATGGTTTTTATGACTCTGTGACACACTCATGGGTTGGGGCGTCATAGGTTTGAATAGACAGGTCCCATGCAAACAGGCACAAATGCATCCATATGGTACAAACAAGTGCTTTCATTTATTTTGTAGGGAAAATTATCCAAATAACACAATAAAAAACCTAAGCTGCTCTTTGAACTCTTTCCTTCTTCAAAGTCCCTCTCTGGAAATAACCAGCAGCTAAGCAGCTTACTGGCTTTCCAAAAACTTGTAAGACTGTCTGAGAGTTTCAAAAAACCTCTTCTAAAGTTCCTCTTCAAAATTCACAAGTTCCACAGTCACATGGACCATGGTTGGTCACTTCCTTCTCTGTCTGGTGAGATTGCACACAGAGGATCTGCCCTCTGTCTCCAAACAGCAGAAGCCTCTGCTTCCTGATTTTTAAACTGGCACCTGACCAATCATCTTCTCAAGACTGGTCAGGTGAATGAGGGTGGCAGCTCATTCCCCAGGGCTGCATGAGAACCTACTGCCCTCTTACAACTGGGGAAGATTGTTTTAAAATCTAATTATCAAATACGCAAATGCTAAACTCCCAAATAGCTCAAAGTGCAAATGCACAAGATGCACACTTAGAGAACAGGTGGAGCTCTATGGCTCACACATTGCTGGTTCGACAGTGGATCATGCCACTGTCCAGGAAACCATTGGATGTTAGTTGACTACGGCCCTCTCAGCTGTCTCCTGCTACTCTTCCGGCACCTGCAGGCTTGCAATGATTTCAGAGAGAAGCACAATCACTGCCGATTCCCCTGTAGACCACTACAGAGCTTGCAGTATGCCAAAAGACGAGTGGATCTGACACAAGTGGGTCTGTGGGTGTCCATTCTCCCCAGTGCGGTACAAATCATAGTCAGCATTAAAAGAAGTCTTAGTAAGCAAATAGTAAGAACATAGGAAATGAGAGGATGCTTATCAAGGCCGTTAACTGAACCTCAAGATCTCCTCCTGCCATTTTTTGAAAGAAAACAGGGTATCATCCTCAACTCGTGTGTAGCTTGTTCTAAACTCTAACATTCCTTAATTGTTTAATATTGTAGGAGTACCAAAATATGGAGATTCCAAGTAAATAAAGAAAAAACATGTATATTCTACCTGATTAGGCACTGCCTTCATGTGACAGTTCTTCCTTTATTGTTCAGTTTTAATTTCAGAACTTAAAGTTTGATTATTCTTTCATCTGGGGTGGAATAGTTTAAACTGAAATCTCACCGCTAACAAATCTGATAAGATCTTTTTGTGCTTGAGCAGACTTTCATTTTAATTTTAAAACTGTGAGTACCAATTGGACTGACTTTTTTTCTTTCTTAAACGATGTCCTAGGAGGGTGTAGCAGAAGGGGCTTTGAGTGCAGAGCTGTGAAGTGTGAAGAAGAAGATGTCACTCCTCGCAGCAGAGCTCTGTTCCCATACCTTGACATAGAAGAATGCAATAGTGCCACATTAAACTGCTGATACATTTTTAGAGCACCTCACCTTATTATAAGGGATCAAAAAAAGCAAACCGAAAATGGTCGCTACGCCATCTGCTCTTTGTACCTGTATTTATCTGAGAAAGAGAATTGAGTTAAAGGAGAAAGGAGTGAGCATTTACCCTCATTTCAAAATCATCTGCTTCAGTACATTGGACAATTTTTGGGTCACATGATGGCCATTCTTCTTTCATGATGGCCTTGTTCTAGAATAATCCCATCTCTGAACTGGCTTCATCAACCTGCTCTCCTCTCCACTGAGAGCTGGTGTGTGGGGTGTGTACTGGTGCACTATGGCTGCCGTCACATTATCCAGGTGGTGGAGGGGATCCCCATTACCTGTTAAGCGCTTTGAGTGGAGTGTCCAGAAAAGCACTATATAAGTATAAGCAATTATATTAATTAAATGTGGGTTGAGTAACTGTACATACTGTACCTCTTAGTAACAGCAACTGTAAGGTAGCTCTGGTGTAACCGATTGCCTTGCAGTTGGAAAGATAGTGTAGACCTTCTATAGGCACTGTGCTGTATGTTATTTTAAACTGTTATATTCTCAACAGCTCATTCTGTGCCTTATACATCATCAGCATACGCTCATCTTGAGATCATTTCCACTGCGAGAAATGATTTGATTTCAGGACACAGTCACAATGCATGTGTCAGCACTACAATGAGCTGTATGAAGAACTGTTTGTTCTTACCATTGTTCTGACTAGCTGGAAGATCACACTATATGTTTAAACTAATAGTGTATGATGAAGCAATTGAAAATGACTCAATTGTTTTGAGCCAGGAGAATACAACACTTATCACTTTGTATAACTCTGTACTTTTTTCACATGATTTATAAGCATTTTTTTATACTTCTTCAATACTGCAGAGCCTAGGTTTCCAAACTTGAGGGGTCAACATGTGGGTTGCTGAGAATGTCAAGCACTTTGATGTGTATGTTTTTAACCGCTTAGTGCAGTTGTATTTGATACAACACTTCTGTAGAGGGAACACTGTTTTTATGGAGTCTATTTTCAATGTAGACAGTTAGCTGACAGTAAAAGTCATATCTAAATTCTGAGGTTAACACACCTTGGGTAAGAGATTCACTGTATTGGAAATAATCAGGTTTTGTCTAGTGTGAATTGTATGGAAATATATATAAAGGCTTTAATAGGATTTAATTTAAATCTTTAACTTTTAAGGCCCTACACACCAAAGCCCCACTTGTACTTAGTACTTGGCATCTCTGACCGCTCCCTACGTACCAAGCAGGGATCTCCGCTCTGCACCTTTTAGTAGCGCTTTCTGACGCAGGGGTGTCTCTGCGCCTGCGCTCGGCCGTCCTGCTCCAGAACCCACTCCCTGACACTGAGACATGTCATCTCTGACAGTTTTTAACTCTACACTCTTTTTTTCTTGTTTGTGTGTGTTTTTGTTTATACCATGTAAAGTGCCCCTTAAACGCTGTTGGTTTACAGGGGAACTGAAATAAATCCTTGTAATTTTTGTATTGGATATTTTTGTATTTTAAATTGATAAATTATTTTAGACGGTAGGTTTTAAAAAATCTAATAAATAAATTCAACGTCTAAACTGACCAACCACCCAAAAATATGAGCATGGAAAGAAAATATCTTTACACCAAAGAAACTACTGGGGATTCAAATACATCACAGGTTTATTGCAGTGGCAGACGTCAGGTCTTGGAGAGTTTATATGTTGGTATATGTACTGTGGCTGATTTCCTCGTGAATTTTAAAGTTTCTTTGTCTATGAAAGCATTACTTCAATAAAATAATGACTTGAATGACAAGCAACTGGCCACCACAGTATTCAATACCAGAACACAAACATCTACTCTGTCCATTTTTACACTTTCTCAGTAGCAAACATAGCGGACGTGCCTAATCAGAATTATTCGACACTGTCCCATCGCCAGTTCTCAACGAATACATTTTTTCTTTGCTTTTTTTGTCAGTAGCAAACATAGTTATGACAGGACCCCACACATTGCTGTTATTATATCATTGTAAATCTGATTTTTACAGAAAACTGTTAATTTACCTAAATAAAGTTGGTCTTTCAATGGATGATGTTGTCAGCTGATTCACTTTAAGGAGTCCAACAATCGTGTGACGTGTTTGTCTGTGCCTGCCTGCATCAAACAACTCATTTTTCTCATTTCAAAATTTCATATGCGGTAAAGTAATGAATTATGGCGAGGGCTGTCTTCCCAATGGACGATGTCATCCGATCGGCCTGAGAACATCATGATCTTATTATGTTTTATTAGTCTACGCCACAGCAGAAAAAAAAATAAAATAGAGAAGTGGGGATTTTCTGTATACTATCAAAATATGTCAGTCAAATAAAATGTTAACATCCACGCGTCGCCTGATACGGTGTCCATCACAGCTGAGCTTGTTGTTGTTTTCCACTTGAATCTAACACGCACACGCGTCACAAGCGAGTGAGTCAGGCGTGGTGCGCGGAGGCGGCCGCGCTGATACTTCCGCGTTTCCTCTCGGCCTACTTCTTGCTTTCGGGGGAAGAGAGAAATACTGACCATTTAGCCGGGGATTCAGAACTGCTTACGGCGGATGCATAACAAATTGGAGCTGTAATGCTAACGAGAGGAACGCGGACACCTGTTTCTTCTCTAGAAATGGCTGCGTGCACGGAGGAGCCGTGAGTGGCGATCGCGCAGCCCTTCAGTATATAAACAGCAACGCCGGACCGTTCGGACCAGAAGAAAGCAACATGTGAAAGTACTTTCTGGGTCAAGACAATTTTTTTCTTTTTCCCCTCCCTTTCTTGGCTCTTCTTAAAGTTGCCTTCCTGTAGTAAGTCATGAGCGAACCGCGTCGGAGAGCCCAAGTGGCGCTGCGGATCATCACCCAGTTGCTGTGGGTAAGGAGAGCGATTCACTGTGTTCAGGGGTGTTTGGATAAACTGGTTCGTACTACCCAACACTCACGTTAGAGGGGCGCTGTGGAAATGTATTCATGGCAGACATAACATAAAAGCTGACACTGTTTTGGCATAACTTTGTCAAGCTACACCTCGTAATGTAGTGGGAAAAAGATTAAATGGTCTCCATTTTTATTCCATTTTCCGTCAGGTGATTGCGGTGCCGGACCGCAATCACCTGACGGAATACCCGAAAGTCGCCTCCTTCTCCGTGCGTAATCGCTGAGCGTTTTGTTTTTACCCGTTTGCTGGGAGTTTAAAGGCCCCCGTCTTGCGAAAAGAAGGGCGGTGGGTTTCACATTAGAAAAGTTTTCCGCAGGTGCAACCTAGCTGAAAAGACACCTTTGTTTTGTAACAAACGGAAAACTCAAGAGTGCAGAATTATGAAGATAAAATGAATTCCGTGAAAACCACGGAGGACGCCTTTGTAGGATGGATGTTCCCCAAGAGTTTATAAGGCCGAGTTCTAGGTCCTATAATTTTGGAAGTTTAAAATATAATGTGTAAATGTCGGTTACTTCAGGAGATCTAGGGTTCTGTGTTCCCTTGTACATGTTGACGTCCCCAATCTGCTTTCACAATAGGCGCTTCAGAAACACTAAAATCTGCAGAGAAACGTGAGCGCTTCCCCCCGGGAGCCCGGCGGCAGGCGGCGGTGCTGTCCCGCTGTCGGGGTCTCGCTGGCAGTCGGAGGCTGCGCGGCATTGATTTAGATTTCTGAAAACCAGCAGAAACTAGCATATCGTTCTGCTTCTTGTTTTTGGATGTCTTTCTCCAAAATAAGAGAAGGTTTGATTTGATAATTATTGTATTTTTCAGAACATTCACTCCCGTTTTAAATAGTAACGTTTCCAACAGAACTAATGGTGTAATTAGTGGCGAAAGTACTGCAAACCTCAAGTACTCGAGAAAGGTTACAAATGAGAAGATCCTTCTAGTCGCTTATCAATCCAAGAATCTCAGCGTGTGTTTCCTGAACGACCTGGACAAACTGGCTTCACAGACGGACAGCCTTTATCCACTAGTCCTTTCTGTAAAGCGTTCTGTATTAAATCATGTCTCACAGGCATTTGGTTAATTTTGTGTTCTGTGTTTCTTGCAGCTCGCGGGCTTGTTAGTGGGCATCAGCAGCGTCTACCTCCTTGTCAGGTATAAGTACTGCTCGCTGTTCTTCCAGGATGTCTTCCCCACCATCCTCTTCCCCACCATCCTGGCCATCCTGGCTGCCAGTTTTCTGGTCCTCTCTGGAGTTGTTGGCTGCAGGGTGTCCAGCAAGGACTCCCCGTGTCTCCAGGGTATCGTAAGTACAAGCCTGGAACGCCGTGCCTCACGATGTTAGACTGGGAGACAAGGGGGCCAAGCATTTCCAGTGCCTTGCCAAGCTCTTCACACCCATGTGTGTGCATCATTCTGTGATTTCACATCTGTCTAGACTTTATATTTTATTCCAATCCTGAACACATAGACTGAAGACCCTTTAAGGGCATGTTAAGTTATATTAAATGTCAGAAAAACCCTGAAGAGAAAAAACTGGAATATGTCGGTTAGTATTAAGCATATTTATTCAGACCTCTGATCTCAGTATTTGGTGGAAGCACCTTGTGGCAGCATTTACTGTCATAAGTCTTTTTCAATACGTCTCTACCTACTTGGCACACTGGCTTGGTGTAATGTTGCCAGTTCTTGGCAGATCCGATTTGTTCAGGCCGTGTCAAGTGGCTTGGGGATCACTTATGGGTGTTCTCGCATCTCCCGTTTTCCTTATCAGTGAAGTAGTTGCTCATCTTTCTTGTCAGAGCTTCCATGAGAGACACTGATACAACTTGATTTTGCTCTCATTTTGCTTTGTCTTTCTCTGGCCCTGCAGTTTGTGTACTTCCTCATCATCATTTTCTGCCTGGTGGCAACAACAGCAGCTTTCGCCTACACCAAGTCAGGGCAGGTACGGTAGCTGGAGCTTTCATTGTTTTTTTTTAAATATGTTCCTGATGTTGCCATGTCATTTAGGGAGGCTGAAAAAGTGGGGAACTGGCGGAGATGTTGGGTGACGGGGCAGTGACAAATACCCATGATTCTCTCTTAAAGTGATGCTGGACCAATCTTACAACAGCACACACTATGAGCTGCAGAGCAGATGTGTTGACCTTTCATGCTGCACCAGTAGTAGGGGAATCCCTTCCCCAAAAGATTCACTGTAATCACTAGCACACGTCTCTTGCTACAGCCAGATCCTTAATGAAGTGATTAGCAAGCAGGATCTAAAATATGAAGGGGCCTATACCTGTATGTACTGCACATTAACCTTTGTATATTAGAATATAACATTTGTACTTGTATATTAAGACAAGATGTTGGATGGCAGCAGCAGCAGTCTGAACAGGCTGTGGCTTGTGACTCTTGAAGGTTTTGAAATGGGTTTACAGCAGCACCAGTCCTTTGCCATTCTTGCTTGTTCCAGTACGTGAAGGTCAGGAAGCACAGACGAGTGATCTATCTTCCTGGACCTCCTTTAGGTTGATTCAGAGCTGGCTGCTCTCCAGAGTGTCTTTGAGAACTACAACGGCAGCAGCCAAGACCCTGCTGACCATGCTGTGGATTCACTCCAGAAGGAGGTAGACATGGGGCGGGAGCTGTCTATTTTAGAGCTCGCTTCCTTTATTTGTGGCCAAATTACTTGTTTTTCACAACCATGATAGAGTAACAATCTAAAGATAACTTTTCCCTACCTCACACAAACACCCCTCCATTTACAAACCAGCCCTCAACAGTCTGGTTTGTAAGTGTGCAGTTTTGTCATACAGCATCATGTTGGATTGCAACAGGTTACATTTTTATAATATTAATATTCAAAAAATAATATTTCATGTAGTCAGAATTATTTCCAAAATGCCTATGTCAAATGCTAGTGCTTATCAGGATGCACAGATGCCGTTTGCTGCTTTCAGTGCAGTGTAGGGGAGTGGTGTCCTTGCACGGGACTGAACCTTGTTCTGAGCTGCCTGTAGGCTAGTCCAGTATTTGCAGGGCTGGTTCCAGTTAAAAGGTGCGGAGAGCGGAGCTCTGCTGCGTCGCCAGACGTTAATGCCCGGCCGCGCTCTGTCTGCAGCTACGCTGCTGTGGGGTGCGTGGATTCCAGGACTGGCTGGCGACTCCCTGGTTTAACCACACCGGCTCCCTTCGGGTTCCTCTGAGCTGCTGCAACTCCACTTCCCACAACTGCAGCGGCAGCGTGCACCAGCCGGAGCTCCTGTACCCCCAGGTACTGCCCCCTGGCAGCACGGTTACTGTCCTGCGGGACCCGGGAGACCCCGAGACTCCCGAGACTCTGCTTATGTAATCTTTGACTAATTACCCAGCACGAGGGGAGTGTTTGCTAAGAGCTACTGTTTCGATGTCCTGTGAGCTGCCTGTATTGATACCACTGCATCCCGCTACATTCTCACTTGGTGTACTGTGGGGGACCTCTAGCTCTGTTACCACTGTTACAGATGTCAAACTAATTTGCATTCTTATGAGATGACAATCAAAGATCCAAGATTATGATTTGAAAATGCTTTGACACAGTTAATTATGCAAAACAAGTGTTATTTGGCAGTTGTAGCTCCAGTTCATTTATTCTTGATTAATAAATCTTCTTTAAAACTGATCTGACAGAAGGATTTATAGCTTTGTGGTTCAGTAGCAGGAATCGCCAAACCAGATCCATTCCAGCTGGAAAAGGTAACCATTAAAATGTCTAAAAGATATAGAACAATTTCTAGTTGGTTAAACTAAATAATTACAATTAATTATTTAGAGATGATTGAAAACAAAAATCTGAATATCTTTCAGCCCTGGAGGGACTAGAGTTCCCTTGAGTTTTTATTTGACCATTAATTTGCAAATGTCCCCGGTCGTGTGAAATGGGAGCTTTATAGTAATCTATAAATTGTATTGGATTGGAGCTCTGCTGGACCAAGGTTAAAGACTCTTGTTCTTTCCTGTTTTTTTCAGGGTTGCCAGGAGAAACTTAAAGATGCTTTGACCTTTATTCTGCAAGTAACCCTCATCTCTGCTGCTGTGATAGCTGTAATTCAGGTCAGTACTAATGAAACTTAAGGAGTGCAGTGCAAAACTATATGAATTCTTGTAGGATCCTGATATTGTCTAGTTCAGGATTTTCTTACACGAAGCCTAAAGGGCTTCTGAAATTCCAGGTTCCTGTTCTTGCTGGTCCTACCTGGTTTAAGAATTTAGAACTTGACTATTAAAACTGTGTAAATATTTACCAACCAGTAAGGTATGTATCTAGAATGGTTAAGTGGTGTCCATTTACATTATCTTTTACACCTGGTGTGTTTGAGATGCTGTATTTGCATTGTTTTAGCCGTATAAAATGAAAGCCCGTCTCGGCTAGCATGAGAGAAATGAAGCCACAGTTTCAATATTAATTAGCTCTTTGTAAAGTATTTCAAGCCTACATTGTTTGACTTTTGCCACAGCCCTCATTAAGACAAGCATACAGAATTTAGATGGATGTCCTAACAATTCAAATTCCCTTGTACTCAAGATCCTGAAACAAAAAATCTCATCTGCTATCAAAACTGAAGAAATTCAGTTCTTTTAACCTCTGTATGATGTGCCATTTTGGTCTGGTTGCTGCTTCTTAAGCTCATTTTGGGGCATTTATGTCCTTTTTATAGTGTTGCAACCAACACTATACATACTGAGGTCAATGCAGTATACACAGTTCTGCACTATGTACCCTAACATTACTGATTGTATTTATACTCTCTGCCCAGCTCTTTCCAAACACCTTCGACTGCTCCTATATAAATGTCTTTCAGGTGTGGCAGATTGCTGTGTTAGGGGGTGCAATGACAGGGGAAGGCCACTAGAGGAGGCCATTGAGACAGGATGTGTATGTAAATGGCACACAAGTATGCAGTTGTTCACTGGGTGTATAAAGGTGTCGCAGTGTGAGACTTCAGACTGGAATAGTGTAGGCTGGAGAAGCAGTGGTAGCTTTTCTCCAGATTAGCCTCAAGATCAAAATCCTGGAACTGTCCTGGATTTTGGATTTAGGATTTACAGTACTTCTTTGTTAGGAGTTTTTACCTGCAAAGACCCCTGAACTCTGCTACCTCCTCTGGGGACCTCAAAGGATATATCCATTGTTAACAAACTCCTCTATTCAAATTCTGGTTTTTGGCCTTCTTGAATGTCCTAGGTTGGGTTATTGCAGCTCTACATGCTACCCTCCCTGCATGTGCAGTCTGCCCTCTGCTGCTCATCGGAATCACCATGAACCACTCTTTCTCTTGCGCAGCTCCAGTATTGGACTTTTCATTGCTCGCTGCCTCTGGACATGTCCAGTGCGAGACTGTTGTTCTGTCATATTGCTACCTGTGTCTCCATCACTCTGCGTTTACTGCTGCTTGTCCTCGCAGCTCATCAGACTTATTTTTGCCATAGTGTTGTGTTTAGTATTTCAATAGGTTCTGAGGTGTCCCTCCTCTGGTTTTCTCCGAGTTTGCTTGGTTAGATCATTTTGCACGTTGCACTACATAACTGGGACACATCACCTGTGAAGTTGGTGTTTCACTGTCCAAATTTCAGTTATTTCATTAATCCCGCCTTGAATGAAGGCACAAGCAAGAGGAAAAAAACATCCTCTACAATCCCCGGTTAACACTGCCTTCTGTATTGGCAGGTGATGGCTCTTGCCATTGTGGTCCAGCTGATGAAGGAATACCCACTGCAAGAGTATCGGATCCTGGACCGAGACCCTTCCTCCTAGAGCAAGGACAGCCACCAGGAGCTCCAGACGTCCACAGGATCTCTGCTCTTCCATCACACCTGAGCTCTGACCCTTGTTTTTCACGCCGACATTCTCCTAGCGAGCCATGTGAGGGCTGTGGCAGAGTGGCGCTCCAGGACTGGGACTGGCCTGTACCCTGCGGAACCATGCAACACGCAGAGAACAGCATCACACCGGACAAAAAGATGTTGGTATATTTAATTTACTACACCTTTATTTTTATCTGTGGATTACAAAAAATCTCACCCATAATAAGATTTACAGAAAAAACTATGTACAGAATGGTCTTTGTTGCTACAGAGGTCAATGTGGATCTTTCTGTACAACCCCACCGGTGGAGGGGGTGACCAGTTGATAACAGAGTTTGATGGCTGTTATTTAAAAGTGCATTAGAAGTGATGGTCAAGCACATTTCTTTCTGCCATGTGTAGTGTACTTTTAGCATTTCGCCTCTGTCACAAAAGGAAAACGCATGTAGCACTGAAGAAGAGCTCACCTGTTTCAGCATGCTGCCTGGTTCCCAGTAATCAGAATTAATTGGTATGTGCATTGTGGTTTTTAAAATCTAATGGAGAATTTAATAAAAGGTCCCAGAGAAAGGCATGTGTAGCACTTTGCTTGTTGTAAAGATATTATGTAATTATGACAGCCTGTTAACCTTTTCTCAAACTTCTAGGTCTCCTTAAGTAATTTTTTTCTTGGTTTTAAGTACACTAAGCTGCTGCATAAAATTGCATGACTGTTCCATTTGTGGTTGAAGTTATGAGGTTGCAGTGTTGGCTGTAGGACAGTGTCTTCTTACTTGCTTCCTCCTGGAATAAACTCAACAAATCCTGTGCATAAATAAACGGGCATTACTGTAGTCGGAGTATTTAGTCAGATGTCTACCCTCCTAAGGAGGGTGGCTTGTTACTGCTTTCAGAAAAGGAAATTCTCAGCTCAGGGATGTTAGAGAAGTTGAAAGCAGTACTTAAACTGGTTTGATTTGATTACCTTGGACAGGGTTTATCTGATGGACCAAGTGTACAGCTTTCAGAGGGAGAAGTAGAACCCTTAGATTCGCGCTGCACTTGCAGTACAGATTTCTCCAGAGAATAAAAGGAGGTTTGTGTTTTCCAGAAATGAGATGAACGCTACTAAACCAGTTCAGTCCCAGTCCCAGCATTCTTGAACACCACAGTTTTTCTGGGACTTGTGGGTCATCTTGAATGTTCTTGTTTCATTATTTTTTCTTTATTTTCAGATAGGAAATTGCATTGTAACCCTTTTGCCGCCTTGTTGAATGAGTTCTTGTGTTTTCCTGATGAAAGGATAATGCTTGTAGAAAATGCACTTTTTGGCACTTAATTAAAGTTATCTAATCCAGTACTAAAGGCACAAAATTTGCAATGTGTTCCTGCTTTTATTTTCTAAAAAATGTTAATTTGTTGCAAATCCTTGAGAAGGCAATGTTGTACTGGAAGGGCCTTAAGTAAGTCCCTGTAACTGTTGCTTCATTTATTAGTCATCCAGGGCACCTAACAGTTAGATCCAATCAATACATCAATCTGTTTTCAAACCGTTAAGCCCCTACAGACACACACACTCGCACCAGGGCCAATTTTGTACAGGAGCCTGTTAACCTACCAGCATAACTATGGACTGGATGGAAACCTGGAGGGGACCTGGATGAAAATCACTCGGGCAGGGGAAGATTATAGAGACGACGCAGGAATTGTACCCAGGGCCCCAGCACTGTGAGGCAGCAACGCTAACCACTGCACCACTGAGCTGCCCTCCAATCAAAAAGGTGTAAAACAGCAACTCGCAAACCTACAAGACAGTAGTGTGATGGGTGCAGTACTGAATCCCAGCTGGGATTCAATCACTGTTGCTCAGAGCCCACACAGCTCCGCTCCCAAGACCAAGAGACCAGCAAGGTGGTGGGAGAACTTCTTTGTTTTTCAGGAATAAATGCTTAGTCTGGTAACATGGTCACTGTCACTGAGTGCTGCTTATCAGCGTCATGGAGATAACATGCAGAAACAGATACAGCATGTGCAGATGAGTCATCACAGTGCCCATCTAGCGGAAAGGATAATTGCATTTGAGAAAACCGCTTTTCATCCCAAAGGATCCCCAAAGCACATTCCACAGAAGAACGCTCCCTAGCAAGTGAACTATCAGTCTGGACGTGGGGTTTCATTCCTCCTGGTCGGAAATCTGAAGAATCTGAAGTGAGTTGCCTTGAGCTGGAGGCACAGAAACCGGTTTGGAAACCAGAGGGCTCACTGTAAAGCAATTTGCTTACAGCTGTTATGAACCAAAGCGTATGACACACCTTGTTAAGCAGAAGTAACAGCATGGCTTCATTTTGGTTTTTTTTACATTTTTGTGACGCCTTTTGTCTGTGAATATGGCTGAACTCAAAATGATGTAGCATCCATGAGACGGGAGTGCGGATACTCCACTACAGAAGGCTTTTTCTGCAACACTCAAAAAAAAAAAAGAAATCTACACTGTTCTCTTGTCAATACTAACTACTCCTGTAGTTAGTTAACCAATCCATCTATCTTCTAATAACTATCCATTCCAGGGTCATAAAGGAGCTGAAGCTGGTCTCCGGCAGCAACAGGCACAAAGCAGTTTACACCATGGACAGGCAAATAACCCACCACGATGTCTGGACAGTGTGAGGAAAGTAGAAATTTCTCACTAGAAATCAGCTGAGGAAACAGCTGCTACACGGGTATCGGTACTGAAGGAGGCTACACGAAAAATGCAAATTAACTCCAAATACTGAATGTTGATAAAATGACCACACTTTTTACTTGCATATTTCATTCACAAATGTCTACTGCCAAGATTATCATTGATTTCTTTTTGTGACAGAATAAACTTAGAACAGAATGGTATAACAACAATGTACCCTCCTACCCCTCACCACCTACCTAAAGGACACCTTAGCAAGAGCCAGACAACTAAAACAGAAGAGGGTTTTAACAGAGCTGGGTTCAATTCCAGAGTTGGGGTGCTATCTGCATGGAGTTTGTATAGTCTCACTATATTCCCATGGGATTCCTGCCACACTCCAAAGACATACAGGTTGGTTAATTGGCTTCTGGGAAAACTCCGTGCATACAGCACCCCAGATCAGAAATTGAAGCCCGGGCCCCAGGGCAGCGAGGCAACACTGCTAATGGCTGCGTCACCGAGCTACGACTCCAGATCTATGAATTCCCACATAACATTTTTTTTTCCTCAGATACGTTGCAAAACTCACCAGCAACGAGGTACTTAGTTTATTTTGAGGCGTGCTTTTTTTGCATCCCGGGGAAAAAATAAGACAGGTGATCTCATTTGCAAATACAGGGTAGGTTATAACGCCTTACAGTATCGCGATTCGCGGTTATAGCCACGGTTTGCAGAGCTGACAGGGATCAAATAAACGCGTTCTCCTCTTCTCGTGTCCTTACTGTGAGGCTTCTGACCTTGGACGCAGATACGATAAATCCTGAACGCCCATTATTTGACGATCACTGAAACAGACCCAGCCGACCCTGATGTTAATGTATACGGCCCGCTCCGCAGCTCTGCAACTACATAGAAAGGGAAAAAAACAATGTAATCTTAAGTGATTGATGGTACCGCGGGACAATTGCACTAGACGTTATTAGGACAAACAGACCGATCATCCAATCACAATGCGAGTAAGGCGGGAGCTCCCTGACGTAACTGACTGTGACAAATAAGATAACCAATCAAGGTGCACATCGGGAATGAGTGACAGGGGAATTGTCTAATAGGGGACGACGGGGGGCGGGACGTGCGCAAGTCCAGTCTCTCGCCGACAGTGGTCGCGGATCCTGGTGTTCATTGTGTCAGGAGGAGCCGTAGCTTCGGAAATAACAACGTCGACATCAGAGCCGGGGTCGAGCTCTTTACCATAAAAACAGCGTCGGAGTTACGGTTAAGCAGGTGAGTCGCCTCGAAACATCCCCACGGCTTGGTGTGTGTAGAAAATGACGGGGTTATGGATGAAAACGGGGGGTCGCCATGCGGTGACGAGGAGAGGCCTACGTAGGCCCCTCCGAGTAGCCACCGCCTGCGCGGGGTTTTCAGACCGGGAATGGAAGCAGGTAGAAGGCGCTGTGCATGTAAAGAAACAGCGGGGATTTAGGGCCTGTGAGGAAGGAGGGCATGGGAGACCATTATTTAATTCGCACGTTTTTGTGTTTAACGGTAATTTTCATGTTTTATTTTCTGTTTTGCTTTTACGTTGTGTTGTGTAAGTGCTTGTAAACTCACGCCCCCCCCCCCCCCCCACCATCACTGCCTGCTACCAGCCTATGCCTGGGAAAAGCAGAATGAGTCTGTGACGAATATCTTAAATTCTACATGTATATATTTTTTAAAAAGGGCTTTGCAACTTGGCTTGGATTAGAAACGACCAGCGCACTAGCCGTAAATACTCACACGTAATGATTTTGTATTTACATTCCGAAAATGTCATTTGCATATCTGTCCATAAGGTGAGACGCAGAAAAGTCGTATGGAAACTCGTTAAAGTTTTAATGATCTTTGGCGAGTATTTTATCAATCATGCAGCTTAGTGTGGAAATAAAACTCGGTTGCATCCCCAGATCTTTGCTTTTTACCGAAAGCTAAAAGGCGACTTTTCTTTCCCAGGTGTCTTTTTTTTCTGTCCTTGCGCCCAGATGGGCGGTTTGTTTCAAAATCAGATGCGATGAAGCCGAAAAGGGCCTTTTCTGAATAAATTGAAGCCCTTTGCTGCGGTTCCGTAGGCTAGTTGCCGGTGAAGCCGCTAAAATGAAACGCTTAGCTCGTTTGCCGCTGAGTTAAGGAAGGAGTCTGTCGGCGGAGAGTCCTGGACAGATTTCCCCCAGACAGTGTTTGCATGTGTGAGAAGCTGCATTTGTGGCGTGATCACAGTATTGATGCGATACCAGTGTGCTGTCGCGTCTTTACCCATTAAATACTGTAACTACGTGTAGCCTGGTAGTTTGTGTCTTCAGCAGTGCATTGCAGTGTTAGAATGTGCGCTCACCTCGGTGGGACTCTGGTCTGTTCACCGTGAATATGAGATTCCTTGATACCCAGTCGTTTTTCACCCAGGCTCAGGTCTCCCCGAATACTAATGAGCGTTTATGTCTTTTGTTACTCAACGGGAACTTGTCTTTTTGTAGCCGAGGTCTGTAATCATGGTTCCCAGGTGTTGATAAAATTGCACGACCAGATTTGGGAGTATCTCTTGTTTAAACCAGAAAACGCACCTCAGTTTATTCTCGCAATGCTGCCTCCACTCCAAAACAAAAGTCTTAGCTTCTATGATTTATAAGAGTCTTGCGTGCATACGTGAATGTTTAACATATAAAATCCTTAATTTTTTTAAATATCGTATAGTTTTTAGTTTACATTTGTTTTATGGTGTAGTGAATTGGGATAAAGTAAAAAACAAAACAGGTTTATAGATTTTACCCTTTACCAGGGTTGTTTTACAGGTTGGATCTTTATTGATATGTGCTGGGCCCACAGTATTTTTCACATATGTAAAATATCTTCAGTCACTATAATTTAATAAAAAAAAACCACAACATATAGTTGCTATTTGCAAGCATTGCAAAGTATATTGGTTTTGCAGCAAGTAAGATGGAGAAAAACAGTTGTGCCTTTTTTGCAAAAATGGTGCGCTTTAAGAAGAATTTGAGCTGTATAAATCTTCAAAACCTAGTTGTGGGCTGTAAGAAATCAAATGTTGGGAATCCACTACTGAAGCAAGGAGTGTAGCCACTGATTGCAATCTGAAAATGTTAACAGGAGTCGTTTAATAGTATACAGATCTGTTTTATGCATTGGGTTTTCTGAATTAAAGCAGTTTAAGGGATTAATAGAGATTGTTTCCCTTTGGTATTTTCACCCTCATTTTATGTTTTACAAATTGTAAGAATCCAAATTGGCTGCCAACATTTCTGCAGGTCTGACATGCGTGTACAACTGGAAGAAGGGTTTATAGTTAATGTAAAACTAGCAGAATTTCTGTGAAAGGGTATAGTAATAAAATATCCGTTCTCATACTTCACCCAGTTCATTGTGCTTTTCCCTAATGTATGTGCCTTCCTTGGACAAAAAAGGAAATTCGGGGGCAAACCTGCAGTATGAACCCATGTATGGCAAACAGTAACAAAACTATTTAGTATCACAGTAATGTTATATGTGTTATAGATCACTGCAATTCTGCAGTCACTGTAGGCAGAATGAAAGTGATGTGTTAAAATACATGCTGAAAAGTTGACCATTTTTCTGTTTTTTTCCCCACAGGTATTTCCTGAAAAGGGCTGACCACCTTCTGTTTTTTTCCCTCCCTTACCCCGTTTTTCACAGCATATTTTTATTACTTTATTTTTTGATACCTTCAGATTTGGGATCTGTGAAGTGTCTTCATGGCAGTCAGAAGGGGCCACATTAGATACTTAAAAGTGAGTATCTGATTTGTACACTAAGAAAGTGTGTATAGAACTGTATTGTATTCAGATATAATGCCCTAAATATTTCAGGACATTATATTTTAATGTGAGTTTTCTATTGCCATTTTTTTCTTTCTTATACTATCCTTTTCTTGTAATTTGTATAATTTTAGTTTAAGTTAAAACATGACCAGCTTGGTGTAGATACCGTTAAGCTGAAGAAGGTAAGCCTACCTTTGTAGGTTGGCTGAATATTTTAAAAACAAGTGTGATGAACTTTGGGCTAGCCCCACAAGTTTAAGGTTGTTACTGTTTTCCTGCACATCCAGCAGTACAGAAAGCGGGGAACTTGCACTGCATTTCAGGCCATTACACTGTAGAACAAGGATTAACCAGTTTACTGAAAAGTTTTAAAAATCAGTTCTTTAAAGGCATTTTGTGTTCTCCAACCCTTAATTATTAGCTTTAGCAGCTAAGCACTGTATATGGATTGTTCTTATAGTTTCATGTCATACAACATTTTAACACCAGCTTACATTTCTTTGTTAGTATTGTAAGATATCATGTTTACGAATAATACTATACATAATGGGTTTAGATTGTAGTGAGATAAGTAAGTTTTACTCTGCTGATGTTGTTCAGACCATTGGTGTCTGTGGTTTGAGGAGCCAGTTGAGCAAAGCTGCAATCTGTGAGGTTGTGAAGGAATGCCTTGAAGTCAAAGAAGGTGGAAGTGGAAAGTCGTAAAGCTACCCACTTTCGGTACACTTACAATTAAAAAGCTTTATAACATTAGTGTTAGTAAGCTGTTCCTCGGCTTTATCACATTCCAAAACTCCAGTTTTAATTAAGAAATCTGAAAAAAATGCAAAGCTGGTAAAGGGGCTGTTCAGCATTTTTGTCACAAAATGTTCTATGTTCTCAGATGTTTGGCTTTCTGAGAGTGATGTTGCAGTGTTTTATCACACTCTCTCACAGTGCACACAAGGAATAAGGAATCTTTTGGCAAAAGACCTGCTATATTACTATTGTAGTGAACATACGAATGGTGCTCATTTGGCAGCTAGTTGATCTAAGAATCTCATCCTGCTATTTCTTGAAAGAAGTCTAGGTGCTGTCTTCTACAGCAAGGCTGGGTGGCTTGATCTACACATAACGCTTTACATAAAGAAATTGCTTGAATATTGTGTCAGAATCCCCTGATATAATTATTTTACACAAGGTGTAGCATGCACGTTTTACAGTAAGTATAGTGTGAAGGAGTAAGAATTTGTTTGTGGTAAGGGAGATACTCTGTAATGTCCTGAAGGTGCCATCCTTCTGTGGCATGAAATGAGTACACAAATTGAGCTTGATATAAAACTGAGCTGCAGGATGTTTGAAGCCAAGTAGTGCATGATAATTGTATTGATGGGGAATTGCACTGGTTAGTTTAATATCTAAACTTTTATGACGTAGTGCCCAGTAGTCCTTTAATGTTCCATTAATGACTTATGTCCGAGAGATTTAAACTCACAGTAACATTTGAAAGTATTGGCAGCATTGTGAAGCTTGCTGAAAGTTGATTTTCCTCTAGTTTTCTTTCAGGGTGTGTCATTTTTTTAATGCATTTTGGAATCATTCTGCTCAAAGTGGTGTTGATCATCGAGGATGCTCATTTAGAAAATCACATTATTGGCCATATACAATTTCTTGTATTATGAATTTGTCTTTTTGCACACCCCAACTTGCTCTCCATAAGACACACGGCCTTGGGTCAGAGCGCAGGGTCAGCCATTTATACAGCCCCTTGGAGCAGTTGGGGTTAAGGGCCTTTCTCAGGGGCCCAGCAGAGGAGGATTCCCCTGCTGGCTGCGGGATTCGAACCAGCAACCTTCCAGCCACAGGTGTAGAGCCACTGCACCGCCCCCCAGTTTACCCTGGTCCAGGGCCAGGACTGAAAGGCACTGGCCTGTCCTTAGCGACTTGAGTTCAGTTTGCAAGACCTTCAGCAAAGCAAGTTCAGTTTGCTGCAGCTGATTCTCCCCAGCAGCTCTAGGGCTTGGACATAATGAAAGAGCCTTCTCTGGTAACTGCTAAGTATGCAGTGTTGCACAAGAATGACAATAAGGTGTTTGTCAGTGGGGAAACTTGAACATTTTGCAGAAACTTTCTGAATCAGTAGTCTAGTCCTGCAAGCAGCGTCAGCAAACAGAACAATGTCTGCAAAGCAGAAACCCTGATCTTTATGAATGTCCTCATTCTTGCAATCTTAGGTCTGCTGCATATATTTGAAACACAGGGTTTCATTCAGAATTTAGAACAGCTCGCCATTGCACTCTCGGTGCAGACATGAGTCAGGTTGAGAGCATTATAAAAAGTATTTTTTTATTCTAAACATTGACATCATTCATGCAACAAAACATTAAACATGCCAACTAGTTTTGGTTCCCTTTGTAAACCCATGCTAAGTACATAGCCTGCACTTCTCAAGACTTGTGCCCAGACCACAGTGTTGAAGGAAACTTTTCTCTGTAAAAAGCGCCTTTTTATGGTAGCTGCTTACCAGGGGTCAAAAAGGCCTGTTTCCCTTATTTGCTCTCTGGCTTGAGAAAAAGTGCCAGAGGATGGTTTGTGTATGATAACCAGGGAATCATAGTTATTGTTTCAACCTTATTGGTAAATACTACGTGCAGGTTTATCAATTGGAATATGATTTTCAGTACGGTGCATCTGTTCAGTGGATATTATGAGAGTAAAAATGTTACGTTGCCAGTTGCAGCACAGTTTCTTTCCTTGTTTGTGATCCTATTGAAATATAATTTGTGGTTTATTTTAATCGGCGGCTGTGAGATGATTTTAAAATTGTTGGGACAGCAGATTGCGGTGTATGTTGCTTTGGAGGTTTAATTAACTAGTGAAAGATGCGTGAATATAGTGTCAGCAGTATGATCATGTAAGAGCAGGAGGGTGCTGATGTATGGACAACAATACACCTCTTTTGGTTGATCTTTTCTCTTTTAAAGTACTGTTGTCGTTTTTAAAAATGAAATGGTTAGGGCCCGGTTTTCCCTATCTTTATTCACAGTACTCCTGAGCTTGTGCACGGCTACTAGTGCACTAAAATGTAACCCTTTGCCTTTCACATGTTTCTAGGAAGTTTATGACATGTCAAACGGTTACGAAGACCACATGGCAGATGAATCAAAGGATGCCAAAACAAACTTGATCGTCAATTACCTCCCCCAGAACATGACCCAGGATGAGCTGCGTAGCCTTTTCAGCAGCATCGGGGAGGTCGAGTCCGCCAAGCTCATCCGCGACAAAGTGGCAGGTAATCCTCATTAGAGACACGAGCAAGTCCGTGATGATAGGAAGGCCTTCCATGGCCATTTAAGATCTACCTTGTCAAGCGGTCTTTGAGTGAGTGAGTGTGCCATTAACTTGGCTCATATGTGAGTTAAGTGAAAATCCTACTTTTTTTTTTTAGCTCTGTGTTTTTCAAGTCCTACTTGAAAAAAAAAGTTGTAAAAAAATAGCAAACGTTAGTCACTATGGGCACAAACAAGGAGCTTTTATTTTATTGCTTTTTGTATACAACTCAGTGTGTGTTTTGTATGGAAATACTTATCCATACCTTCAGAATCTTAGTTATGGAGCTGCTTTCCATTTTTGTGTGCATTCATAGAGGTAGTGTATAAGTTCCCTCAGATTATTGGATGTACTTCTTGAAGACTCAACTCGTTTTTCCTGTTTGCACCCAAATGTTATAAAATGCGTTGTTTTTTTTTATTTCTGCAGCAAGGCTCAAAATCTTGTCCTCTGCACGTCAAATGATTGGCAGTTTGGACCTCTAGGTTACAACTTCTAGGACACTAAATGGATTTATTAGGAGGGTGGTTTTGAGAGACCAAGGCTTATACACATCCTTTCAGAATGTTATGTTTATATAACATGTAATTAGAGATCAGATCCTTCCCAGTCTCAATTTTACAAACATCCTATGGTTTGAATTATAGTCTTGGCCATATTCTGTCTCCAGCAAAGCACTTGTGAATGTGTGAAGGCAGTTTTCTTTTGTACATGTTTGAACTTTATAGATTAGCATGCATTGTACAGATTTATTTTGTTGAAGAATTAATTTTTCCAGTCTACAGAATTTGGAGCCATTAAACGTTTTTTATTTTATTTTATTGTTTTCCTTTTTTTTCTCTAGGCCACAGTTTAGGGTACGGATTTGTTAACTATGTTAACCCTAGTGATGCAGAAAGGGCAATCAATACACTCAATGGGCTGAGACTACAGTCTAAAACTATCAAGGTAACGTGCAAAGAGGTGTTCTTGTATACATGTGTCAACTCATAGATGTGACTTGTGTATAAATAGTCCCTGGGCAGCAGAGGGCTAACCCTGTGATACAAAGCATCCATTTTATGTTGAAGACTGAGGAGGCGAGCACTGGGACATAGTTCTGAAAGGCCTGGTTAGTTTAAAATTGTTTTTTTTTGTCCAGTGTGCAATTGCATCTTACCTGATTTAAACAAAACCCAGACCACTGGCTTGCTCTTGCCAAGAGAGTTGTCGTGCAGGATTTCTTTTCTGACGACTTTTATATCCAAGTGAGTGTTGGGGAAGGGAAAAATCTGTAGAGAACTATTGCAGCTAAACTTGACTATTCAGTATACTTTGTATTGGCCCTGTTGACCAGATCTTAACTTTGTCTTCCATTCAGTAGCTTCACTGCTTTCCTAAGCTATATTGTATCTGGAGCAAACCCTTATTCCCTCTGGTGGGGTGGCATATCAACCTGAAGTCCTGCATGATAAATGTCTGTGCAAGATGTGTATTCTGTTGCAAACCTTTTTATATCTCCTCATTTAGGAATAGGAATTCAGTACTTTAGAACACACATGCCCTACTGTCTACATTTTTTTTTCTTTTTTAAGGTGGGTGGGTTGGGGTCTGATGTGGAGTCGTCTGAGGTTTGTTATATGGTAAAAAGATTGTTGGAAAGTTTATTCAGACAAATCCACGAGTAATTGTTTTTAAGATCTTAAGGGATTTGTTTAATGGCTACTGTCAAGTGGAGGGTAATGACACCTGGATAAATGTACAAATTTGAAAGTGAAACGAGTCAGTTTTGAAGTAACAGTTTCATTAGGATGTGTTTAAAAACAAGTGAAAATATACAGAACTAATTCTTTAATGCAGTTAATACAATATTCAGGAGAGGTTCATCTTCCTTTACCTTCTAAAGTTTGTTAGCACAAGGTTTATGTCTTACAGGCCAGTGAGCAAGGTTTAATTTTTCCAGCATTGTAGAGAACTGCTTTAAAGGTGGATAAACTCCTTAGTCCATAAAGAAAAACTTCCCATTTATAGAGCTTCTAATGCAGCAAATTATTTTGGATTTTTTCAATACCATTTAAAAAGCTAGTATTCTAACTAAAAGAATGTCTCCTTTTTCTTTTGTTAGGTTTCCTATGCCCGGCCAAGTTCTGACACCATTAAGGATGCGAATCTGTACATAAGCGGTCTTCCCAAGTCCATGACACAGAAAGATGTGGAGGACATGTTCACACGATACGGCCGCATCATTAACTCGCGCGTTCTCGTCGATCAGGCTTCAGGTGGGCATTGACGCTTTAAACCGCGTGAAGTACAAGCTAGTTTTGACGCCTGGAGCTACTGTCCACTGCTCCCTTGGCAGCCTTCGCCCAGGCTGATGTGAAGCCAGCCCGGGATAATGAACCGATTTTTTTTTTTTTTCCCCCACGCGTTCTAGGTTTGTCTCGCGGCGTGGCCTTCATTCGCTTTGATAAAAGAGCCGAAGCTGAAGACGCCATCAAAGACCTGAATGGTCAGAAGCCCCCTGGCGCGACGGAGCCCATCACGGTGAAATTCGCAGCGAACCCCAATCAGGCCAAGAACTCGGCTCTGCTCTCACAGCTGTACCACTCGCAGTCGCGGCGCTTCGGCGGACCGGTACACCACCAGGCACAGAGGTTCAGGTGAGGGCCCGCGCGGTCGGGCTTGACCGTTAAAGGCTTCATTTGCATTGTCCCTTAACAGCTGTCCAGACCATTAAAACAAAATAAGATGGGATAGATGCACGTGTTCTCTACTTCAAATAAGCTTTTATAACCTCTTGAGCTTAATATTTTGCCTAATGATCTATTTTTGAGTTGAGCATGTGTCCATCTAGCCCTTCCTTTATTGATGTTTACTGTGCAGCTTGGTTTTTGGAGGGTTTTTTTCCCATTTCTGAAAAAGGGAAGTTTAACTTCATAGCTTTCTGTGCTACAGCTTTCATAGAGATTCATAGCTTTACTGTGCAGAAGAATTGATTATACCATCATTTAAATCATTGGTCATGTTCCAAGTTTTATTTTTGCTTGTGTTGTGTCGGAGGTATATACTGTTTAAACTAGGTTTTCCTGGTTCTATTTCAGGCTATGTTCGGAAGATTTTCAGAATTTAGTTTGAACTCCTCTGTTGTATATGGAGATAAAGGAACAAGGTTCCAAAATGGCTCATGTCACCTTACAGTTGCTTGTTGCTTGGGAAAGTGGTTATCCCACCCCCCCACCCCCTCATCAGGTTCAATACTGTCTAGCAGCATGGTGGGTTGACTCTGTTTTTTCTCCTGTAGGTTTTCCCCAATGAGTGTAGATCACATGAGTGGTCTGTCTGGTGTCAATGTTCCTGGGAACTCCACGTCTGGCTGGTGTATCTTCATCTACAATCTTGGGCAGGATGCAGATGAAGGAATCCTCTGGCAGATGTTTGGGCCCTTTGGAGCAGTCACTAACGTGAAAGTTATCCGTGATTTTAACACCAATAAATGTAAAGGGTTTGGTTTCGTGACCATGACAAACTATGAAGAGGCTGCTATGGCCATCGCCAGCCTCAATGGTTATCGCCTTGGGGACAAAATCCTGCAGGTCTCATTCAAAACCAGCAAGTCTCACAAGTAAATCACTTGTCCTCACAGATTTTCTACAAAAAACAGTTGAAAAGGCAAATTTTTCTTTGTTAGTGTAATACCATTCTACGCCAATTTACATGTGTTTTCTTTGTCCTAGTTTATAGGAAAGTGTAGGTTTTTTTTTGATACTCTGGGATGCAACAAACGTGTTCAAATGTTTTTGAGAGATCCCATGACCTATTGACCAATTCTGAGTTTTTAAATTAATTTCTGTGATGCTAGACTTGGTGATGTTACTTTGTGCCATATGCATGGTAAAATAACGCAGCATGCAATGTCTTTAAGGCTCTGATTCTCTATACTGTCATTTTTTAGTTCCATCTACTTTTTACACTAGAAAAAAAATGAGAATACTGATTACAGATGCCTTAAATTCTTAAACCCCCTTTATCACCCTCCTTAACTTGATTTCCTATTTTTTTTCAGGGTTGTGTAAATATCAGTAACTGAACTACCAAGCACTTGGTAAATTAGAGGTTTTCCATTTATACATGAATCAGAGTTCCTGTGAAGGCACAGCATGCTGGTGTTCAATTGAACAGATCCCAATGAGGCGTGGCATTGAGGAAAAGGTGTTTTGGAGCTGGCAAAAGATTTTTAAAGTTGTTTTGAAAGGGACCTAGTTAGATCCAGATGCTGTTAAAGAAGGACCAAAGAGATACAAGACATTAAGAAAGTTCACAAATGAAAGGGGGATGTTTGGGCCATTCAGCAAAATGTCAAGGATGACCAAAGTCAACCAGTGTTACCCTGACATGCAGGTCTGATTAAGTGAATTTTAATCCCACTGAATTATTTCTGAAATTCAAGAGGGGCTGAACAGGTACTGAATTACTATACAAACATTTGAGCATTGGAGTTTCTTTGCATCCCTTCTAGCTGGTTCTGTTTTATTTTATTTTAAATGGGGCTTTATGTTAATTAATTCTCTATTGAGAAAACTGAAAAAGTACTTAAGCTTTTTTCCATGCAGTTTAGTTGGTAACATATAAAATCTTTGTTTAAAATAGATTTAAAACTAATCCCAAGATTCTGGAAACTGCCTTGAGACTTTTTGGTTCTGTTAATTTTCTTTTTTGCTTTTTTGTGTTTCCTTTGTTTTGTTTGATTGTTTTACTTTTGCATTTATTCTGATCATTAAATTTGATTTTGTTTTGCTGAAGTTTTTTGTTTCATTTGTTATTTTCAGTTTTCTTTGCTTTTATTTTTTTAATTTCATGTGTTGGGAGCACCAGGCAAACAAGACATTCATCATCCTCAGTCTGAGCTGAAAAGGGTAGCAAGAATTTTAACAAGGGATGAATCTAATTTGTATTTTAAACCCAGCTGTTAGCAATACGGTTTATTTCCCCCATCTTAAACGCCATACATTTTTGAAGAGGCAAATGAAGTGCACAGGTGGAGGTTTATTTCCTTTGCTGCTTTGCTGTGCTTGTTGATTTTAGTGATAAAAGCATTAGCAGAGACTTTGGGGGTAATCTTATTTTCAGAACTGCAAGTTAAGTTGTCTTCTTGGAAAGTCAGTAGTAACTTGTTTTTCCAGGTCCCACTCAGCTAGTAGTTATCTTTAAACTTTGTTCAAACAATTTGTGAAGATGATATATTGGTTTATTTTACACCCCGTTGAAGAAAAGCTATTCAGGATTGAATTGACTTATATAATAGCTGATTTACCTTCCAGATGTTAGTTGGAACAGTTCATAAACAAGTAAAAACATTTGACTGAATTAATCATTATTGGTTCAAAGTATCTTTTGGACAGAGTAAAAGACTTAATGTAAACCTGGCTATTAAATGAGTTAAAAATTAGTGGCTAACCATGCGCAGATTACTTTCTGTGCAAAAGTTGTGAAAGACACCAAGTTGGCCAATATAGATTTGAAACTGAAAAGCGTTTTTGTATGCAATTACGATTTTCACTTTAAACAATTATTTTTCTGTATAAAGAAAGCTTGACCATACCTGAAAATTACAGTACTGCATTGAAGTTAAGATTGCTTGCCTTAAGGAATCTGATTTTTATTACACTTCAGAGCACGTTCTTAGGGGGAAAATCCCACTTTTTGTTGCGATGAAGATTTTAAAGATTTTCTTATACTTTTAGATAACCGCTTTTAACGGACTTGCGTTCAAAATACTGAGAGAATGTGTTCAGATGAAGTGCTGAGTTTAAAAAAAGTGTGCAATCACTTCAGTTGCTTTTTGCCATAGTTGTACTTGGGAAAATCTTTGCATTCAGTATGACTGTCCTGGAAATACGTAGTGGGTTTTTGCACTTGTTTTAACCTGTTATTTTGGATATTTCTTGGCAATTTCTACCAGTTTTAAAAGGCCAAATCAAGTATCATCTGGATCCTAGGTTAGAACTTTGTTTGTCTTCTTAAGGTGTTTTGTAGTTTTCATGTCTTGTAGTTGACTACATATGTCTCTTCAGCGTGTTTTGAAGAAATGTAAGAAAATATTTTGCCGTGAAAACCACTGGTTTTCTAGTATTGATGCCACCACTCACCCCAACACAGAAGTTTCAGTATATACACACTGTTCAGGAATGAGCTGTAACCCTTTGAGATTTTATAGCTGTATTAGTAAGGCTTACCATACCAGTAGATGCAGAGAATCTAGTTACCTGCATGTTATTTTTTTTTAAATGAAAATAGGGGCATTATTTTTAGTTTCATAGAAGCTCTTTGGAAGTGAGCTTCTGTAATGCATAGTTTACTTTTTCATAAGCTCATTTTCTTTCATCTTTCCTTTGAAGATCGTCTTATTGCTTATTTTGGTTTTGATTTGTTAATACTGCGCCATTTTAATTTTTTTAAGAAACTGGATTAATTATAGTGCACCACCCTTATGTTTTTGTAGCCTTAATTTATATAAGAATGACCAGGAACTTGGCAATGCGTGTGCTGCATGCTGAGTAAGGACCAGAAGGCTTTATTTTACCCATATTGTATATGGTAATACATTTTTTGTAATCTTAGTTTAGAGTGTTTCTTGACTTTTTTTGGTTTTGTTTTTTTTTGGATAAATATTTATTTTGAGGTATCTTTCTGTTCAAAACTGTACTGTCTAACATGAATTATTTTAAATAAAAAGTCAGACACTGTTTTTCAAAGCTGAAGAAAATAAAGATGAAAATCGTTTTATGGTTTCTTGTTCTGAGCCACTTGGTGTAACGAGGCTGTGTGCTGTCATTTTCCGATGGATGTGTGGAAACCTAAAGTGAATGGAGATTCAGTATGCAACCGTGATATGAAATTCAACTCAAGAAATGTGCTCCTACAGTTACGTGACCCTACGTGTTTACAGGATTCACAGTGACATTAAAATGAGCCTTTTCTACTTGTGTAATTGTGACGCTCGGGTTCTTGTGTTTTCTTCCTTCTCTGTGATACTTTTAAAAGTCTGCAGTGTATGTGAGAAAAACTTGGTCGGGTTGGGAGGATGGGTTACCATAATTTATGAGCATGCTTAAAAGCTAAGTCCTTTATTGCATTTAATTTTAACTTGCTGCTAATGTATGTCCCTGCTTTTACAATTTTCATATCTACCTAAACAGCAGACTTGCTAATTGTATTGTTGATCAGTTTTTGTTGGAAAGTGGGGATTTAACTCTGTTTCTTAGGGAGAAACAAATTGCTGTCAATTTTTCAGACGCCTGTGTGATCTGATATAATATAAGCAAAGACACATGACCCTAAAATAGGTGACCTGAAGCTGTGGTTTGTCCCATTACAAGCAGCGCCACACCCCAGTCATCTGCCCTGTTCAGGTTTTCAGGCACGTTCAGATAGTATGGACTGGGGTGACCTGGTCATCTCGGCTATTTCTGCTCTCCTGGTGGTTGAACTGTTAATTATGTTCAGAAAAATATGCTAATTTGGGGAATGCATTTGTGAATGATCAGCAGGGACTGGGGAAGCCTTTATGTCATCTTGTCTGAAATGGTTTTTGTGGTTACTCCATATTAAAATTTCAGTTTTGTTGGAGAGGTTATTTTTTTTCCAGGAAGCTTCATGGAGCTGATTTAACAGGTATGTGTTGCAAATATAGTCACTGCAGTTGCTGTGACTTGGCAGCTACCCTAGCAGCATCAGCTAGGTTAGGGGCTGAGCCTTGCACGTTTCTCACACTAGGTGGCGACAAGCTTCATAGAAAATGAATGAGAAGCGTTCGTCACTGGCAGCACACATTGCAAATGTTTTGGGAGGTAAAAGGTGAAATGCTAATAGATGGCTATGTTGTTGGAAGAAATTAGCTGGAATCAAAGGGGTGCACAAGTTGGAAATCGTGTTTTATCCTCAAAACAAAGTAATCTATTGTATAAAGCAGGGGTTCCCAATTCTGGTCCTTGTGACCCACACACACCTGCCCATTTCTATTACAGCTGAGCAGTTTACTTACGTGACTCTTTAACTAGACCATCTAGTTGCTTGGATGCAGCTATTTTTATGTTTTTTTTTCTGCTCCCTGGTAAATGATTTTTAAATTACTTGAGATACAATTCAACTCCCAACAGGTTTCAGAACAGAGCAGATTTCAAATTAAATCTATTACATTTGTTCAGGGACCAGCTATTGAATTGAAGGTGCAGGTGGATCAGAAGCCAGCTGGTGTTTTGGTTCCCAGGAGCAGAGTTTGGAACACCTGGTATAAAGCAACTTTCTTGGAAAACATTGCAAGGAGCCGTGTTTAAGAAAGTGCAGAGTAGAACCAAAGAGACTTAATCTTCTGACATTCTAGTGGAGATTAGCTCCTGGATTAAATCAAAATCGCAATATTTGTGCCAGTGGCAAATTAAAACCATGCTTGATGGCTACATGTTGGAAAGTGCAATCATCAAGCAGAGAGATTTAAATTATACATTTCTAATGCATGATACAGGATTGAATCTGAATAGGTTGAAAGCCTGGGGGTGGACACAGGAAATTAGTGGGTGTCAAACAGGGAGTCCTTTTGTTTCAACAACCTTGGACTGTTTTTTTCTGGTCTTGACAACCTTGTTACCTGAATCTGAAGATGAGGGGGATCACAGAACAAAAGCATCATTTTATTTTATTAAGTGAATTATTGCAATATAAATTATCCTAAAAATGTCAAATTGCAAATGTAATCTTTCCTGTTGGAGCGGTTCAGTGGCAGTAACTGATCTGGATAGCTTGCGTGCTTTGCTGTGCTGCACATGTTCTGTGCGCAGATAAAGTAGGTTTTAATCCAAAGCAAAAGTGCATTTGCTGATTATGCACTTGTGTGTTAGAGACAGTTATTTTGGGCAAGGTTGTCAGGCAGAATGTACTCTTTCTCTGAGTAAGGAGCTTAACTTTGAACAGATGATCTTCTCCACCTTAAGCTTGCATTTGTAAGAAACGAGGTGGGTTATAGCAAAGTCAAGCTGGTGTAGAATAGGATGGAGGAAGGCCTGAGCCAGTCTGTTAAGAAGGGGCAGCAGTCTGAGTTCCAGACTTGTAAATGGAAGGTTGTGGGTTGAATCTCAGGTGAGAGAAAGCTGTTGTTTCACCTGAATTGTGTGAACCTGAGTTGTGTAAAAACTGAGTGAATTGGCCAAATGCAAGTTGCTTTGTGTAAAAGTGACAGCCAAGAAAAACAGTTTAAAAAAATTAGTTATTAGTTCAGTGTTTTCTATATTTACTGCCATTACAAATGGCATTTCAGTTTAGGGCTTTTTGAACACTTAAGTAAGCCTAGACTCTAAAGGCAATTGTCCTTAACCAAATTTAAAAAAAATACATTTTTATACTACTGAAAACCACTGAAAAACTAGATGTTTGAATATACAATATGTTATTAAAGAAATAAAAACGAATTGGTCTGCTAAGGCATAGTGCCAAAATGCTCGTGTACCACCTGAGGATTATCGGTTGCAGATGCAAGGTTCTCATTCAGATATTCTCCCAAGTAACACCTTTCCTCTCTTCCCAACCAAACTAAAAATACTAATTATTGAGAGCATTTTTGTTATGCCTCTGCAATGTAATTGGGGTGTGTTCTGAAGTCTTTTTGTTTAAGTTCTTTGGTCCATTTTGTTGGTCCAAATAGAGATCTGGACAGATCCTGTAAGGCTGCTGCACTTGTCTGATGACATACAGAAGCCTTGAGATGGGTGGCTGAATCCAGCTGCATGTGCAGAAGCTGAGCAAGGAGGGAAAAGTGAAACTAAACGCAATCTGTGTTCGTCACGAACACAAGCAAGCAGTCCAGAGAGCGGTCAGGCAAGCGGGGTCGAAGCACAGGTGAACACGGATGAAAGCGAAATGGGAAAAGCCAGAGACGTGGTCACAAACAAGCAAGAGACTAGACCAGAGGAAACGTGAGCCGTGGGCAAGACTCATGACTGAGCGGGGAATCCGGTCATCACTGGAGATTAAATATCTGCTGGTGAGCAAGGTAAGTGATGGTTGATTGCACACAGATGGGAAAAGCATCTGTCCTGCTTTTATTGTTATGGTAGCAGATGCATTAACAGTCTGAGCCGAGGCCTTCCTGGGCGCAGTGTTCCTAGTCTCAAAAGGGGTTGCTTGTGTCGTGTTTTTGGTGGTTTTAAATTAAAATGTAAATGAAAAAGAAGTCTTCAGCTCAGATGCAAAGTTTTATTACAAAATAATATCATAACCAAACCACAACAAAAAGCATCATTATTTAAAATCCACATCAGCCCTATGAATTAAAATCTGTAATTTGCCATTTTGAGTCTGCCAACATAATGGGAACAGTTAGGGAAAGAAATTGGCAAAATGACATAATTCCTGGGAAACATTGTAATAGAGGAAAAACTGCTTTGACTATGTTGTCGGACTGTCTACAATTCTTTGCTGATGTTTAAAGATCACATTTAAGGCAACACTAAATCTCAGTGAGAACATGTAGGAGCCTGAGCTTTTGAAAAACAGCCCCTCAGCATGATGCTATAATCATTGTCCTATTTTCCAGAGCATTCCAAAGATGAAATGTGATGCCCCTTTAGAAATCTGGGAAAAGAAAAGCTATAACACACTTTGATTTTACATTGACTCCCTATTACAAAGCACAACTCCTTAAGCAGGAATGACTACTGAACATGATACTGAGCCTGTATGAGCTCAGTGCTCTTGAAAAATAATCAAATAAGCAAATTATTTCTGTACCATCAGTTTAAGGAGCACAAGAGATAAAGATTACTATTACTGGATCTTTATTTACCAGCATGTCATTCCTGTTCATGTTTCCACTAGATCTTGAGAAAGAGGTTAGATTTTTCAATTATTTTCCCCTCTGAAGTGATCTATAGCGGATGTTTCCCAGTTCCTAGGCTGGTCCTGGCACAACACTGTGTCTTTTTTTAACCAGATGAGTTCTTCATCACAAACTAATTTATTTCAGTTTTTTTTATTTTGGACATATTTGTACATTTTGTTTTCAGCTCTGAAAAGGTCAGATGGGATTAGTATGCTCTATCAACCCTGAATTCATTTCGATGCATCTTAACGTCCCTCATTCACATGTACTGCCTGAATTGTGACCAGGTGGACCACAGCTGGGAGAAATCTGTTCAATATAGAGTCTGGTGCAGGGTTATTCCCACTGTGGATGCATCGGTGTGTCTGAGGGTATCATTCACACCTCATCTAACATCAATTGATCAAGTACTAAGAGCAATTTAGGGAGAAATAACACTAAGCAAGTAAAGGGGAGACAATTGTAAAGTCTCCTTGTAGTTAGGTGTTTTTGACACTCGGGACCGATTGAAGAAACAAGCTTAGAAACAGAACAACATCTAAATAATCAAGCAGATGAATTAAGTCCTCAGTAAGCACTGGAGAGTTAGAAAACTCAGCTGGACTGAACACTTTAGACACAGTGTTGCTCCTGGACCAGGGTTGGAAACCTGCAGTCTGAATTCTCACACTTCTGAAAAATAAATGCTTGATTTCCGCTACACTTTCTCACTGGCTGAAAAGGCTTAAAAAATATAACCTCAATGGTTTACACCAGGGATATCCTGGTCCTGGTCCAGCAGGGTCAGAGCGTCTGAAGCTTTTTATTCTAATTCATCTCTTAATGAGCTTGTTTGGTACTGCCCTCACTGCACAGTTCTCATAGATTTTCTACCTCTTTAAGCATTCTTACGCTACTTTCCAAAGACTTTGACCCTACACTGCCACACCAGCTCTCCAGGACCAGGATTAAACTCCTCAACCCCAAGGAAGAAAAGCACAAATGAGCTTCCAGTCTTAATCATAATTTAGAGCCAAACCAAGGGTTGTCCACCTTTTAGTTTAAGCTGGTGGTTCTGAAGGCATATCTACATGAAACCTCAGAGAGAAATCGACAGAAGGCACATGGGAACGATTCATTCGGCATCACCTTATCTGCTGTGAACAGATGCCGTTTTGGAGATTCTAATCTGAACACTGTGGAGAGGAAGCAGACTCCATTTCAACGCGTGGCTGTTTCAGCGTCGGATGATTGGAAGCAAGAGAGATTCTCTGGGATTTTAATGACGTGAATCAAGACCCCCGTAATCTCCGTTCCAAGACGCAAAGATTCATTTCCTGTAGTTTGTGTGGGTATGATATTCCAGGCAGAGCAGGAGAAGATTATTTTCTTTTCAGTCCTTATCATTTTGTTGTTCTTTCTCCCCCCTGTGCATATACACAGAGAGAGGGAGAACAGCCTTTCATGGTCCTAAAGGGTCATACATGAAATATGTCACACTTCCAAAGCAACAATATCACAGAAAGTGAAACGTGGACTAAATCAATTTCATTTATCTTTTACGCTGGTGGGCGCTGGTCTTGGGTCTTGTTCTTGAGCAGCTGGTAGTCCAACCCAAAAGACAAGCTGGATACAGATACAGTAGATGCGGGGGGGGGAAATGTTCACTGTCATAGTTTGCATACTGTACAATGGCACAATTGTGAAAATGGTAATCCCTTGAATCTTCAGTGACTCGGCTCAAATAGCGAATAGTGAAAATAAATCTGAAATGAAAAACAAAAGGTTCCTTCTGGGCTTGAGCAATGAGGACCAGAAGACCCTGCAGCCCAGGGAATTCTACAGACAGTCCAGCTGCTGTTTCTTCCCTGGATGTTCTGTTGGGATCACACTTGGCAGATGTTGTAATACACTGTAGGCCGCTCAGTTACGGTGTCCCCAATCACTTCAAACACACAGTCTTTGTTCGCCAGCAGTGGAATCTCTGTCATGGGTAGGTCCTGGATGCCACTAGAGCGGTTCTCCTGGAACACAGACAGTAAAAAAACTGCTTAATTTTGCCACAGTTCTTTGTCTTTATTTTTGTACAAATCTACTTCACAGGCTATATTTCAGTACAAAGAACATAATTGTAAACTCACCAAATGTGCCCAAAAAGATATAAGTGCAAAAATATAGATATATGGAGTAAAAATAATGCCAAACCTTGTTTGGGTCTGTCTGAAAGTCTTTCCGACAAATATGAGCGATTATTCCTGCAGCAAGTGCGTCTCCTAGCACATTGATCATTGTCCTGAACCGATCCCTGAAAGGACACAGGAGGGGAGTTATCACACTCAGGTCCCTTGACCTTCAGAACCACTCATGAGTCTGTCCATCCAGTTTCTGACAGCTTCATCCACTTCAGACTCATTGGAGCCTATCCTGGCAAGCAAAGCGCACAAGGTGGGACACACCCTGGATGGGATGCCAGTCCATCACAGGGCACACACAGACACACACACCCTCACACCAGGGCTAATTCTTCCAGAAGAAATTTAACCCACAAAATGCTGCCTTTGGACTGCAGGAGGAGACCCACACGGGCAGAATATACAAACTCCATGCAGATGGTACACAGGAATTGAACCCTGGACCCCAGTGCTGCGCGGCAGCAATGCTAACAGCTGTGCCACTGTGATACCCTCTTCAAAACTCATTTATTAAAAAATCAGTCAATTTTTTTCCCCATGTGAGCAAAAGACTGTGGGAATTGAACAGGTAATTTGCTCTCAGTGGGTAACTGGACTTTACACGAAGAATGAAGAGAGGTCTGTCCTTATATTAAAAACAAAAAGGTTTTTAAAAGCTTAGAAATCCATGCATTTGCATTGAAGAGGGTTGCAAACCTTGGCTGGGATGTTTTACTTACAGGGCCCAGTCCACTGCCACGATCAGGGAGATGTCATCCGGTGGCAGGCCTACGGAGGTCAACACTATCACCATGGTAACGAGGCCTGCCTGCGGGATCCCAGCTGCTCCTATACTTGCTGCTGTTGCTGTTATACTGCAGGGGAACAGAAGGAGTAAGTCAGTCTCATCAGTGCAGGGGAGTCGCACACAGTGCTGCGTGAGAGCTGGGGCTTTCTGGAGCTTTGATTTCTGCACACCTTCAACAAGAGTAAAGAATAATTGCCTTAAAATCTTAATTTTACCCGGCAGAAGTTACCTGATTGTGACCAGCTGCCCGAAGTCCAGTTCGTAGTCATTGACCTGCGCGATGAAGATGGCAGCCACTGCTTCGTACAGGGCTGTGCCGTCCATGTTGATGGTGGCGCCCACGGGCAGGACGAACCTGGCTATTCTCCGGTCGATGCCATTGTTCTCCAGCAAGCACTTCATGGTGATGGGCAGAGTGGCGGAACTAGAGGACAGCAGGACAGCACAATTCAAGAGCCCTGTCTCCCAGTCATTCCCCAAGGTCAGCTGCCCGGGCTGCAGTCTTTTAAAAATACAAAACTGCCCAGTCACTTCTTCAGTTACACCCACCAATTTCAAATCATGTTTTTCGTGGCTCAGCTTGCAGCTATGAACCCTGCCACCACGTGCAGCGGAGAATGAGGAAGTGCAGTCAGAAAGGCCACCTGCTCCCTAAACATGCAGGCTGGACCGGGAGCAACAGGGCTCTGCTCAGGAGTTTGAGCAGCAAGTTCTTCAGACATTAATAGACACTAAAACACAATGGAAACTGGTACTGTATATGTACAGAGCTTTCAACTGGTTTCTCATAACTTTGCATTTCCCTGTGGGAGATATGGGACATCGAGGAAACCCAGTTCCAGTTGAAGCTGGGAAGCGGTACCTTGAAGAGGTTGCCAGGGCGATGACCAGGGCCTGCAGAAGCCCGCGAATGAACTTGAAGGGGTTCTTCCGGGTCAGGATGAGGTAGAACAGGGGGAGGAGAATGAGCCCGTGAATGAGGAGGCCTGACAGGACCGTGATTGCGTACATCCCCAGCTTCTGTCCCACCTCAGACGGATCTTCCATCTCCAGGATTTTTCCGGCCACTAGGAACACAATTCCAAAGGGAAAATACCTGTGAATTAAAAAAAGATGCTTGACTTGTAAGACGGAACAGAAAATACCGATTAAGTTCACATGAAATACCCTGAATGTTTTCGTGGTGGTGGGTGTTTATTGGGAAGCAATATAGGCTGTGTTACTTTGCTGCTTCAAGTTGAATTCTGCTGTCTTTGATATGTGCAGCATGAGAGAATCTACTTTCCTGCCCGGAGGGTTGAGGTGTCAATGTGAGGCTTCTGCAGGGAGAAGCCAGTCCAGTGCTTGAAAAGAGCTGAATGAGACTGAGAGTTGCAGCTGTGATAAACCAGGAGGGACAGAGGAGAAGAGAAGACTGGTGACGTGAGTAACGTGATTATTGTTTAACCATTTTTATTCTTTAGAGCGCTGGAATTAATTCAACCCCTTGTATAATTGGGGAAAGGTTTCTGACAAGTAGAGCTAGAACTTTGGTAGGAGTCAGGTTTTTGTTTTGATTATTTTGGTTTACAAAATAAATGCGGAGGAAACAAACTTTATGAATTAATTTCAAATATAAGCAGTTTATTGTTCAGCCATCTGGCATTTTGCATCTTTAATCATTTTAACAGCAAAACAGGAAAAGTACTGCTTAGCAGTGACCCACAAATACCACACCTCTATATTCACTGGCCAAAACGTTGTATCGCTGAGCCATTTCTTTGCAGCATTAACAAGGAGGCCCAGGACAGAGGTGGAGATTAGGATGTTTCTCTCTTATGTCGTAATGAACTACAGCCAGCAACTCTAGACCTTTCAACCAGATACACCACATGCGCACACACTGAATGTAGCAAACAACAGTGACTGCTGCAGGGTCGATACAATATTTTAACTTAATATCCAGTCAAATAAAGAAACTATGCTGACTTCAATCACCTTCCTTGGCCAAAACAATCCCCATATTGATTGGTTTATCCTTATGCTCTTAAACGCTGCCCATGGCTCCTTTACATTCTGATATTATTGTATTTTCTGTGAGGTATAAGGCTCATGTTACAACTCACCAAACAGCTGCATTAATGATCTTCATGACACACTCGTTAATGCACTGACAGACGTTGACCATTGGTGTCCCTCTTTCTCCCATCTTCCCCAGCAACAGGCCTTCAAAGAAAGGGCAAGAAGAGCTCTGTGAGATGGAGGCAAGCGTGCAACAAAAAGGTATACTAATAAGCTGTCAAGAATCAGTTCCCATTTTAGAGTCTTTGAGCTCTTAATGCTGCTTTAAGAAAAACTAGAGGAAATCCGGTTTTGGGGCTTTAAAAAGTCCTTCCATCCATTTTCTAACTGTTTTTCTAACATCATTTTCTGGGTTATGGAGAAGCCAGAGCCTATCCCAGCAAGCAACAGGTGCAGGATGGGATACACACAGGATAGAACGCCAGTTCATCGCAGGGCAGAGGGACACAAATGCACACACTCACACCAGGACCAATTTTCCCAGGAACCAAGTGGACTGCAGGAGGAAACCCACATGAACACAAAGAGAACATACAGACTCCACACAGACAGCACCCCAGGAATTGAACCCAGGGCCCCAGTGGTGCATGCCAGCCATGCTAACCAGTGCTCCTGACCCTGAAGTCTTTTCTTTCTGAAGTGTCTCCGGCGTCACCCCGACCCCTCATCACCGAGTCCCCTGGTACCTATGGTGGCCGAGAAGATGACCACGCCCAGCACGTTCATCCCCTTGCTGCTTCCCGGGATGGACTTGTAGTCAACCTGTGGTGACGGGGTGAGCTCCAGAAACACAGGCCGGCCCATGTTGGGATTGGTCTCGTCGGGGACAAAATAGACATAGTTGGGCGAAACGCCAGCGATTCGGCCACTCGAAGCCGGTCTGAGGACTGGAACCAGCTGTGTGCGATACTAGAACAGACACAATGAAACAAAGCACTTCAGTCCAGAGAGAACACGCCACATTTCACAGAACCAAATGCCTTGACAAAATATTCAGCCTTTTTAATGTATATTTAGTCTTTTTTAAGGACACTGTTGTTTGTTAAATAATATGAATGAAACAATCCTAATCATGGCAAATTCTTCTTACCTGTTGGAATGTTGCTTCGATCAGATTGGCAGGAAACATATTCCTGTGAAGAAACCAAGAAAAGAGCATTGTTTTTGTTTTTTTAAATGAAATGAAGGTCGGAATCTTCCGTTAGGGTTAGTTACCATGACTTGGTAGCAGCTGTATTTAAGCTTGAATACAAGAATGACAGAACAGACACAGGGCTGTGTGGATGGCGGTTCAGCAAGAAGCTTGGCCAGGTTGTGAGCTCCACCCCTCCTCCCAGCTGTCTAGCAGCTGGATTTCTGGACCAGCTTCAGAACTAACTTGCCGTCTTGTTGTAACTTAACAGTAGAATCCTGAGCAAGACGTTATTTGACCATAACAGCTAGTGTGATTATGTAGGATTTGTCGGATACAAAGGCTACCCTGCTGCTGCCCGAGGAAGAGCTTCGTGCTTGAAAAGAGTTCCTATTTGCTCTTTTCTGTCTGCATCAATCCATCATTGTGTTCTTCTTGCTGTTGAGGCACAGTTTATTATTTCACCCTCACTGAGGTAAGACTGAACTCCTTTTTTCACTTTGAAAATGAAGTGGCGAGCGACGGAGGGGCGCTATGGATACTGTATGTTCAGCCTGCTGTCTGGTGCTGGCACAGCACAGAGGGCAGCTTCCTGGAGAGTCAAATACATTTGGTGTCGTGATCGGATTAGTCTCTGGAAGTAGTTAGCGTTGCGGTAGATAAGACGTTCTTGCGGCACGGATTACTAAAAATACTGTAATACCACTGTGCCTTAATGGGATTGTTATGAAGCCGAGACAAAAACCTCAGACCAGGGATCCAGCATCTTAATAAAGCAGTGTCTCAGAATTAAGAGCTTGATGCTCTTATAAGCAAATAACATTGGCAGAATATCATGTTCTGTACAAACCTGTAAGGGATACTGGAAATTGGTACAAAACCCGTTAAGGAAGCAGATTTTCTGATTTGAGCGAAACCACTTCAGTAGGGTAGGTTATATGGTTTGTACAATGATCAAATCTATACAAATGCCCTATCCCACTAGAGGAAGCAACATTTATAAGCTGCTTCAATGTTTCTCATGATCTTTCATATGTTCACAGCCCAAAAAGTAATCAGAATCTCCCGTGTGAATGCCTATAAACCAAACCTTTTTCATATCCATAATACAGAATATTAATCATTCTCATAAATTAGTAATAAGAAAATACACTATATTACATGGCAGTGCAAAATCTAAAAATTATTTGCAGAAAATAGTCTTTCAATTAAGAAACAAAAAGCTGCAAAGTCAGAAACAGCGTGTTTATAAGAGATAGGAACAGTTGGTCCTTCCTGTTAATTCCTTTTAGTACTGTGGCATAAGAGCCAAAATTTGTATCATCTTTGGAATGACCCTTCTTATTCTGGGTCACATTGTCTCCATTTGTCTGTCTGTCCAGTCAGCATACACATGCCAGAGAGCGGCCCGTAAACGCACGCCGCACACACAGGGTTTACCTGATGAGGTCTAGCAGGGCGTCCGCGGAGGTCATGACCGGCCCGCCCCCCACTCGGCTGCCTTCCTTCTCGGAGGCGTTGCCAGGGTGGATGATGAGCACCAGGACGATGCCCACGATCACGGCCATGAAGGTGGTCCAGAGGTAGTACGTGATGGTGATCAGGCCCATGCGGCCACACGCCTTGGTGTCCATGGCAGACAGGCCCGACATTAAGCTGGAGAGGAGACAGTCAAAGCAGCTCATGGTTATGGGCAGCAGAAGGCAGCTGAGATCTTCTGTGGAGCTCCAGTGGACAACAGTCTCTTCTTCTTGTCCCTGAGAAAGCATGGAGGACTCCTGCACTGTCTGAAGGAGACAGACCTGTGCTCTCTGTGTGCTGCAGGGTGTTAATTGTTTTCCTTTACTCAGCTGTCAACTTATTCATTGTTAGGAAGTAACTTGAAACTGAAATGTGACTATCAAGCTGTGCATACAGAGTCTTTACAACCTTGAAGCCTGTCAGGAACAAACCCAGCCTTGGCCAGATGAGCAGCACTAGGCGGGAAAACTCTAAAGATGTTCTGATGCTCTTCCCTTTGATCCAGAAATTCCAAACCAAAGCCCCAGTATTGTAACTCTGTGCTGTGGTGCTGTAGGTGTGAGACTGCAACCGGGGATTCTGACAATTTCTGGTCATTACAAATGCTTTGGAACTGTGCAGAAGAGCAGGGGTCTACCTTGGTGAAAGTCCATGTTCTTGCTCTACCACTCTTCCTACCTCTTAAATTCCCCCCTCTTTTTTTAAATCTGCAACACAATCTACAGTTCCACACTATCCACAGTGTATAAGAGTTGCTGGTGCAAATTAGAAGCCTCTCGCTACAACCAGTCATGGCTGTAGTTCATTCATGGAAATACTGAGTTACCTTCTCAGATCTGGCTGGGGTGGTTGGTACTGGAGCTGTCACCGCCTGTACCCACCCACATACACACACACACCTCCCAGGATGCATCAGGGCTCACCAAACACTCATGGTTATTCTGTGCAATAAGAGAAAGCTTCCTCCAGGGACCCTACTCTCCTGTCCCACCCCTGTGCCCTCCCCTGGAGAAACATAGAACTAACCCCCCCTGCGATATAGGGGCTACCCGCACAAAACCCTGCCGCTTATTAAGTGGTTCTCATGCCGAAGAACACAATACAATGAAAAGAATTAAGACTGACATAGTGACAGCCCAACCTGTGCAGTTATCTTGTTCTTATTATTAAATTTAAAAAATCACAGTATAAGTACATTAGTATAACCCTTTCTTATATCCTTTATTTCTTTTAAAAGAAGTATAGAACCTAAGGAAAACCAGCACATCTTACCTGGAAGTGATGAGAGGAAGAATCAGCATCTTCAGCATCCTCATGAGGAGCTCCCCGGGGAAGGAGAAGTAGATTTTTGCCTAGACAGGGAACAGAAGGCATGTAGAGACATTGTTTATTACCAACAGCCGTTTGTGTACGCGGACAGACCATGGCAGAGAAAGGCAGTGGGTGTCTTATGGTGAAATGGATCTAGTATTGGGAAACACTGCCAGCTTTCAAAGCATGAAGGCTTACTGCTTGATCTCTCAGCACTGATATAATAATCAAGGTAGCTTGGAACTAATATTTCAAAGTGACTGGAATTTAACCTGTTACCTCTGTTTCATTACCTTTTTATCTTGACTGTTAGACTAATGGGAGGTGGGTAACACTGCTGCCTCACAGCTGTCTGATCCTGAGTTTGAATGAAGCTGAGATGCCTTCTAGGTGGAGTCTGCATGGTCTCATCTTGTTCACATGGCTTTTTTTCCCCAAATGCCACCATGCCCTACTACCTTCCAAAGACGTGCTAACCAGGATGAAGACATGTGCACCCTGCCATGGACTGGCTTCCTGTCCCGGGCGTATTCACACCCTGGGTGAGTTAGCATGGGCCCAGCTTGCTAAGACACCTCAAAGATAAAGCGGTTACTGACGCTGGATGGATAGAAGGGGTACCAATTTCTCAGCACAGTTCTCCTGAAATTCAGCTGGTGAAGCAATATCTCACATTTACACCTGGACCAAGTCATAGGGCCCAGGTCTGTTTCAGACTGTCAGCGTGTGACTGAGCTGGGGCTGCTGGCAAGGGCTTAGTTTCTCCACCTTTACAAGTCTCTTCCACCTTTACATCACAATTGAATTATCTGTTGTAACGAGAGCAGCAGGCATTGCATCATGGCCTCTCACATGTTAGTTGTTAGCATAAAGCTGCTCACACCATCCATTAAAGCAGTTATTTTAGAAATTGGAAAAAGGGTGCAATTTGATCTTTAACAGTTAGAAACACACTAATGAAGGATTGTTCAAAACTTCACTAATACTAACAGTACTAATTCACATAATGTACAGATGACATAACCATAACTTTAATTTAAATTGGTCTGAAAATCTTATGAGTCTATACAGATTAGGTATTTCATATATGGTTTAAGTATTTTATTATAAACATGAGTACTGATATTTTATAGCTCTGTTTTAAAATCTACAAACTAGAAGCTTGTATTTCATTGCCTTCCAAGGCTTCAGCACTCAGATAAGCTCACTTAGTGGCACTGGGATTTGTGTGCAACTAGTGAGAGAGTCTTATCTGGCTTAAAGCTGCTGGTGATGTGTGTTAAGCTGTTACTTTTTTATCAATGGGATTTCTTCCCCCACTATGCAATGTAACGTGCTGCTGTGGTATAACATGGTAAAAGAGGGTAAATGGGCTATATAAGCCTGCTTGAATTTTTTAGTGAAAGATTGTAGATGTTTTCTAGAAGAATAAATCTCCTTTATGTTATTTAACTTCATGGACCAGTCTGGTGCAGATCAGCTAAGAAAGAGAGCTCAGCAGAAACGGCTGAATGCCAGCTCAGGCACACCAGGGTTAGGAAACTGTTCTACTGCTGTCTTTCTAGAGTTAAGTGGACATTTGTAATAAAGCTTGATGACTGAATTGCACTAATATAAAGCAAGAACTAGTGCTCACCAGAGCTGTGCAAAGCCCCTCTCACACATTCAGAGTGTTAATTCCAGACAAAAACATCTTGAAAAGACTGGTCTGCAGTGAGCAACGAAAGGAAACAACTTGCTGACTTGCATTATTGGATTTGATGCCAAACCCTTGAGCTCACAACAAATGATCTCATATTTGTTTGCCATTCTGTATGTCAGTAAAATGGAGCTTCCAGCCTCCTGCCATGAACCAAAACTCAAGAATGCCCGTTTTGCTCCACGCTTACCTGTTCGGAGAGCTCCAAGTCCCTGAGCAAGAAACCCAGCAGGCAGCCGCCCACCACCGACATCACAGACAGCGACAACAGGCCATTGCGCTTGCAGAAATCCCTGCCCCAGGCTTTCAGGCGATCCCAGTTGAGGGCTAACAGGCTCTGCAGGGAGTTTTTCATACATTCCAGCATGGCTTTCCAGAGGGCAGAGAGACAGAAGAGACTGCTCAGAGGGCTCGTGGTGCTGGCCTGTGTCGGCAGAAGTAACTGGTCCATACTAAAATCCCCACTCGCAGGAAGTGCGACGCAGGCCAATTTGTGTAAACCTTTCTAACTTAGGATCAAGCAATCAGGGATTAATTGATGCTCAAGTCCCCAGGAGACTATGAAATGCTAAGGCCCCTAAGGAGCTTAGGACAGCGGAATGAAATTTAACACTTCTTTGTTGCTGCTTGCGAGGCCTTGTTTTAAAATGTTGGTTCTTAATTGAATGAATCTAAACCAGGAGGGTATTGTAAAAGTTTTAGAAGATGTGTATCAGCTCCCTAACTTTCAGGCAACTCCAAACCAATGCCTGATGGAGATAAATAGTGTTTATGCAATCTGTGATAAGACTTCATTAAAAACACCACATATTCAGCATTTATTATGCAGTTGTTTGCGAGTAATCAATGTAAATCATGTACAACCACTATGTAATTGGTTTGTTTAAAAAATATTTTTGAATGTCATGTATATTCTGAGGGCAGTTGCATCACTTCACACAAAAAGTGTTCTGTGTTCTGGCAAAACATGACTTGGAGCTCATTGCACTGATCTGGTAAAGGAGTGGAGGCTGTTTTCTGTTTAGAACCAGAAAAAAAAAGCTTTTCTGCTACATCCTCTAAAGAACCTTCTGGTTTTTAAAGTAAGATATATACAGAATATTTGTCCATTTCATTGGTCAGAGTTAGTTATGTCACACTGACAAGCCCACACGTGAAAGACAGAATTAAATTCTCTTTAGGTTTTGTCCCTTGCTTCAATATTAAATGGAAAGAACAAATTCAAAATGAATTGCCATAAATCATGGTAAATGCTGGACAGGCTGAGTGGGCTAAATGGCTCCTATAGCTTGTAACCTTTCTTTGTTTCTTTCGCAAACAATATTTACACATCAGTAAATTATCCTGCTTCAACTTTGGGTTTGATTCGCGTATCCTCTGCACTAAATAATGAATGATATTTTAATGTTTCTCAAATCTAATTGTGCATGATGAGTATTGTTCTATTAGAGAATCTAGAAAAGTAAAGTTGCCTTATAAATCTCGGCCATGTCGTGCTTTCTACAAGATGCACACCCTCTCTCGCTCAGGATGAAAAAAGGGGAAAGAGATTTATATATACAGTATACTTGAATAAATATTCATTGCTTGGCTTTTTTGATCAATAATTCCTTAGAAATTAATTTTCCTTAAAAGTAACAAATGCAGAACACACTGGTCATTGTATTTGGAATTAGTGTGAAACAGCTTTTGCAAAAATAAAATCCTCACAGGCATACTTTCATAGTGACAGCCTGCCTACAGTACAAACATGTAAAGTTCGTTGTATGTTGAACGAATTCATATTTAGGAAACTGAGGTATTGTTATCTTTTCTATTTCAAGAACTCAAATAGATACAAATAATTTTGTACCCGGCTTTTTTTGTCTATTTAAAACACCAGAATGTCTAAAACGCCTTGTAAAAATGTACAGAGAGAAGTCCTCTGGACTCATGCTGTACAGGACATTGTATTGAGGGTGGCTTTCTGTTTCTGCAACATCTTAGAGTTTAATTTAGAAGAAGATTTTATTATGGGAACTGGCTCTGAGACAAGCCCTGCCCCACAACCTCTGGATCGTAATGTCTGGGTCTGTTTTAATGACATTAGAACAAAGAATCAGGGATAGAGTGTTTTCACCTGTGCTAAATTTACACTAGTTCCTTAAGTAAAGACAATCTAATCTAAAGCAGAGAGCAGCAAGCGTGATTCCAATAATCAGTCATGGTATTGATGTTCCCTCCTTTTGCTCCAATCACAGGCAATCACATTTCTTTGACGTTTTTAAACGTCTTGCCTTTGTCCCATTACCTGCTTCCTATATCCAAGCAAACCTGCAGGACAAAGCCTGCCAAGCCTCCCTGTGTTTCAAGTAGGCCTACAGAGGTGACTTGAATTCACAGCCCATAGACAAGGCATATGTGTCTATACACCCACTGTCCAAAATATTAGGAACTTTCAGTTACATAGAGTGTTGCAATGTCAGGCACTGCATGGATAACTTTAGGAGCATGAGGCATGATTCCCTGACCAGAACAATGCCAGAAATGTCCAGATTTCACCCCTATTGAATAAGGGGGAAAATCTGTGGAAACACTGTTCAGTCTCACTGCAGGCAATCCTGGTAGCAGAGAGGGTGGGACTGGGCAGCACATATTGCTGAGCCTTGTGGGGAAAAAAGGCCACATCCAGCTCAAGCTGCTTTTGTGCTCACAGAGGTCCAACATCTAGATCTTGATTCCAGATGATTAACAATACTTTTGCACTGTTCAGACATATGGATAATGTGTTTGAATCTCTTCTTTTCTGGTATTTTAAACTCCTCTTACTGCTCATCTTCCATTAAGAGTTATTGTCACGAAGTGCTGGCATGCTTAACTACAAGCAATCCAGTGCGGATGAATAAGCAGATGAGTCGTCTCCTAGATTTCCTTCAGCTGCATGGGGCTGCTGTGTTTTATTTGTAGATCGAGGCTGTAAAACGCATTAGATCGCATCTCCAGTGGAACAAGCACACGGAGACAGCAGTGAACTTCCCCAATCTGTCTCCCGTGCCAAGCCCAGAAGTAGGCTGTGCTCCGGCTGCTCCAAGTCCATCACATGCACCAGACCTTTGTGGGTTTTAATTCGATTAGCCCCCCCCCCCCAAGCCAGTGTCTCTGTAGTCGCAGCATTAAGCAGTTCCTTCCATAGTAAAATGAACTTCATTTTCGCACAAACTGCCAATTGCCCACCAGGACAATAAGAGCGTCCGGTGAAAAAAGAAATAGTACACACCCAGTTGTTCTCTACAGGAAGCGTACTGTACATGTGTTGGAGCTAACGATATAAAAGGCTAAATGAAATCAAGATGTCTGGAAAAATTTGTGAGGCCATGAACTGTTGTTAAAAGTCTTGTGTTGGTCCGCCTAACCATTTTCTAACTGCTTCGTCCACTGCAAGGTCACAGGGGAGCTTGTCTCAGCAAGCAACAGGCATCCAGCACCCAGAGGAAACCCACATGAACATACAAACATACAAACTCCACACAGACAGCATCCAAAGAACTGAACCCAGGGCACCACTGCTTTCTAGCTGCGTCCAGAGCTAATACACATGAAACTAACCTGGACTAGACGGTTTAGAGGTGTGTGGTCACCTCAGGAGTGGTGACTCCTGCAAATCAAACACTATCACACTGCACTGTCTGAACCAGTCAGCCATAATATAATAATATTATTATTTCAGGAATTTACTGAGCAAGACCCTTACATTACGCATACAAAAGCACAAATTAATGTACCTTGAACATGTTTCTTATATCAGGTTTAACACAGGAACTAAGAAACTAAACAGAATCTGGGCCATTTGCCACTGTGGGTTCTTATTTCCAGCCGTTTCTGAGAACACGTTGTCTCAATAGGCACGGTACATATGTTTCATACGTAATTGTTGCCCAACTGTAGCAGTGACATAACCTGCCATCTCACACATAAAGAAGGAAAACTGACAGGTGCCTTTCTGACTGTGGCATAGGAAGTCAATGATGGTTTAAGAACCTTCATTGAGGGCAGTAATGATTAGCCTGGTATTTGTAGAACCACTTCTGTGAAAAGAGGATTACATCTAAGCATCCTTTCTGAGTTGAAGTGAGAGAAGAACTTGGTTATGTAAGCCAATGTAATTTGTCAAACATGTCAAGTGTTACTCTCTCCTCTAACACCAACTCTGAGAGCTGGAAAAAAGGGCCGCTGTGTCTCTGATTTCAACTTACTTAAGTAGGTAATTATATATCTCAGAGCGCACATAAGGCATTCTTGAAACATTCTGCATTTATTACAAAAGGAAATATTAAAGGCCATTGCTAATACTGCTATACAACATCTTCATATAGTTTAGAGAAATAGTTAGGTCACACAGCTGTGAGTTGTTTTTATTTCTTATTTATTGTGTTGTTTTTTGGGATTAGATTCTGGTTTGTGCTGTTTTTATTAAAAACCCAAGCACTTTTCTCTTAATAGGTAATGCATCGCTGCCACACAACTGGGTGGTTGTATTTACTTTTGTATTGGACTCAGTTCTTGAAACCTTGGCACAGGACATCGTTACAGTATGTCTTCCACCTCACAGAAATCACTTGCTACAGTACAATGAAAAAAAATGCAAATACATTCATAAATAAATCTTTGTAACTACATCATAAATAAAACTTCTAACAGGGTAATTTTAACCTTTAAAAGTTTGAAAATGTCTATAGAATTGACTTGTGTTTGCTAGAACACAGATAATGAAATAAACATAAACCTGCTTTATCAAAAATGTCTAATGCTATGTAGCAAAATTATAAAAAACAATGTACTGTCAGCTAATGAGTTTCATTAGGATTAAAAACCTTCTCATCCTTATATATAGGGATTTCTCTATCTTTGCTTAATATTGATCTGATAACACAGTACATCAACTACAGAACACCAACAACATAATAGAAAAACATCTATATATTTCTAGTGAAAGGAATAACAGGGTCTTGTGAGGGTGGAGTGGGGCCAATCATTATTTAGAATGATTTCTAGGAAATGTTCCAGAGTGGAGCCATTTTCACCAAGAGCAGGATCTGACCTTTTGACGGCAGGCTGCCACCTGTCTGTCACAATGAGGAACTGCAGACGTGTACTAAGCAATACAGTACAGTTCTTAGGATGACAGTAATCATAAATGGCCTGTGCGTTAAGTGGTGTTGCTGTGGACTTATCTGCTTATGTAATCATAAATGCGTCAAAGAGGGTGTCTTCCAGTTACAATTCCATTGTCTCTTTCTGCAGACAGCTGCTTTCAGATTTGGTTACTATTTTCTTTGTCTTTCAGAAACACTTCTTTTTCTTAACCTCTTAATCCACCTCTTAATGTACACCAAAGCAGTTTAGTCACTGAACACAAAATATCCATCTCTTTCAAGCTACACATTGCTTTTTTACTCATTGTTGTTATCTATTGTCTTTACTTGATTTTGTGTATTACCCTTTCTTGCCTTTTAAGAACAACGCCCTCATGGAAACTGTTAACAGCAAGCATTGTGCAAGCCTACTGGGTACTCATCAGGACATGCATGTGTGCAATCCCAGCATGGGCCTCAGTAAAAAAACAAGACAGCTCTTCAAGACCACTGGCTGCTGTCTCTTAATCAAGACCACTGTCCGTGTTTGGTCCTGTGATGGACTGGAACCCCAATCAGGTCGCTGTCCTGCCTGGGATCCTGTGTTCCTGGGATAGGCTTTGAGCTGCTGGGACTCAGGACTAAACGGATTGGTGGTAGTGCATGGATGTGTGACTACTCCTTTCGCTGTGCCTTTGTTTTATTCTAAATCTCTGGCTGTAGGTAAGAGGATTGAGGCTGTGTTACAATAAAACCCTCCCTGTATCTATTCTTGTAGTAAGGTGGCAGTGAGACAGCTAAGCTGATTTGGGGATTGCCCTTTGTAACCACATGGCCAGGAGGCTGATGCTCACAGGAACTCACAAGTGTTACTTTCACATTCTGTAGCTTCAGAAAGGCCTCAGAAACTGTTCTGGAATCCTTCTTTACATAAAGATTGAAGCTATGCGTCCAAGTCACCCAGCTATGTGACTGGACAGCTGGACGAAACCCTCACACCGAAGAAGTTACTACAACCAAATAAGTTCCCTATGAATCTTGTCTTCAAAAGGACTCTCTAAATCAGCAACTACAACAACCACAACAACATTTCTCTCACTGACGGCACAGAAAGATTAGATAAATGTCAATTGTGAATCTTTTAACATTCAAGACTATGTAAAAAAAATTGCCCAGAGGTGTAGCTCAGCAGGGAAAAAAGCGGAATTTGAAACTAAATCTTCATTTGCATTATCTGTCCATCTGGGACCATTATCAACACAAACATTACTGAGTTTGTAGATGTAATTAAAAATAAAGATCACTACTGAGCTGGACTACGTTGTTTACCAGGATCTCTTGAGGTCTTCCAATATTTATATAAACACACATATAGTGAAGAAAATAACTTGTCAAGGCATGAAGTTACTTGTTCTTTATTCTAAATTAAAAAATAATAGTTACAGAAATATATATATATATATTACATCACATCCTTTCCTATCAATCATTCACCACAAATCTTGTAGAAGTGATACTGATATTCTGATCTACATTTATACATGAACACACAGCGAACACTTGAACAATATATCTGCCCGAAAAAAAAGATCTAACAGGTCAATTGATGTCTGTCTTCAACCAACTAATATTATCTTCACCAAAAGTAATCTTAAATGCTTTAGAGAGCCTATTGAAGAGCAGATCACAGCTACAATCACCCAATAAATGAATCCAAACTAAATCTCCTGATTCATCCTACATATTACACGAAGGGCAAAGAAATTTGATTAGTTATTTGGCACATAATGTGCAAAATATTTTACTCTTGAAAGTACTAAGTCAGAGTCCAAATCTAAAGCAAATGGATAGTCTTAAAATATTTTTGGGTGTTCCTAGGAAAGTAAGAACCCTCATATTCCAAGACTTCTGATCAATTCCAGTACAGTTCTTTGCTAAAGTCAACTCCTTAACTACACAACTGAGCTAATTAACTTAACCAGGCTTGTGCCCAAGCCTTGCAGTGGAATAGAAGAGCCCAGTATTGAACTAGCAGAGCCTCAGAGCTATGATTCTGGGTGGCACTTGATGTAGCAACTTCATCATTAGACCACCAAGCAGAAATTAGTTTTGAAATCTAGCCCTGAAGCAGACAGGAAACGGGGTTCTGATAATTCCCTGAGGATTCATTTCCATCACCTAACAGAGAGCTTGTTTTTACCGCGGCCCCACCCAGCAGGGTGTCAACCCTCATCTTCGAAGGTAGAAATGTTTTTTTGTTCCACCCATGTCCTCCATTATACTTCACATATCTTCACACAATTGACACTTCTACGCCACAGGCAATCCATAACCGATTAACTTGTATCAAGGGTTCCTTTAAAAGCATCAAAATTTTTTAATTTTTTTTTAGTTTCCTACTGTATACCAGTTAATAACAGCTTTATGAAATTCTGTCTAAATGTTGTATGTATGTATTTTTAACAACTGTTTCAATTCTTAATAAACAAAACGAAATCAGAAATTGGGAGAAAACCTGTGCCAGATCCTGGGTTTCAGATTTACTCTCACTCAGGTCTTTTGTCTCAATGACACGGTTGAACTGAACCAGCAGGCCCCCGCAGCACCGAGAACTCTGGGCAGGTGTGACAGTGTCACTCCCACCTGCGTCTGCGTGCCGGCAATCCATGATAAAGAGTTGTTCAGAAAGCTAGAGTGGTGCAACAATTTATAAACCAAACTGAAAGAGAGTTCTGCTCATTGCATTCATTTGAATTTTGGTTTAAATAAGGATTCAATTAGCTCAATTGCTTACAATCTTAGTTGGAATGAGAATCAGACACGGGGCAATTCCAGGACCAAGACTGTGTGACACTCATCTGTTATAGAAGACACTGCACTGCCCAAATAATGTGTAATATCTATTTACCTGACACCTGTCAGAATTAACATGTCACCTGAAGTCAGAAAATCACAGATGTGTTTAGTTTTTAAACAGCCCAAGCACTAGAGCAGGGGTGTGCAATCCTGTCCCTGGAGAAGAGCCCCAGTCCAGCAGGTTTCATACAAAAAAGCTTTAAATCAACCATTTCTAAAGGCCTGAAACAATTTTAAAATGATCAGCTAAACAGGTGAACTCCTTGCAATCAGCTGTTTCTCTTATCTTCTGTGTACATATCATTACGAATGAAAAGATTTCCCTGTTCTGTGGGCAGTTGGTGGAAGTTGTTCTGTTAATATAAATTTTAGAATTTTACTTTTACTAGAATGTTTTCCCTTTCATTTTCAGTGACTCTTGGAAATTGACTGCCATTTTTCTACATTTCCCTGGAAACAGTAAACTTAATTAAAAGACACCTTCCTGATACGTAGACTCATAACATTGTAAACATCAACTAATATCAATGCTCTCTTTTCATCAAGCTCACGTCTAAAAATAGTTTTCCACAGCTAGAAACGTTTTTAAAAAACGTTCTGACTATAATGCTCTCACCACAGAACAATAAATAACATTTAATCACATTTAATAACATTCACCAGCACAGACACTAAACCCTACCACTTTGTTACACTCAGTTAAATATACACACATACAACAGTAGAAATGATTAGAATAATGAATGATCTGAAAAAAGTGTAGTTGGTAATACATTTACAGTGTAGAAGTTAAAAATCTGTTGTACTCAGACAAAGCAATATTAACCTGTAGTTCTTAACCTTTTTTACAATCTTTTTTGGTTAGTTGGATTTGAGAGGTGAAACACTGAAAAGCAGATTTAGAAGACATCAAAGTCTATTGCTAGTATCAATTCATATTCCAAAGTACCTTAAGACAATATTTTTGTAACCAGGGACGTGGACTCGAATAAAATATCTGTGCTAAAATAATAAAAAAGTCCCCAAGCCAGTCCAAGTATTACTGTATCAATAACGAAAGTGTGGTTACATACTTTTTCCACCATTATCAAGTGAAACAGTAGACTTCGTACACCATTCAGAGCCAAATTCTAGCAAAACAAAAGTAACAAAATAATTCTTGTATTCCTTCACAAAAATAAATCCCAGATCGGGATTTGGATTGATAGGAAGTTCTACTGTTTAAGTACCAATATCCAGATCTGTGCTCTGATGCTGTAATGCTTTGAGATTCTCAGGAATCGACCAAATGTTTAACAGATAAAGCCAGTCTGTTTGATACAGCAGGCCTGTCCGAAACCTTGTGCAACAGCCTCACAGAAAACTAGGGGACCTCTGAGATTCCACAGGGACTACGAGGTGACAATATGGTCCATGTGGCAGAGATTCATAGTAATCAGTTCAAAGTGTTGACAGATTCCCAGAGACCAGTGCAGGATCAACTGCGAGAAGCTAGAAGGGCCAGGAGTTTGAGTGAAACAGTGCTGAAGACTGACACAAGACACCATGTCCCTTTCTGAGAACGTGACCCATGCTGTGCTCATGTGAGGCTGTGAGCTGTCCATACACTAAACTGCAGTGCCATGCTGACCTGTTGCCGATGGCAATGAACAAGACCCCATCCTAAACCTATATGGTGCAAGGCATGATGGGACCTGGGAAGACGTTTGCTTAACAAAAAGAGAGAAGTCTCTGTCCCCTCTTCAGATTGTAATGATCTATTTTGTAAACCAAACCGAAAATAAAAATAAGTAAAAACAATGAATAAAAATAAATCACAAACAGATAACAGAAGGAACACATAGCAAAACCGCAAGATTGTTACAGAACAACATATCAGTACAAATATATATACCCATCTTTCTAGCAGCAAGATGTATCCTATAATATTTTGTCACCCGGTGTATTGCAAATCATATAAATACATAAAATACCTTCATTATTTTCAACAAGAAATATTAACACCTTCTTAAAAATGAACCTATGTTGCTTTACAGGTATATACAAAATGTTAAATTTTAACTAAAAGCCCAGCAGAGGTGTCAAGCTGCACACAAAAGCATTCACCATCAATAATGAAAATATGTTTTTACTGGGTGAGAAATGAAAGTGTAAAGAAATAATCTTGTGTCGAGAAGATAAAGTCAGAAATTGGCTGGAAAGGTATCAAGGGAAGTGCACTACTATAAGTCACTGTCAGATATTGCAGACCAGGTCTGTGAATCTGAGCAATATGTCTTCTGAAAAGCAAGTGTGCTTTTTTCAGGAGAATTAATTTAATTTAAATGAGAGAAAAAATGCACAGGCAATACTGCATGTCAGGGAGGTTTCTGCAGTTTTGTTTCTGCAGTCAAAGCTATAGACACACTGCTACCTTCGGCAGGTTCAGAAATCACCATTCTGAGCGTCTGCGGGGAGTTGCCTCGTACTCCAGTTTGAAGTTCAACTCAATCGCCCATGACAAGTAGCTGTGTAAGAATCTGTCAGCACCTGTGCTCAACTAAATGTTGCAAAACAATTCAATCACACTGTATGTCGCCCTAAGGCAATCTTATTGATCTCTTATTAATTCAATATTATTACATTCTCTAAGGTGACAAGAATTATCTAAGCCAAAACGAGCATCAGGATGGTTTCAGACAGCAGTGAGTAGTCCCTAATAAAAAGATGTGTTCTAAATAGGCCCAGCTGCCAAAACAAAACGAAGGAAAACAAGGTATATCCACATGAAACAGTAACAGTTGGATTCTCTCTTCTTGTGCTCAGTAGCAGTATTGTTCAGCACATGTTTAAAAATCAAATTCATTGGTGGCTTCACACTTTCATAACCTGGACTATTTCTTGGAATAGTTATTCATACACTCAGAAACCCAAAACGCTCCAGTTTGATGTAGTTTTATGAAGAACCTGAATTAGTTAGGTCTGCCAATTAGTGTGGGTCACTAAATCAGTAGACAACTAGACAGGTGCAGTAGAATGGACTAAGTGGAGCCCTTGAGCCTCAAGGAAGCGTCTGAGCTGCACCACCTGAGCTGTAGAAAGGCCTTCGTCCAGACTGTCTCCCTGGATCTACCAGAAACATAAAGAAGACGACTGTGGAGAGAACCAAGAGCGACAAAAAGAGACCACCAGCAGAAACAGTTGATACTGTGAGTGTACTGTGGAGGGCTAGGTCCTACAGGAGAAACTGAAGTTGTGGTGATTCTGTAATTTAGGACGAAGGCTCCAAATGACAGTCATTTTTGACCAGCAAATGTCAAGAAGTTCATGAGGGAGGAGATCTGTGATATGGGGGCTATGCTGTCCCACTGTGTTCGTCTTTGGTCTCACAACACCATGCTGATGAACTGACAGCCCTGTTTGAGGAAGGATCTTATATTAGCTCTGAAGCTGCCCGTGTCAACGGCTCGCAGTCTCTGGACCTACCACTTGATAAAGACGAGGCCCGCCAGGACGGCGTAGCCGAGGATGAGGAAGAGGACCTTGAGCAGGCGGTCGTGCTTGTCCTCCAGCTCGCGGGACAGGATCTCGAAGAAAGTGACGAAGAGGAAGGTGCCAGCAGCCAGCCCCTGCAGCGCCACCGAGGCGATGCTGCCCGCCAGGTTCTGAGCGGTCTCGATGCCCATGCCCACCCCGATGCCCAGCGGGATCATCAAGCTGACCGTGGTTGCCAGTTTGGCTGCGTCCCTCATGGGCAAGGAAGACTTGGCCATGCTTACTCCCAGAGCTACGGCTGCCAGGGATTCATGGATGGCTACACCCAGGAAGAGGCTGGCCAGCTTCGGACCTTCCTCCTGCAGCCCCAGAGCTAGGCCCTCAAAGACAGAGTGGGCGGACAGGGCGAAAACGAGGCTGGCTAGACGCAGGGGCCCGGCGCGTGCCAGCTCTGATGGGTTCAGGTGCCCGTGGTGATGGTGGTGGTTGCCGTTGGCGCCGCGGGGTGGGGCGATGAAGGGCGTGTCGTACTCCGAGTCACTGCCTGCCTCTGAGCCCCCCGCGTTGAAGGTCTCCAGGTCGATGAATGAGGGTTTCTCCTTTCGGAAGGTCAGCACCGCCTGCTCAACGAACACCGTCAGGAAGAAGCCCAGCATCATCATGGTCTCAGCCAAGGGGTAATCTGTCTGGATGCTCGCCAGCTTCAGGACCTCATTCACCTGGGGAAGGACAGCGAGGCAATTTTAAATAAATGGACAGGGCTGAGAAGTCTTGAAGACCTTCAGTAGTTCCGACTAAGCTAATGTAAAAGCAAAGAGGAAGACAACATGGCTTTTCTATTTCACTCCTTCTTCCCGCTCAGTGTTTTACATGCTCCCATAGCCACCTGAAAAACAAACTCTTTCCCACATACACATCTTTCTTTCGTGGCCAACGCCAACACTGGTGTGTGTGACCAAAGAGCTCTATTTCCGTCTGATCCGACCGCAGCAGCCAGTCCCTCTCCAAGTGCCAGTGGCATTTAGCAAACACCTGGTGCAGAGGTCTGTTAGTTGCTCTCAATAAAGTTTATCTGCAGCCCTTCCAAATAGCTGTTGGCATAAAGGCGGTGTCTAAATGTAAAACAGGAGACGTTGTGACCCCAAGATGCAAATAAGTTCTGTAATTCTGCTACTGAGGCCTACTATATGTGGGGGCAACACATATACTGTACTTCTGTCCTCTACCAGGCGTGTACCACTGTTTCAGTGGTTTAAAAGTTCTTAATGCCCTCATAGTGGTAACTGGTATTTTTAGGGTTTTTTTCTACCCATTCGCTGATTTATGAAGTCAACATCCATTTGTCTTTTTTCCTGTATGAGTTCTTTGCCTTTCCCAATGGTGACGGATCTTACATGCGTGACCTCATTTTTACACCCCAGTGAAACGGGAAGCCATGGAAGGCCACAGTGTAGTTCCTTAAGACTGAGATTAACATTAAAAGTAGAATGTAAATGCAGATTTAATTTTGTTTCATTTTATTTATAAGAATCTTTAAGGGTGCCAATAATTTTGACCCCTCTCTTTTTGAGAAATAATATTATTTGTTAAGAAAAAAACTTTTTCTCTGAGCAATTGCCATATTTGTGTTCATTAAATATAGCTCACTACCTGTCTTGTTTATTTTTATACAGCCCTTTTTGCTAATCTTTATCAAGGGTACCAATACGTTGCAGGTGACTGCATTAAATACCATTCTTCAGTTCGCCCAGAACACTGACATTTAAGTAAGCGTTCATGGTTCTGGAGCACAATTTAGTTTCTATTTATTTAAACATTTAAGTCTCTATTTCAAGCAGCCATTGAAAACCATCAGATTAGCAATAATGCAGAAAATAATTGCTTAATTGCTATTATTACTAATAGCAACTTTTTGACTTTTTCTACATTGCAAAAAGAGAAAACCACTTAATTAGGTGAGATCCTTTTTTACTGATCCAGCAAATTCACATCTTAAACACCCCCAGCTTTGCACTAAAAAGCAAAGCAGCCCAGAGCAGAACGATGGTGCCAGTCCAGTCCAGTCCAGAGCGCGGCTCGGTATCAACGGCACCTGAGAGGCGACAGCAAAGTTCCTCCTGCACCAGGCAGCCATGACGCCAGCCTTACCTTCCCCCGCACGGCAGGAAGCAAAGCATTGAAGCAGGTGGCCAGGAAGACGCCCCCTCCGAAAGAGTTGCAGAGCGCCAGGACCTTCCTGGAGCGCTGAGCTTTCTCGTAGTCCGCCTGCATGACCCTCACAGGGACCAGGGCGCCGCCCATCATGAGCAGGAAGACCCCGAGCAGACACAGCACCTTGGCCACCACGATGTCCATGGTGAGAGGCGGGGGGGGGGCGCTTGGACGGACAGGTGCTGGGTGAAAGATCAGGCGCCAGGGATACAGCTGCCCGGCCTCTCAGACATGGGATCAGAGGAGAGAACAAGGCCAGCGCTCCTCTCTGGGACAGCAGGGAGCATAACTACCCAACCACAGCTGGGAACACATAAAGAAATAGATCGGAATACATAAAGAACCTTAATGGGCTATCTACTCTAAAATCTTCATTTCTAATTTTTTTTTTTACAAATTACATGTATGCAAGAAGCAGAGAAAAAAGCATAATCACTACCATTATCAGCAGTGGTACATATACCATTGTGCAGCACGTCTGCGAAGGCAGTTTGTGCTGTGTCCGAGAACAGATACCATTACAGATACTACAGATACCATCTGCACTCCCTGTTCCCCTTTCGAGCTGTGTCTGTAGTCTAGCGGCTATGTGAAGAGTAGAGACCACTCATTTTAAGACCTTTGGTGTCCTTAATTAGTCACTGAGGTCATCAGATGCAGCGTGGTTAATGGATATTATTGGATCTGCTGAAAACTTTCCAAACGCGGATGGAAAGATCCCCAAGAGCATCATCAAAAAAACATCACGTCGCCACACTGTCGTGTTCTTGTTTTTATTTTGACGAGATGTCTGTTGTTATAGTTATTAATGTCAGTCACTAAAGCTGACATACAGCTTCAGCTCTAACTAGCTACTACTCTCTTGCAAACAGGTCAGACTTGCTTTGACATGAAGAATCGTTAAATACCGCCTGTTAATGTTTTCGTGTTCCATAATGTTATACCACACTTGCAGTACACAGTAATTCACAGACCAGCATTTTAAAGTTAATCCCTTTTCAAGATACAATCCAGATATGCGAAATCATCGCTCAGGGTTTGACAAGCGTTCAGAGCCCCTCGTCCGTCACCGTCATTTTTATCGCTCATCGGACTTCGCTTCCCGGCTGCGAAAACTGATCGCTACGCATTTTCTCAGACTTAGAAACGTTTCAAATTAGGATCCAGCATTGCTGGCGGCATTTAATTAAAAGCGTGTTATTTCATCTTCCAATCTGAAAACTACCTGCACGTTTGTACGATGTCATTACAACCATGTACACACCTGTGACCAAACAGAAAAACTAAAAACTTCAACGCGATTAACTGGTAGAATGAGGACGCATACAGGACCACATCTACACTGCTACTAATACTGATACCTACTATGATAATTACACACGCTGCTACTGTAATTCATATTGTAATCTTAAGAAAAAAGCAAATCGCAACTGCAGAAAAGCTCACTTGCATTCATTATATGACAGACATTTAATCCGTGAGCTTTAAATCAGAATTGCAATTTACTTAACTTAATGTTGGTTATCACTGTCTTATTTGAACAATAATCAATGTTAACATTTAGATATTTTCTAACGACTTGACACACAACTCACCTTTCCACTTCAGCGAACCTTCCGCCTTCTGTGCACCTGATCTGTAAGCCCCTCCCTCCGGTCGATCACCATTGGACAGCGCACGAATTCCTCGCGTCTCGATTTGTGGGGTTACTGTCAATCAACCTGTCGTTCATCCTCCTGTGCGTCGTCAAAAATAGACCCCCCCCTTGACCGCCAGAAATCGTTCCTGAATGTACTCGGTGTGTAAAATGTAGTTCCACTCTGCAAGGAAAACTCCACAGTGACAAAACACCGTGCTGTAACGAAAGCCTACCAGGATAATTCGTCACCACCAAATTAAAGTGATCCTGTCACATATTACATTTTGACAGCTGTACAGCGATTGTGTGTGTGGTAGCTTTTAAGATTTGCTAATGAACATCTCTCTTGTACGTTCCATGGTGGTGACATTCAGAAATCAGGCTTTATACAGGTTTGAACCACAGCCTACCTTATTTATTTTTGTAAGATTGGAACAAAAATTAATGTAATAATTTTTACAAAAAGTGCTTCCAGTGGTGTAATAACCTTGCTAAAGCTGTAGAATTCAATTTGAACTGAACGAAAAATCTTAACTGGACTAATGATTCTTGAGACTGTAATCTGAAAGTGAAATAGTGTGTGTAACTATAATGAAGTAAAATGTTAAAAACAAGTCTAGTCCACCTAGGCCCAATTTACGACAAGGCTCTCATGCAACCGTTGCATGAAAGACTGTCGGAAATCAGTTTTGACATGGCTGGGTAGCTTGTTCCAGATCCCAAAACCTTTCATGTAAAAACGTGCCCCTGTCCCCCGCTGTCAGTTTTATGAGCACATGGCTGTAATTTCCTCGTGTCTTCTGTTGCACTGTTGATTCACTGTCGATGTTGTTTACCTTTCTGCTTCAAATTGTCTGAAACACATAATATAACAAAAAGACCCATTTTCTTCTTCTTCAACCTCCAGTTCCCTTCTCCTGCCTTAACTATTAATATAGGAATTTGGAGTTTGTTCTTATCTATATTAAATTTGCAAGGCAAATACTAAAAAGGCAAGGTTTTCCCAGTCCTGGTTGAACCTTTTTCATTTCCCCCTATTAAGTCTTTTTATGCAAAGTTCACTAGTCCTTTCTTCCATTTCCTACCCACATTATCCAATACAGGGCTGCAGGAAGCCAGAGCCTGTCTCACCAAGCAATGGACACAAGGCAGGGAACACCTGCAAACACAGGGAGAACACGCACAGACCTAGTGATTTTCATTTTATCTGAGCTCTCACTTACACAGCGGCTATAATTATTTGCACGACTGTAATCTTTCTAAATTGGCTCCACACTGTCTTATTGGTAGCTATTATATTAATGAAGCAATAGTGTGGAGTTATTAACTGTAAAAACCCTTAAGAAATGCACCACATGTTTCCAAGAAAATAATGAGTTTGTTTAATTGACAGCTCAGGTTGGAAAGAAACAAAACACCAGGCCCCTACAGGAAGCAAGTTTGACACTTAGTCTACAACAGATTGATATAAATTAAGAAGAACATGGTCCTAAAACAAATCCCTGCAGTACTCCACTGATCACACCTAAAGGAGTGTAGCAGAACAGGGAAGCTAAGTGTGAATTTAGAACAAATAAACAGAAAACACCTCTTCAGAGTTGTGGATGTCTGGAGCAAACTCACTAGCCAGGAGGGGGAATCCACATAGAGAAGGTGTATTAATGAAGTACTGCTTTAGAAGAGTTAATTTTACAGTTTGTTATTTTATATTTTATTTTAAAATCCTATTTCACATGGAGAGGAAAAGCATCCTTGGTGTTACAGTTTGTCATATTTTACCAAAATAATCATTACCATTATTTCAAATTTACAAAAAACCTTTAGTCCCTGTTGTAAATCTAGTCACAGTCCACAGCTCATGTGCCTCTGTCAGTACTAGTAATATTCTTTTGAACTCTTATTTTTCACTTCTTCAGTGAATCTATTTGTATTTAAATGGAGACAGTTTGTTCTACCAGCAACCAGACCACATCTTCCCAAATGGTAACAAAACTTTTATTACAAAGGAAAAGCAAAAGCAACAGACCATTTTAACATACAGGATATGGGCTGAAAAAGGAATTTTGTGCACAATATCAACACTATTGCTTCTCTCTTTCCCAAGTACTGTCAAATGTTTCAAGCCGTCCACCTCAATACTTTTGGGCAGTGAATGAGTCTATTGTAACGTCCATTTACAAAGAAAGTCAACAAACATCTGAACTGCATCCAAGAAACCATATTTCCATAGATTACCTATGACTTTACAAAGGACACCAAGTTAAATACAGTGAAAAAGAAAAGGAAGATCTAATGTTATACTCTCATTATGCCAGTTTGGTAAAAACTGCAACTTGGGAGTTCCTGTTCCATCATAACTATGAGAGAACGAGTGAAGTCATCCCTTTATAGAATTATTGTATTTTCATAATAGAAAATGTCAAAGATAGATCCACTACAGTATTAAAATACAGTATAAATGAATGTTGGCCACAACCACAGCTGTGATCATTCATGAGTATGACACAGTCCCAGGAGAATCGCAAGATGTTAATTTTGAAAAAGACAAAAAACTAAACTGATTCCAAGCAGCTTTGGTTCCTTGAAAACCTTTCACATCAAAAACGTCATGCACTATGAAAAATTCAATTATGTAAGTGCAAGTGTAAAAAAAACTCACTTCAACAAACAGCAAGGAACACGGAAACATCTGGAAGGTAATTTTTTTAGCAATGTCCTTTGTACAAAACACATTTAGTTTGACTTCACAGCAAGTGTGCAGATTGCTGTACAGTAAAAACTCTGGGAAAGGAGGTCTATACGGAGGGTTGAAGACACTTGTGACCCTGGCCAGTATTCCGGCATTCCTTTCAATTAATCCTCCTAATTAACCAATTTAATGATTGGATGAGCACTACAGTCATTTTTCCAAACATGTTTTAAAGCTAATGATTTGAGAGACAGCTGGAGCTACCAAGTCTCCCCAGGCCTGCACTGAAGTGTTTGCAGTTCTTGTCAGTTAAATCATTCGAAATCAAGAAGACTGTCTGGATTGGACTTTGACACCTTTCGTTAAGATCCCAGCTAAGAAGGCAAAATCTATGTGACCGCACTCCACTGAGAAAATGTTGGGATTTGACTGAACTGCCTGCAAAAAGTCCACTTGGGACAAGGGCCAGACATTTTGGAAACCTTTTCTTTCTTCAGAGCAACAACATGCAGAAATTCTGTAAATCATCAGCTTACGTTTCCTGAAGATTTGCAAGAAACTTGTCATGGACCAAACATCCACAGAATCAAAGCGAGTTAGACTTGGCACAGATCATTAAAGCAGTCTCTTACAGGGGACAATTTAACACGCCTAGAGACATTAACCAACTTCTCCAACTGCTTTCTCTGATTTCACACAGAAAAAAAGAAATTGCATTCCACGTATTATATGAACATACATAAGCAATAAGCAATAAGCAATATCCATACACAGCTTCATCCTGTAATGGAGGGAATTGTGGTATTTTACTTTACAATAGCGCCCACTTGTAACTCCATCCCCTTGCTTCTCAATGCAAACAGTCACCCAAAATGTATCTGCTGTGGGCCAGTCACAGAAGCGTCTATAAATCCCATGATGGATTCCACTGTAACTTGTCAAACTGGTTTTTCCAGTGTTTTATTGCCTCAACCCTTCTTTGCCCTTAATATCGTCTGAGAAATTAACTGCTACATGCTGGGCATGTCTTCCACTCACTGCACTGCAGGATCTGTCCAAAAATTGCATCAGTATGTATAATGTTACAGGGAAACACTTTTATGAACACGTTAACAAAAGCTCAGGCTCACACACATACAAAATAATTGACAATAAGGACTTGGATCTTTTAAGGTTTTTGTTTCCTTCTTTGTAAAACATTTAAAAGCAGGAGTGCAGTTCAATGACAGATTATGGTTACACTGTGTACTGTGCATTCGTCAAGCCCCCTTTCCACCAGTGGACAATAGCAGCAAAGGAAATTCAAAACCTAAGCTTATTTCTTCAAGTATTCATTGCAGAAAATGAAATGAAGGTTGTCAGAAAAGAACACAGTCACCATCATCACGGTGGCAATTTGGTTGGCAAACAGTGAATATGCACCATCTAGGACTGGAGCAATTGACAACAGGGTCTAATCTACCACCTGTCCTTGGACTGTGGGAAAGAAACCAGGAACGCCTGGTACAAACCCATGTGAACAGGGGGAGAACATACAAACTCCACACAGAGCACCCCAGGTCTGGAATTGAACCCAGAGCCACGGTGCTGAGGGGCATCGATGCTGACCAGTATGCCACCGTGCAGCCCATTCTGAAATGGAAATCTTAATATCCAGAAATTATTTAGAAATCCCACAACAGGAGAATCCAATCCTGATCCTAGAGAGCCAATGTGTCTGTGCCATATTTGCTTCAGCTCCCCCGCGACCCTGTGATGGATAAAGCAAATGGGATGGATGGGTTAATGCCCTCAATGAAGCTACCTTTCTTCAGTCCTTGGCTTCAGAAACACCATACTTGTTGTTCATATCCACAAAAACACTGAACAAACCACACTGCATCTGACTGTCCTCAGGTTTTTTTTTCAATCAATTGTTGGTTACCAGCCCCTAGGAGGTGACCCAGAAATGGATTTAGAAATACAAGAGGGAATAACATCAGTCTCGCCTATTCAAAGCATTATTAGTATCATCTTCCAGTGCTGTAATTCCAGATCTGAATCAAATGAGAGGGCACTTTAAAACCCACATAATTTCCATTCCTGTCCAACCTTGGAAAAACTGTAATGGTGTTAGAGCAATAGAGATAAGTAAATTAGTTAATTAGCCAATGCAATTAAGACAGGGGATCCTGTGGACCAAGTCCATGTCCTATATACCTTAAGAATTAAATGCAGATGTTTCCCTTAAATATGATATCGACATTAATGTGTTTAGATGCTCAGTGCAAAATCTTTAAACCAAAAAATGATGAAGGGAAATGCAGGAGGTGTTTTAACTTTGTGCAACTGGCCACCGAGCTGGGGAACTCTGACACAGCACAACCAACAGTGCAGAAACCGATTCCTGCACTGCAGCACAGCAAGGTCTCCCAATCCTTGAAGGTTCACATTCTCTCTTGATCACGAAGAAACCAACAAAAAAACAAAACAAAATGGAAGAAACCAGAGAGTTTGGCACCAGTTTTGATGTTGTTTTTCCAGAAAACAAAGACAGCTTTATCTCTGCATTTCAAGTTGAAGGTCTCCAAGATTTTCCCTTGACAACAGGTAGCAGTGATTCAAGACCGATATTTATTTTTTTCCTTAAATTTCAAAAAGCATTTTCTGCACATATTTACTGACTACACTACACCGGTATAAATAAAGTTTTCAATACTGTGGACTTTTTTCTGCATCACTTAAAAATGAACAAATTTACCTCAAAGAATAAGGTTACATACAGAAATTTCTGCAGTGAGTCCACAGATCAAATGCGACAAGTGTTTTTTGGAAGATAGTCCAGACAACAATTGTGAAATACAAGATTAAGTCCGCTGGATATGATCGGCTACACACAACAATCATGAGCTTAAACTGCCATTATGCAGCTGAGAGAACAACAGGGTGAAGGTGTTCAAATCCAGAGGAGGCTCCAAGATGATTTCAATCAGAGGGCATGTCCTCTACTTACATCTGAGTTTCGTTTTGTGGTTTAACTGGGAAGAAAGAACAAAAATTTGGGGGCCCAACATGCAAAAATTATTTTTCCTTGTCCTAGAGTTGCGATCAAATCCAAAACAAAAATAAGGGACAGCCTGTCTTCAAGTGTTATCGCACAAAGCCCCACCTGCAAAAAAAAAAAAGAAGCAAGTCATGTTTTAAGAAGTCTTCATATTTGGATAAAAAACAGAATACTTTAATTTATCCTTTATTAATGTAAAGAAAAAAAATCACATCTGGTTACTGATTCCTCGCTGTACCATGTTTCTTGTTGACTGTTTCTCTATTTTTAAGTATCTCCACATCCTGAGTACCTTTCACACAGAGGTGAGCTGCAGCGGCTTGGGATAAGATCTGCAGCAGTGCGGTCTGTTGTGGAAACTGCCCAGCCTAGTAAAGACCTGGCACACTTTATCCCAACTCAGAACCATCCTGCGAGAACCTCTTGTGAGGATCTGATGTAGTACTGAGCCATCACACAGGAGTTCACACTGTTTCACACAGAAAAGGTAGGTGCCTCGTGTGACTCTACTCATGAGCGGTTCTGGATTCTCAGCGGCGCTGCTCACTTTCAATACGTTTGACAAGAGGGCCTCCGTAGTGGCTCCACCAATAGCACTCAGAGTGCAAGTTGGCCTATAAGATCCAGGTGTCAAGGGTCAGCAGTCTGTGACCGGGATTCCCCAAGAGGAGGCACACAATTGGCTGAGCACTGCCAAAGGCAGGCTGTAATTGGTCAGCCGGGGCTCTGCTGGTGACCCTTGACCCCTGCAGCATGCCAGGTTTTTGCGGGAAGGCTTTACTGTTAGTGAGGGACGAGTCAGTGCTGAACGACCAGTAAGGTGTGACACTGCCTGTGATGTAATAAAATACGACTGGCTCAAAGGGGAGTGGGAGGAGAAGCCTGCCCAACCTTCCTTATTCCTCTGTGTGCGGTGGCAGGGTTCATATCCATGGGCTGAGATGAGAAAAACATACAGCTGGCAAATTCAAATCGGGTGGGTACAACACAAAAAGGTTAAATACCATGAAGGAAAAGGGCAGCACCAAATGTGTAGCTAACAAATGTGAGATCCAGATGTACTAAAGCAATCTATTGTTGCACTGAGACAGAACTGAAACGCAGTAAAAATAGACTAATAAAAATAGCTCAGGTGGGGAGCTGCGTCAGCATATGTAGTCTGCAAAGGAACAACAGGTTTATTCCATGCTGAAATGAGAAGATAGAAAACACAACGTTTCGCCTGCGTAGCTCACACCTGAAGAAGGCTTCACAGGTGTTACTTGTTCCTTAATAAAAATAGCTGCTGCACCTGCTTCCTCACTCCAGGATGATGCCATTTTGCGTGATTTGCAGGCTTCCATTGACATGAGAATGTCTACAGATTGACAGGGCCTTTTACACCTCTAGTGCAAGAGAAATACATCCACATTGCACATCTTTGATCAGTGGTATCGTCCAGAAGCCAGGAAGTTATTATATAAGCAGGCATGGTATATAAGGAAAGGCAACCATAGATCAGTGAAAAACCATTCAAGCCAGAAAGCAGATGGTTATCACAGCAAGTGCATCATGAGATCAAAGGGCTGTGAAGGGTGACTTCTGCTATGGCCTGCACTGTCTGCTGTGGTGGATGTGACCGAGGGCACGATGATAATTTGTAACGCTGTTATATTAGAAATTTGACTGCTTACATTTAGGCAGCGATACAATGTTTTGGCTGTTCTGAGCACTGCCTCTTACTTAAAAGCAAAAAGGATACCCAGTGTAATAAGACTTGAATTGTGATGTTTTCACACACACACTTTCAAATCCAGTGTTGAAGAGACTACTGAATCTTGCACAAAATATAAGTAGATCACACTGTCTTACCTTTGCTCCAACATTTAGTTTCTCACATTAAGATGACACAATAACAGTGGAGAGTCCATTGTGACTCTCAGGGTTTTATATTTGGGTTTGTCCTTACCAATTTAGTTTCAGGACCAACCTAGATTATTTAATGTAATATAGGTCATTTACTTTAGACACTGTCAACTGCACTCTAAGTAGAGCTTATTCAGTTTTTTTTATATCTGATAAATCCACACTTTGTTAAATGAACTTCATGTCTCTTTTTCTGTAATAAGAAATATGGAAGCTATTTCTCAAATTTACACACCCCAAAAAAGCAGTCAATGGATACACAATACCAAAATAAAACAAATTAAGTCATAGGTGAGATAACATTTAATACATCCATCCATTTTCTAACTGCTTCCTCCAATTCCGGGACGCAGGGGAGCTACAGCCTATCCCAGCAAGATGTCAAGCCAACTGACCTATGGCCTTGAGCTGTGGGGAAAAAACACAGCACCTGGATAAAACCTACATAATCTGGAGCAAACTCCATGCAGATAGCACCCCAGGTCCAGGGCCCCAGCTCTGAGCGCCAGCAATATTACTCACTGTCATACAGTACAACCTAATTTTACAAAGCTGTTGGGGGAAAAACCCCCCGAAATATCCTGTTTTAATAGAGTACATTAAAACAGGACTGTGCATGTAATTTGTGTGAGTGGGACACAAAAACCGAAGGGGTAAGGTATGCACCCATGTTTGTGGTGAAGAGTACTGGTGCCCTACAGGCGGGGTAAAGAGCAGGTCTTCCCTCACCCGTCCCTGTCAGGGTTGCTCCTCGTTGCTGGCGCTGGGCGTCCGACTCCGGATTTGGCTCCTCAGCTGCTCAATCAGCTCTGGGTTCTGCTGCTGCATCTGCTGGGCAAACTGCTGACCCCTGCAGGAGAGCATCAGGAGAGGCACTTAGCTGACACCTTCTGAAACAAGACCATTTCCCCAAAGGCGTCCACAGAGAAAGACAGTGCAGACCAATTTAAAAAAAAGCAAGCCTTGCCTATACAGGAAATAAATATGCAAAATCAGATGCCCTTCTGTTAGTTTTTGCTAGAAACTTTGACTCACAGGTCTGCACCTTAAACATGTGGTACCATATTCTATTGGTACAGCCTGACTGATACCAGGTTGCAAATTTCAGCTCAAGAGGCGCTGAGCTGATAACGCTGCTGGACACTCACGCTTGGATAAGCCCAGAGAGGTCATTAGGGCCTGGGCCGCCTCCTGCCGTTGCTCCCATTGGCCCATAGGCCCCTGACATCATTCCAGACATCCTGCAGAGCAAGAAGAGAGGGGGGGAGAATCATCAAAGCAGGAATGAACCAGGGCCCAAGACAGGGAGAGGTCCACACGCCGAAACACAGGACATCAATGAAAAACCGGTATACAATTTTTATTTATAAAATACCAATCTAAAGACACAGAAGTCACATCTTTCACACTGCAAAAGCGGCAATGGAACACCATATTGGTGTGCTGAGAATGAGTAATAATACAGAACTTCACCAGTAATCTTCAGCACAGCGCCTTCATTTCTTTATGCAGAAATGAGCACACAATTAAACCATTTTGTACCTGATTTTCTTAGACATTTGATGAGGGATTTGGACTTTGTATTCACAAGGCCACTTGTCTTCATGTTACTGGCTTTTCTGTTAGTTTAGCTGTGGCAAATTCTATTTGAAGTCCAATGCACCATTTTTAAAAAACTGTTTGAAACATTTTCATGCACAGCCAGAGTTACAGGGCTTCCCAGGTGTGGTGATTAAATACTTTAATATAGCAAATTATCAACTATTTTAGCCATCTAGATCTTAGTAAGTGCTCAGACTAGAACTATCGCACGTTTATATTTAATATTTTGCCCAAATAGCCCGTTATTTGTGATAGGCTTAAACCCCTTTGAAAAAAACACACCCCTATCTTACCACATGCATGTGACACGCAATATCAACTTGGGCCATAACAGAGTGCCTTATAGAACTAAGTAGGGTGAATTTAAATAAAATCTTGTTTTAAAAGAACTTACAGCTGTTGAACTTGAGGGTTGTTCATCAGACTTGATGCCTGAAATCAAACACCAATCACAATTAGAATGTTTAATACTAATAGATAAAGCCTTAATCTACCAGGTGATACCAGCTGAAAATCAACTCCCAGAACACTTCCTGACTTTTACTGACTGTAATATAAATCATTTCTGACTATAACAGCTACAGTAAATACTAACCTTAAGCACTAATCTAAAAGAGAGGGAAACAGGAGTTCAAAATAAGGACATCTTAACTGTCTATAAGCCTGAAAACTGTATAGAGCAATTTTAAACTTGCGATCTTTTAAATAATGCAAAGCTTTATTGAAATAAAATTTGAGGAGTCACATTTTGCAAGAGCACCTATTTAGACACAATATTTTAAATGAATCTGATCCTCACTTTGGCAAGCTTCTGAAAATAGGTCTTAACAGATACTTAAAGTTTAACAAAAACTGATGAGGAGTCAAAATTAATGCTTCAGAACACTTTCAGTCCTGCTAGTTCGCTGTTGACAACAGAGGTGTTGTGGGTCCGAAGAAACAATTTCAAACATACAACACAACTGCCCACTGCACATCAGCAGGAATATGCTTCAAACTGCTTCCTCCCCCCAAAAAACGAGGAAGAAAACACCTGTATTAATTCAACCGGTGAAGCAACGTCCTGCTTTTCTGCCTGACCCCCTGAATCTAAATCCCCTTCTTTATGTGAAGCGCTTTGCAACCCTAGGGATGAAATGGATTAGAAACTATACATATATAAATGAAAGGAATTATTATTTTATAGCAAATGTGCTTCACTGGATGTTGAAAATTGTATCAATATATTGATCAAGATCAATCAATATTTCCTTTTAGGGAGAGATCCATTTGCAGAAATCTATTAAAATGTAAAGTGTCTACTCTGCACTATTAGTAAATTATAAGTAAGTAAAATACAATGGACAAACTTGATTGACTATTGTGGAACACCAATAGAGGTATTCAAAACCCTGTTAACATAATGAGGAATACCATCTGTTCAGAGTATGAAGTGTTCCAAGTACAGTGGGGGACTCTGCTTGTATGTAAACCGAGTGATTCAGTAGTTACCATGTGTTAAAACTCCACATGGTTCCCAACCCAAAAGATCTATAGGCATTCTGACCTTACCATGTTCATGAAGCCAGGGTTGCTAAGCAATCCTGCTAGGTCAACTCCACCCATTCCCCCTGTCTAAAAGAAGAAAAACAGGATACTGAGCCAAGCAGAAGGATTCATCATTACCTTATTTCATCATGAGAATATTTTAAGTCCAAATTCATAAAGAGGGAGTAAATTATTAAGAAAAACAGCAGTAATATAAAATAGTTCAAGTAAGTAGTCAGCATGCGCAGTAACAGCTCCTCACACCAGAAGAAGGCTCCACAGCCGAAACATTGCTTCTTTTCCTTTCTTTTCAGAATGGAACAAACCTGTACTTGTTCCTTTCTAATACAAAATATATATCAAACATATGTAAAATATACAGTTATTAGAAAATCACTTATCTTTTGGGCTTCTGTTTTTTTTAACTAGCTTGCTTTTGACTATTTCAATCATACTGCAAGACCTTAGCATCTTCTCATGCAGCCATCACCACTGTGCAATAATTGTGGTTCAGGTGATGAACATTATTTCAGCTACTGTTCCTGCCTTTTCTATTGCTATTAATAATGCTGTTAATACTACCGTAATATTTTCACAAAAGCAAAAGAACTCTCATTTCACCTTATCGTCTGAAATGTGGAAAATAGAAAACCACTCTTCTGTAACTGAACTGTCTGTATTACTCAATATCAGGTTATTAAACTAGAACCATGTAAAAAACAGTCAACTGCCATGTTTCCCATAATGCTATGCACTCAGGTGACCCATTAAGAATCAGAAGGAGTGCACAACCAATCCATGCAATCAATACTCTCCATACTATGGATCTTACATGTGAGTTGGGGAGAGATAAGATGCTCTGGTATTTGTTGCCAATTGTCCTGTATGGCACTATGGAGTGAAGCATGTCAACAAAGGAATGGATCTGACAGGTGATCTCTCTCTCTGGGATGAGAAAAAATTGCTTGATTCCTATTTACCAAAACCTGGCTCAGCAAGATCTCAGATTTACCCTTGCCTGCTGCATAGGTCTGCAAATTATCTCACCACATGTTCATTTTGGCAATCTGATATGTTTTAGAAGGGCATCTATTTTAATTCTATTAAATATCCTTTCAAGTCTTTGTTATTAACGCATTTGTCTCAATGTTGTCATCTTGTAAGAGTGTAACGTCTGGAAACCAAACATACTGGGATGATATGCTTATTAAAAAACAATTTCATCTAAACTTACCGGACTTGGCATCTCTCTCATTTTTTGCTCTGCTATTTTCAGGTTGGATTTATAGGTATCGTTTTCAGGGTCGAGTTCCAAAGCTTTCTTGTAGTAACTGACTGCTTCTGAGTGTTTGTTTAAACTAGCCAGAGCAAGCCTGAGGAGACAGGGTTGAAGGTACACCTTTCAGAGAAAGCACAGAATAAACTAAGACAAAAAAAAAAGAACTTCCAGAAAATAGCCTGGATGTTCAAACATGGCAACACATGAAAATTGCAATGCGTTTGTCACAGACTAGTCTCACAATTTCAACGTTAGGTCACTGGTCTGCAACAGACAGAGGGATAGAAAAGGCCAGGTTCTGGCTGTTCCTACCCCATTCGGCCGTAGGCTTTGCTGTAGCTGGGGTCGATAGCGATGGCTTGCTCACAGTCCTGCACAGCTCCAGCATAATTCCCCAGCTTGCTGTATGCAGCAGCCCTACAAACAATCCAGACACTCCAGAAGTTAAGGACGCACTGAACAGTCAAACAGAGTTCAAAGTATTTATTCTGAGAGTCGTACATACATGGCATACACCATCTGTTTTTATTAAATCTAAAGATTAAGAAATGTGGGTCCTTCTTGTGTTCTTTAGGAACAGCTTAAATAGACCGTTCCTAAATCCAAACCAATACTGCTTTCAGGCCATACCTGTTGCAGAAGTACACCGCATTGCGGGGATTTAGCTCTATGGCTTTTGAGTAGAACTCCACTGCAGGACCAAAATTCTCTGCCTTCATCTGGTCATTACCTGCAAAGCAAATCAAATCAACTTAGATGGGGAACTGGGGAAAACACTGAAGCAGGATGTTAAGCTCAAGTCAAAGACTGTTGTATCAATGGCAGCGCAGTGTAGAGATTCTTTTAGTTGAGGGCTTGGTCCTCGCTTGATCTGAACAGTGAAAAATCAAAATCTACTTTCAGACCACATACAGTGCTTTAGAAACAGCTCTGAACAACTGCAGTGCTGTCTTATGAGCAGACTTTTAAAGGCATTGAAATACCCCCCCCCCCCCCCGATTCACACAAGGTATGCAACAATTTAAAGGGGAAAATATTTTTATTGTGTAACAGTTCACGAAAATGAAAAACAGAAATATCTTGGTTTACTTTAGTATTCAGAGCCCTGAGTCAATACTTTGTTAAAGTATTTTTTGGAGCAATTATAGCTTTGAGTCTTCCTTTCCTGTGCAAAGGTGATACAGACACATCTGGATTTGGGATTTTTGCCCATTCATCCTTGAAGATCTGCACAGGCTCTGTCAAGTTGGATGTGGAATGTGGGTAAACCCCCCAAAAAAGTGCACAGATGTATTTTATACCCTTTGCCATATCAATACTTCCTCACATTTCTATCACAGACGTTGAACAGATTGTTGGTCTTCTTGGTAGTGTTTACAAAAAACACTAAACCCTCCAAGGCCTGATAATAACAAAACTGTGGTTCACGATTAAAATGACAAGTGACAGAGAGAACAACCTTTTTAAATTGGACCTGAAAAAACGTTTTAATGGAATAGCTCAGTAATCAAAAACCCACCCATTCTTATAAGCCACAAAACGCATAATTTGGTGTTCTGTAATGTGTAATGAGCACATAGTAAAAATTCTGTTGCAGGACTATGACAGAGTCCTTACCGTCTGTTTTGAGCCTCTCTGCTTCGGCAATGTCCTCCTCTGTGGGGGTGTCTGGGACGGCATTGATCTGTACCTGCGGTGTCTCCGGCTGAAACGATCAAACAGCTTTCAGCAGAGATGCCAACAGGACACTGGTTCAATCAATAATTACTAGGAGGGAAAACGTGTTGCAGCCGAGCATGTGGTCACAGATATCCTGAAACTGGGAATCTGCAGTGCAATCCAAAATAAAGGCATACGGGAGTTTAAGATCTTCAGTATCAGAAAATTGACAGTAGGAATGTGACATGACTGACTGCTTGCAGGTCTGGGGAGCGGTGCCCAATCTAACCTAAAAATACTTCAAATACTTATAAAATTGTTGCATGCAGAAGGAGCTACTGTAAAATAATGGAGACCATGGAGCAGTGCAGGAATTTTGGGTTCACACAAAATCACTACTCTAGCAAGTACACACAGCGCGTCATTTGTATAGCAAGTATCCAGCTTGTAAAGTGGAGTCAAGGACTGCACATCTAATTGCCAGCTAGCCTGCAGCATGTCTTTGTAAACCAGGTGATACCACGCATCAAGCTCCGACCTTTACAAAGCATCCCTGACATGTCCATTGCAGGTAAGGGACTGATTAGATGAGATAATGAATAGATTCAGAAATGTTAAAATCCAGACAATGTGCCATCATTTTCAGTTTTCCAGTTAAAAGACCAGGATGGATCTAAAACGTCAACAGCACAGTCCGGACATGATTTAGATTACAGCGCCGAGGAAAGAAAGGGGGCGTACGACAAACACGGAGCTCGGTGCCCTGCGGCAGGTCCTCACCTTGTTTGTGGCTGAGGCAAAGAGCTCTGGGAGCGTCTGCATCACTGCTAGGCTCTGATCCTCAAGGGAGACTCCAAAGGCCGTCTCCAGGCACTGGATTGCAACTGGCAAACAGAACCAGTGATTTAAAAAACACTAAGAAGTCCCATTCCCCCGCCAGTCCAGTTAGCGAGTGGACTAAGAGTTGTACAAACACACAAAGGCGCTAACTTATCATTTAAGTAACAGGCAAAAACATTATAACCAAAGTTTACCCAGAACCGTTCATCGGGTTAATAAACAAGAACGTAGTTAAAATGCTGCATTAACAGATGAAAATTGCTTTATACTTTCTTTAGTCATTTCTGAACATAAAATTGGTTTTGACTGACTTTAGAAGGAAGTGACAACAATAAGCTTGCATGTTAAGATCTGGCATACACATTCACTGCTGAACTTTAAGCTAATGCCTTACTATGGTGACTGCAGTTTGTAGACTGTATTTTATATATCTAACTGATTAGAAAATGCATGTAGCAAATCAAGTTTGTTTCCCATTCATGAAGGTATTATGCTGAAACAGACTATTGCATATTGGACAATATCACTGTGTTATATCAGAAAAAGAGAAAAAGAGTGCAGCTGTATTTTACTTAAAACTCAATTGCAGGTGAGGTGTGCCCAATCCTGGTCCTGGAGAGCCTCAAACCAGTACATTTTACAGCTCAATCTTAAATCACCAATTTCGAAAGAGTATAAACAATTAAATGGCAATCAGTTAAGTAGGCTATTTGTCAAATTATTTAACAATCATTTGGGAATGAAATGTGAGTGTCCTTCAGCCCTGAGGGCCAGAGTATTTTAAATTGAAGCAATCACTAGCTTAAGTCATTAATAATTTACAGGTACTGTTTCCAAACGCCGGAAGCAGTTTGTAAGTCTGGCTGGACCGGGGCTCTCCTGGACTAGGGTAGTCTGTACAGCAGGACGAGTTACAATCCAAAGTGGAGATGACACCTGTCACGTGTGACCCTGTCCCAGCTTCTCTTGGCATGGCCAATCATGTGCCACCTTCTCACACTGTAACCAGATCTGAAAACACCTGTCTGTGACAGCCTCGTCTCCACCAGCGCTCACAAGAGCCCAAGAGCAAAAGTCACAGGCTCCCAGTGAAAGCAGATTCAGCACAGAGCAGGGCACTGTCCTGTTATGCTGAAAACAGTGCTGGCTATTGATGTCTACTTATTGCAAACTCCCTAAAATTGCTTTTCTTAACATCTCTGCATCAACAAACCATCAGAAGGCCAATGTATAAAATGTTTTTTCTGTATCTATTAACCTTTTAGATCCGGTATTTTAATTTAAATAATCCATAGTTCTTTACAGTAATCAAGCTTTTCACAGGCCTCACCAGTCCACACACCTGAATCCTCCTGATAGTTTGACCAGAAAGCCAAGCAAGTTCACAGAACACAACACTTCTGCCGTTTCCACTGGGAATGTGCTGCTGTAAGCAAAGGTCACTAAAATTCTGCTACAGCCTAAAATGAAAATTGAATGTCAGTACCGGTTTAATAAATTGTCATCTTACCTTCCAGGCTTTCCTGTGCATCTGAAGATAAGTCCCCCGAGTTGAGCTGGTCATGGAGAAACTGAATGATGGAGAATGCGATACGCTTTGTGTCTGCCATTTGGTGGCCGAGGGGGTAGGCTGAGGCAGTAGGTAAGGTTTCTGGAGATTCTGGAAAGGAAGGGTCATGTTAAAAGGTTTGAGAAGAATAGGGCTTCAAGTCCCCAATGAGGAAACTATTGTTGTGTTTTTAGGAAGTCAGATAGCCCAGAGAGCATCAACTAACCCAGCTGTATAAAGGACACCTGCACAGCTCAGGAGGTTACCCCTGTGATAAATGGAGAAGTCTTGCTCTCTCAGTTCTCTTACAGATCTGTCTTTCATGTGCCAGTAGCCCTGTGAGCTCAATCAACTTTACTGCTCCACTCTTTCCAATTAACAGGTGACTCACTCATTATGGTTGTGGTACCATTTGATAAATACACACACACACAAAGAAGCAAGTCTAAATATAAAGATTACTACTGCTCTTCATTTAGCTACTGCTGTTGGACTCTAGGGTGATTCCTAAACTTGCAATAAGGTATTACAACCCTGCACTCTTCTGGAGAAACTGAATCCATTAACATCTGAGTTACACTATTTGATTAAATGGGAAGCCTCCCCACTCTCACTTAAAGCACCCGATCCAGTGCAGAAAGTGATACTTAGTGGAGACAGGTCATCAGTTATCAGGTTAAAAATAACGACCGGCAGGAGGAGTATGCTGCAGATGCTTGGTGCCTATGTGCTAACCAGCCGTGCTGCAAATTGTACAAAAACAAAGAGGCTTTAAAATAAACAGAGCATTGACTTGGCGTTACCACACACCAACTTTGTCATTTGCATTACCACACACCAACTTTGTCATTTGCATTACATTTTTTTTTGTTTAGGTTCAACCCGTCTATTGACGCATACCGTGCTATACACATTTTGTGCGCGACCGCTTTTTCTGGAGTTGATATTATCCAATTAACTCCTCCAGAAACAGCACAGTTCCTCGCAGATGCCTGGGAGGATGAGTATACAGGGAGCAAACCAAGCCGGGACAGGTTCAGGAGACCAGAACTGTGCCTCAGAGCGACCCCCCACCCAGCCTGCTCTCGCGTCTAGAAGTGAAGACCACGATGGAAGAGCTGCGGATCGCCAGCAGCAAAGCACAGCAGCTCGCACTAGCATTGCTTATGTAAATCCTCCTAATACGCGTTTGAAATAAAATGGCAGACTACACACACTGCTGGCGAAAATGAATTTCTTTTCATCAATAGCTTGCACTGGACGTAGCAATACACGAAGTAACTTGTTTTATTTGGGGACCTTCGTACCAGCAACCTACTTTTGCTTTTCGGATCTGGCATGTTCCGGAAAAAGGTGACTCACGTGTTATGTCACGATAGGTGAACATGCACACGCTGAGCTGATCTAATAGGTCGTCCCAAGCTTTCACGTACGTCGTACACACAGACAAGCGCCCTGTGGCTGGATTATACTACACTGCACTTGAAAATGTCATCATTAACTTTACCATTGATTAATCGTAACCGCACCCTGTGAAGCAACTTCAAACACTGAATACTGACCTAAACCTACACTGAGTACAATCAATAAGGCCGCTCTTGAAGCTCCACATTCTGCAGATCTGTGTCCCCGAACCTGTGCATCATATGAGACTACTGCTGTACGAAACCTGTCTCGTTAAACTACAGACAAATTATCAACAAGTCCCCGGCGACCGCAGTTGTCAGTCTGCCCAGTTCTTAAATCCGTACTTTTTTTTTTAATCGATGAAAGAGTTCTGCCCGGCGCCGAACGAGCGATCAGAGGGGACTATGCGCTTGTGTCGAGTGACTCCGACCCGGCGGTCTGATGATCTAGCCGAAGCAGAGACGCCGTCCTCCTCACCTGTCTGACCAAACCCCGGCCGGCTGTGAGTTTTGTCAAACAGAAGATTCCAGCACTGCCGCCGCTCCTCCGTGCGGCCTTACCGTAAATCTGGGACAACGCAGCGTACAGCAAAACTGCCCGCTTCGCTAACGACGCCGCCGCCACCAACCCCCTTTCTGCAAGGTGCCCCCAGAGCCCCTGCGATCGCCGCCTGCCGGAGGGGGGACTGCCCCGCTCGGGGCAACGGCGTTTACCGTGCGAGTTTTAATGAAAACGCCAGCAAGAAAAGTTGGGTCTCACCTCCCGGTTCCGGCTCTCCGCAGTTTCCTCGCGCTGCGCTGCGTGACGGCCGTCTGCGTCCTCTGACGTCACGCGTCGGACGTGCCTACACCCCCCCAGAACGATTATATTCGAACAAATAGATGTTTTCGGCAAAACAAAAAACCGAAAGCATGTGGCACGGGCGTGTGACTGTATTAAATAATTGCTATTTTTTTAATTATGTTTTAGTTTCTTTATTGATTTCGCTGGGTAATTTTTTTTTTCATCTTGTCCCACAACAGTTAAAGTGCCTTTGCCGTGGAATCGCGAAACAGAGGCCATCGGGGTCGACCATTCAGAGTCGCCGCTGACGTGTGCTGTTATTTTTGTTTGCCGTAACCTGCAACCGAGGCTCAGGGCGACCCACCGCACTGTTGTGAAATTAATTCAACAGACGGGACAGTCAGGAGTCTGGGACGGAAGTACCGTTGAATAAAACAACGCCCCCCAAAGCGGAAGCGACAGCCGGTCTCCAGGGGAACGAGTGATTGACAGGATGGCTAACCAACCACCGAGTTTCTTCTGCTCAGCCCGGTAGTAGCGTGGTTGAGTCTGAGCAGACACCATTCTGACCCGGAGCTCTTCAGCGGAGTATTTGCAGGGCGAATTTACTTCATCCTTGTGTACTATGGCCCCGACAGGTGAGTTATTAAACCTTTTTTTTTTTGTCAACCTACGTCCCCATAAGTACCCACAGTTTAAATTTCTTCGATGAGCTCCTCTCATTTGCAAGATGAATTGCTTTTTGTATACTGGGTGCTGCTCAGAAATCGGACCGTACTATGTTACTTTACGGGGGGTTACGTAATTAAAACGTTAAAATGTATTTTTTTTTCTGGAGTGCAGTTTTTCTTCAAATAACTTCAGTATTTTCCACTGAAAAGTCCGGCAAAGGCGGCGTGTGTCTAGCTGGGATAACGTGCTCAGTCATTTGCTCTCGCAAAGTGCAGCCGTGAACTGAAGGCACCCCTCCCAGACAGTCTGTTTACACGAGTTTCGCTGCGGGCAGTCCCAGCTCCCCGCTCTCCCGAGCAGATAAGAGGGAATCGCGTTTAGGTGTTTGATTACAAGAGTAACACGGGAGTCAACTTGAGGAGACAAGCTATAGGTTCGAGTAGTTGGTAGATTTCCTTCTTTTCGAGGTGGATTTGTTTTGAAAGAAGAATTTCCCAAAACTTCAGTCCGTGGTCGTGGATGAAACTCGCTTGCCCCCCTAATCGTCGGCTCGAGTAATCTTTTCGCGGATGTCGCTGTGTCAGTGTATCTGTTATTAACTGTCAGTGTCAGGTGGACGTGATTTAAGAGTGGTGATTTAGGTGACACTCCGAACCTAAGCTACGAAGAAGCTCTACACAGATTGTCTTGCAAAAAAGGGACCCATATATTCAATTGCATCAGTCACGTATTTTTCTGTAGCCACCTGCACTACAGTACAGTATAACAAAATTATATCCAGAAAGGAGTTACTCGAAAAACTGACATTCAGTAGATCTGAAACTCCGTTTGCTTATGTAGTGTTTGAAACTATTAAACATTTTCCATAATTGCAAAAACAGATAATAATAAATTAGTGTTATTTTGAACAGTTAAAAACACCACCTGTATAATGTCCCTCTAAGAGAGTTCAGGCATGTTCTTTATTTTGAAAGGAATTTCTCTGGGTGTCAGTCAGTCAGCATTCTCCTCTCCGGTCACACAAAGGGACATGTGCTCTGGGTGGTTATCATTGGGCTTTTGGAGTGCCCTCTGTAAACCTCTCCTGGCACTAAGAAAATTTTAATTTAAGCTACTGTTGATGGTTAAATATGGTTCTCCAGTAGCCTGAGCTTGTGAACAAAACATTTAGCAATCGTGTTTTAACGTTGTCTCACAAAAGAGATGACGGGTTGTTAGCCAACCTGTAGACTTCAGCATCTCACACAACTTCAGGGCTGTTTGTGTTGGTGAGGATTGATTACCCATGTCACACTTCACTTCTGGTAAGCATCATAGATAAGGAGCACATCGCAGACATGAGCCACTGTATGTCACCCTGTACAATTTCAGTGCCACAGCTTTAATTGTTTTGTTTTCCAGAATTTCCTGAAAGTTTTAATATTTTTTTCTGCATAAAAAGGAGTTGTGTTGTGTGCTTTTAAATTTTGTCTCGTGCGATTTTTGTCATTGGGGGCCACAGCCTTTGCCCATTTAGCCCATCCAGAAGTGATTTTGTTGCCTGCAGTAGCCACGCACACGCTAGTTCTGTGAACAGTGCTCATCATCCCAAGCAGCTGCAGTTGGAGTTTGTAACTGTTCTGTTGGAACAGGTCAAAGGTCATATCAGAGGTGACACACCATGCCCCCATAATAAACCCGGAGTGCATCAGACAAAGGTACAGTTGTGCAGGTTTCAGCATTTTACTGTACAAATAAAACACGTCAGCAGGTTATCAAAAGACATGGGATGATTACTGGTGCACTGTCTATTTGGCTGCAGCAGAGTGGGGGAGGAAGAGTTTATCATCGAGCACACGTTCGGACGTATCCGAGCCCAAGAAACAACCATGACAGTCAGGAGTCTGAAATACTTCTTGAAGAGAGGACCACGCCGGTACACTGCACTGCTCCACCTAGCTGGAGCGAATTGTTTTGTCGCAGCTCGTAGGCAAGAAGGGGAAACACTGTAAACCCCCCCCCAGTGCCCCTGTCCGCAAGCGTCCAGCTGCCCTGACGTTGTCCTGACCCTGCGGCAGCGTTGGCCAGCGCGGTGCAGGGCCTGACCATCCCCCACCCCCGCAGGTGAGGTCGTGATCGCCAGCGCCCCGCGGGTCTGCGCCGAGAACCGCCTGCGCTGGGACCTGAGCCCCGAGCAGATCCGGCAGCTGGCTGATGAGCTGATCGAGAGGACCAAGCGCGTGTACGACGCCGTGGGGGCCCTGGAGCTGGAGGCCGTCACCTACGACAACGCCCTGAAAGCGCTGGCCGACGTGGAGGTGGAGTACACAGGTAAGGACGCGTCCTCCTGTGTTTCCGCTCGTGGCGGCACATGGACACGTGGGCTGGTTTTCCGTTCAGAACGTGAGCTCACCTCCCCGGTCCTCGGTCCTGGTCCTGGAGAGCCACGCTTCGGCTGGTTTGGAGAAACAGTTTGAATCATGCCTCCCTGAGCCAATAATGGATTCAGTTAGGTCACTAATTGGTCTTTAAAAATGAAAATCCGTGTGTCTCTAAAGCTGTGTCCTCACTCCAGGTCCAGATACCAGGATATCCGGATAAGGGATTTGGAAAGGGAATTGTAAGCTGGTATTGTTAACTCTTGAAGGTTCCTCACGTGAATCTAAACGGAAGGAACAGATGATGACCTAGGATCTGAACAACCTTAAAGGAGTAAACAAATCTCATGCCATTTGGTACAAAATTCCTTAAAAATACCTTCACTCTTACAAGTGCTGAGAAAAACCAACTACGTCTTGCTGAAGTAGGTTAGTTGCCTGCCCATGACGGTTTTAAAGTGTATTAAATGTATGCTGCCATGACATGCAGTAATTACAAGCACTGAAGTCATAAATATCAGTGAAAGGGATAAATGGCATCAGATTTTTTAAATTTGTTTGCAGATTTCTATAGCGACTTTACTTGACTAAAATAAAAACGCTTGTTTGCATAAGCAGATAAGTCCAGATAAGCCCACAGCAACATCACTTAACACACAGGCCACTACAGAGCCTTTGTTAAAGGACTGAGCTGGCAGGAATGCAGCAGGCAATGGTATAGAGTGCTCAGCATTTTCTACATAAAGAGTAGCTGACACTTTGCCTGTGTTTGACAACATATTGTATATAGGTATTGTTAAAGGAACTGGGAAGTACATACATTTTTTTCTGAGGTTTTGATTGTTTGGAGGCCTGGCGTAAATCTGTAGTGGGGGGGGGGGGCTGCAGCTTTGTCAGAATCTCCTTTGTCCAAGTGCTGACATTCCCCTTTTTTGTTAGGTTATTCCTGCTGAAAAGAGAAGACAGGAAACACAACGCTCCACAGCCGAAACGTGTTTCCTTTCTTCTCTTTCATATAAACCTTTACTTGTTCCTTTGTGGTTTATTATGCATGAAGTCTTCATTTGTCCAATTAGCCCGAAGGTGGCGTCCTAAGGATTGAACTTGTAACCTGTTTCTTTTTCAGTGCAGAGGAACGTGCTTGACTTCCCCCAGCATGTGTCCTCCAACAAGGAGGTGCGGGAGGCCAGTACCGAAGCCGACAAGAAGCTGTCGGAGTTCGACGTGGAGATGAGCATGAGGGAGGACGTCTACAGGAGGATCGTGGCTCTGCAGGTGAGGGCCCCGAGCTGCCGCCTGGCTTCTGCCGCACAGGTGGGCGACGAGCAAGGCAGACGGGTGTTGGGGAGAGACCCCAGTGAGCAGAAGAGATGAGGTGACACCCCTTGATTCCATTTGCTAGACGGAACCATTCCATCTGACGTTGTGCTCTGTCGCGGGTCGGTTCGTTCGCTTAGCAGTGAAATACAGCAGGCAGGGGAGTGTGCAGGCCTCTCCACTCAACGAGGATTCATCTCGGCTTTATTAAGAAATGGACATCGGGCAGGGGGTCAGGTTAGTTGCTGATATTAGAGACACTAAGCTGCAACTGTGAATCGCCAGTAAGCTTCGGATACCTGTGAGATTTATGCATGTGATATAATATGCAGTTGTCATTCTGTGGGAGATCATCTTCATACGAACATTCGAGGGGCTATGGCCAAGGTTGCAGTCCCCATACGCCCCTCATCTGGGAGCAGAAATGTCTGGTGCAAAAGGTCGCAGCTAGTCCTCTGTAGATCCCTGTATGATTCACTTTCAGCCATCCAGGCAGCAATCTCATTGTGTCCCCGTAGGAGGTTTTTCCCAGGCAGCATAGACACTTGGAAGTGAAGCAACTGCCCTGAGCTCATTATTTCGTCTCTGAGCTCTGTCCCTGGGGAGAAGGCCATTAGTATCAAATTATGCAGGAAGTTTACAAGCATCCCATAATGAGAAGAATAAGTGTAAATGGTTGAGATTGATTGTAATGGGTGCTCTGTCTCGGGTAAAGATGTGTGTTTGAATGAGGCTGAGTTCTTCTTGTGAAGAGAATATTGGAAGATCTATCACTTAGAGGCACAATTGTTCTTCCTTTTTTTACCAAGTAACTGATTTGTGAAATTCTCATTTCCAATGACAACCAGCAGCGTGGTTTTACAGCAGGCTGTTTGCTAGAGTGATCAGAGTCGAGTGCTTTGCTCATGGGTGCTACAGCAGACTCCCCAGCAGATCTGAACCCATGACCCCTGGTGTGGAGTCCAGAACTCTGCGCTGCTGCAAGCAAAGAGAGATGAACGACTTCAGCAGGCCCTTCTTGCTCGTTTACAGGAGAAGCTAGATGCAGACAGCCTGCGCCCTGAAGCCAAAAGGTACATGGAGAGACTGATTAAGCTGGGGAAGAGGAATGGCCTCCATCTGCCCAAAGAGACGCAGGAGGTAAGTCATCAGTGTGCACCGTTACACCTCCCATACACCTCCCATACACCTCCCATACACCTCTTTCCTCGCATTTCTTAAAGGCAAAAAGATATTACTTATCCAAATCAGCACCTGTTCCTCTACAAGGCTTGACCGGTCTCTCCTAAAAATGAGATAGGACATCTTTTTGTAATTTTTTCAGGAAATTAAGAAAATCAAGAAGAAATTGAGCAACTTGTGTATCGATTTCAACAAGCACCTGAATGAGGATACCACCAGCCTCTCCTTCAGCAGAGAGGAGCTGGGTAAGACTGTCTCTGGACTGGACTGCATCTGTTTAGCACTCTTATTCTACAGATTAGGCTGCTGGTCTGCTTGACGTGCGTGAAATAATTATTTTTAGTCTTTGTTTTCATATGGTGCTACTGCAGTAGTAAAAATAGCTGCTGTAAGAGGTGTTGGTAGGTTGGCGCTCTTCCTCTGGAGCAGAACTTCTCCAGATTTTGATTGTGCAATACGCCTTGATTACTCTTCTCCCAGTGGGACTCCCTGAAGACTTCCTCAGCTCCCTGGAGACAGACGAGGATGGCAAGCTAAAGGTCACTCTGAAGTACCCTCACTACTTCCCTACCATGAAGAAGTGCCACGTCCCCGAGACCAGACAGAAAATGGAGGAGGCCTTCAACTCCCGATGCAAAGAGGTCATGCTCCTTCCTCAGCCCGAACTCACTCCCAGAGCCCTGCTGTGTTGAAATGGACATTGAAAAGTTGTGCCATTGACTCCCACAAGATCTCTGTGCCCCTGGCATTAACGCCAGAGCGTCTCTAACCATGTTTGTCTGCTCCATTGTGTGCTAGGTGTTGTCTTAATCAGTGTAGTTTACTTCAGCATCAGTAGAATAGCAAAAAAGTATAGTCTGTGGATTCCTTCAAAATGAAATCAGAGTTTACTAAAATAAAAGAAAGGCAAACACTCTGAAATGAGAATCTGGAGCCTTCCTGGGACAGGATTGATGTCCAGCAGAGCTATTGGCTCTGCTTGTCCTGAGCGGCCCTGCTGAGGAATGTCCCGTCTCCCCCTGCAGGAGAACTCGGAGATCCTGAAGGAGCTGGTGGAGCTGCGGGCCCAGAAATGCGCCCTCCTGGGGTTCTTCAACCACGCTGACTTCGTCCTGGAGATGAACATGGCCAAGTCCAGCAAACAAGTGGCTGTGTTCCTGGGTACCCAACCTCTTTGTCTAGAACTTCACAAAGCCTCATTGGCCTTAGGCCAGAAAGTGGGAGTCGAGTGAGATGAGTGACATGAACAGTAGATAAAAATGGCCCTCTCTCTGTCTGCATCGGTGTTTCTACTGCTGCTGGAACTGGCAGAGCATCGGTACACATAGGAACATAGATATGACTGCTTGTTGTTTGCAATTTTTTTCATCTCACCTAAATTCCAGATTGGCAGACCCACCATAAATGCATTCTGGGACAGTGCACAAAAAACTTTGAGAAAGCTAAAGTATCAGAGGCTGTTTGGCTCATCATTTGGTTGGTAGTAGGTCGTCATTGATTTCAAGATCTCATACAGCTGTTCCTTGAAGGATTCCTGCCTTGTAAGCTTCATCAGCCTGAGTGCGTAACTTGTTACAGACACCTAAAACTCTTTGTGTAATGAAGATACTCTACCTAGTTACTATTAAAATGCACCTTCTCTTAATGTGCACTTGTGTCCGAAAAGTCGTCTTCCACAAAGAGGTCATGAAGGAGCTCGTTCTGCCAGCAGTCCAGTAATTGCTTGGTTTTCTGGTGCAGATGAACTCGCGCAGAAGCTGAAGCCGCTGGGCCAGGAGGAGCGGGCGGTCATCCTTAAACTGAAGGAGAAGGAATGCGAGAAGCGGGGGCCGAAGTTTGATGGTCAAATCCATGCCTGGGACACCCGGTACTACATGACCCAGGTCGAGGAGACCCAGTATGCGGTGGATCAGAACCTCCTGAAGGAGTATTTCCCCATGGAGGTGGTCACCCAGGGTTTGCTGGACATCTACCAGGACCTGCTGGGCCTCAGTTTCCAGCTAGAGGAGGGCGCCCCTGTGTGGCACGAGGACGTCAAGCTGTATACTGTCAAGGACCGCGCTTCTGGTGACATCATTGGCCAGTTCTACCTGGACCTTTTCCCCAGGTGAGCCTTGTGTTTCAACCTAACTTGAGCGTCGTGCAGCAGTGCTGATATTCTTCCTAAAAAAGAAGAATAATCCAGTACCCTCCAACTGGTATTCTAAATGAAAAGGCACGATGGAGTGTTCTTTGGGTTTAAGATGAAACTATACATTTTCAGTCTCTATTGCTTTGAGGTTTAAAATTGTGCCGTGGTTTTGAGAAATTGACTACTTTTCAAAACGGTAAAATTTCCTAATCGATTTTGAATCCACATACTGATAAACGCTCATCTACAATCTACAGAGGTCTGCCCTTTTCTGTAGTAAGTATAGTAGAAGGACCAGTATGTTTTTTCCCCCGGTGGTTTTCCCAAAGGAAGTCTGATCTAGTAGCTCCACGACTGTTTGACCGATGCGTTTGCAGCTGTAAGGCCGCACTCCCAGCGCTAACCTCCCTTGTGTTTGGCAGGGAAGGGAAGTACGGCCACGCGGCCTGTTTCGGCCTGCAGCCAGGCTGCCTGCTCCCTGACGGGACCCGGCAGATCGCGGTGGCCGCCATGGTGGCCAACTTCAGCAAGCCCACCGCCGAGGCCCCTTCGCTGCTGCAGCACGACGAGGTGGAGACCTACTTCCACGAGTTCGGCCATGTCATGCACCAGCTCTGTGCACAGGTGAGGGAGGGCCCTGAGTACTGTGGCGCAACCTGGAGCTTCTGGGGCTTCTGCGCTTGTGTGGGAACGGTATAACAATGAACACGACTGCTTGAGAGAGGTGTAGCTATTTCAGTTAGTTAGGTCTGCATTTTAGATTTAAGGGCTTTTTTCTGCATTATTTACAGTGTTGAAATTAGTGAAAATGACCCCAGTCCAACAGGCTTTATAGACAGCTTTTAAATCAACAATTTGTACAGGCCTGAAACAATTTAAGCCTGATCGATTAAACAGATGTTATGTTCAATTAAGTCATTTAGGGATCGTTTCAAACAAAAATCCTTCATCCCTCAAGGAGCAGTGTTCCCTTCATTATAGAATTACTTGCTTAATTGATCAAGATGGTAAATAAATGTCCTAATCTTGAAACAACAGGGGATTTAGCATGACCTAGAATAATAACTGGATCGCACACTCAATGCCTCGTGCCCCCGCAGACGGAGTTTGCCATGTTCAGCGGCACCCACGTGGAGCGGGACTTCGTGGAGGCGCCCTCTCAGATGCTGGAGAACTGGGTGTGGGAGAAGGAGCCCCTGCAGCGGATGTCCAAGCACTACAAGACCGGCAGCCCCATCCCCGAGGAGCTGCTGGACAAGCTCATCAAGTCTCGCCTGGCCAACACCGGTAACCCCCTGAAGCAAGGCCGTGCGCGGTTTGGGTCCTGTGGCTATTCTGCAAAGAAGAAGTGCAGCGTTATGTACGGGAATGGGTAGTCATCCTGTGCTCAGAGCAAGTCTCGTCCACTGGTGTCCAGATCTGCATTTGTCTCATTTCCCAAACTGATTTGCTTATTCTTTACATAATTTAGAATTCAGAAATTTGGGACGCATACTGATTTTCCATATTGAGCCAGAAATGTAGCCTTAAGAGGACGTGAGGTAGCACAGAGGTGTTGGCAGTCAGCACTGCTACCTCATGGCTCCTGAGTCCTTGGATTTCATTCTGGACTTGGGCTCCTTCTGTGCAGAGTTTGCATGGTGTCTCAACGTCCACACGGGTTTTCTCAGTCTTCTGCGCTTTCCTCCCATGTTGAAAGCGTGTTTAGGTTAAATGGTGACACTAGACTGTCAGTGTAGGTGTCATGCGATGGCTCCTGGACACTGTTGACACTGACACTGTCTTCGCTAGGGAAAACTGCTGTAATTTATAGTCTGACAGATGTGTTGGTCTGTGCTAATATCTCCCTGGATAAGAAAAACTCCAGGCCCTAATTGTGACACAGAGAAATCGAGCTTAGTCAATATTTTTTTGCTGTATAACTCCCTTTATGCTTCACCTTAAAGCCACCCTATAGCGACGAATTACAAATACAGCAGTATGAAACCTGATCCCATCCCAAGTGCGTTAAATAGAGGAATGTTCTGTGTTTGGCTCTAGAGTAAGAGATGTTTCGGTGTGTCTTGACTCTCCATCACTCAGGTCTCTTCAACCTGCGGCAGATCGTTCTGGCCAAGGTGGACCAGGCCCTGCACACCAAGAAGGGCCTCGACCCGGCAGAGGAGTACGCCAGGCTGTGCCGGGACATCCTGGGGGTGCCTGCTTCCTCAGGTATGACAGGCAGGGGCTGGGAAACTGGGCTCAGGAAATGACCGCGAACAGAGCCCCGTGATGGAGTCTTACCGCACCCTTACTGAACCGGCACCTATGTATGACACCACGATAACGAGCTAGAAGAAAACACATTAACATGTACAAAAAAAGGATGTGTGATAAAGCAGACTCCGAGGAAGGAGCAGGAGGTACGACAGGGACGTGCCGGAGTTTGGAGCCCCCAGCTGTTGATGCTGCTGGCTCACCGCAATGTCAATGAGAGACGACCTGCTCCTCCGGGAGGCGCTAACTCCTGTGGGACACAGAAGGGCCTGATGGGTAGCACATTCCAAATGGCCATGAAAGGTGGGCATGCTGGGAGGAGCTCGGCTGTTAACCCTGTCTTCTCCGTCCTTCAGGCACCAACATGCCGGCCACGTTTGGCCACCTGGCCGGAGGCTACGATGCTCAGTACTACGGGTACCTGTGGAGTGAGGTCTTCTCCATGGATATGTTTTATGCCCGCTTCAAACTGGAGGGCATCATGAACCCCAAGGTCAGTACACCTTTATCTGTTAAATATTTCATTTTCCCGAGGAGCTCTGGGGCTCGCTGGTTAAATTGAACTTGTTCATGCTGTGACACTGCGAGGGTCTGAGTCCAGGAGGCCGGTGTTCCGAGCTCTGTTTTCCCTGGAGGTTTTCCTCCATTAGGATCCTGTGTCAAACGGAGCTTTAAAGTGGCCAGGCTAATGGGACACATTAGAGAAAATCCCAAGAATCTTTACTGACCTGGACTGGAGCTGGAAAGGGCACCCAGGCTGGGGGGGGCAGGGGTGAAGGGGAGAGAGTACGGAAGCAACACACTGATGTACCAGCCATGCTCCCTCTACATGTTAGCTGGAGGGCTTGAATTCTGACAAACCTTAAATTGAGTAGCTGAAAAGCATCAAAAACAAACATTAATGTTGGTTGATTGATTTTTTTCACCAGTATTTCCTAATTACTAACATTACCTTTGTTTTCTTTCACAGTGTAAAAACGATTTCCATCATTTCAGTGATGTGTATTGTTTTATTTTTGCACAGAACATTGACTATGAATACATTACTAGTTATTCTCTGGTTAATCTATACAATTTGAGATTTCGACCAACAACGGAAGATTTCCTACCTGTCTTTTGACAGTTCCATGCCTATTTTAAAATTTTGGGCAGATTTTATATTGATAATCACTCATGATAAAAATCATAAGTAAGTTTTTCAATTTTAGACATAGCAGGATTGGTGGAGAAGCCTCATGTTTGGCCAACGTTATTATTGTATTACCCAGCCTATAGCAACTGCATATTTACTAATAAGAGGTTTATTCCATGCTAAAAAGTGAAGAAAGAAAACACAACGTTTCGGCTGTGGAGCCTTCTTCGGGTGTGAGAAAGACAGGGCAGACAGCAAAGATTAAATAGCACCAGAGAACAAAAGCTGGGAGAGGGGAGGAGGTGGGAGCAGGGGAGGCAGAGAGGCCACTTAGGTGGTGCGAAGTGCAGAGAGGTGAAGAGAGGGGTGAAGTCGAATAGAGAAGATCACACCAAAACAAGTCTGTCATTGAGAGAAGGGGGAAGGTGTGAACCAAGTTTCAGGAGAATTTTTGTTTCTGATGTCTTTCTGCTGTGGGAGTTGAGAAACCCTTTTTTGAGAACGCAGACGGAGAGATCAGTGTGATCATGGCCGTCTGAGGTGAAATGAGAAACTATGGGCTTGGAGAAATCTTTAATCTTCACAGCCCTAACATGTTCTCTGAGCCACTTAGACTACTTTTGCATATTTACTATATGTGTTTCTCAGTGTGATTGCCTCTTATTCCAATAGGTGGGCCTGGACTACAGGAACTGCATCTTAAAACCCGGAGGGTCGATGGACGCAGCCGACATGCTACAGAACTTCCTGGGTCGCGAACCGAAACAGGAAGCGTTCCTCTTAAGCAAAGGACTGTCAGTGGAGGTGGAAGCAGGCACGCCCTGCGCCTGCTGACCTCCTCCTCCCCTCTGATGCACCCAGATTAACCCACCCACACCAACCCCAAGCGCTCCTGTGGCCAGTGCAAGAGACTGCAGTCCAGGTGGTTTGAGAGAGACCCTGACCCCCCCCCTCCCCCCCCACCTGACCTTCCCTACTCCCCCCTCGTATGCGGTGTTTAGTTTTTTGAGATGACTTTGGGCTGTTTCAAATAATTTTTTGGGATTGTATTTGAAACCAGTTGAGAATCATGAAAATTGTTCAAAATATTACTCACAGTGTTGGTGTTACTTTGTTGTTTCTCCTTGATGTCCTCATTGTTGAGTCACTAGATATGTGGTTTGAGGTTGCTGTACATCTGACTTAGTAACTACATAACAAGCCAGTCCCACTTCCTCATGTACCACCTGGATGTTGGTACTGCTACACACCCTACACAGTTGTCTGCGGTGAGAAGCTGGTTACTGTAACTTTATTTCACTTAATTAGACCTGTGGCTCGGCCATGATAGTTACTTTTTTGACATGATAAAACCATCTCATTTACAGTGATAACCCTGCTCGTTTAATCTCAACGCAATTAAAATAATGAGCACGCACTTGCGGAGATAAGCATTTTACCATAGTTGAGTGTACCTGAGTAGATATCATCCCCAACCAGTGGAGTCACAAGAACCAAAATCTATCTCATTTGTACATTGAGCTCTTACCCTGTCCATATGCATGAAGGGGGCTGTGTAGAATGGATTTAGAGTTAATCTGGAACTTGACGCAGTAGCATAGCTTTCATTTATGTAGCACTTGTCAGCTCGGGAATCCCAGAGCACTAAAGCAACAATGGATTTGCTTCATTGCCCACTGAAATGCTGCTCCCTCTAGGCTGAGACTGCAGTTCATTTAACTTCATTAGCTTGCTACACAGCGAGCATGAGGGAGCAGGACCTGCTTGCTTTCATACCACTGTTCAAATCTGTTGGGGCTGGAGGACACATTATATTGACGTGTATGTAATTTTTGTGGAGTTTACAATGAACATTCGGGAGGGATGACCGTAGCCAAGTTTAATCAGCCTCAGCTGTCCTAAATCATAAGCATTCCTGATGTCATTTACTCAAACAAAAAAAAAACTGTACAATACTATACACCTCACTTTTCCCCCCTGCATTCATCTCCTGCATCTCTCCTCCACCTGTGCAGCTCCTCCTTGGTCACTCCTCACTCTGCAGGGGGTCCCAGGTGAAAGGTAATTTTACAATGGAATCAGTTTACTAAAGCAAGCAGGTGAGTAAGCAGGGCATACAGGAGTGTCCTACATTGGCACGCTAAAACAACTAAATCTTTTTATCTTGAAATGAGAAAACTGCCAAGGAACAAGAAGTGAAACAATGGGAATTGTTTTTAATTCTGAACAGAAGGCACCATATTACACAACTCATCCTTTGTTTCTTGGCTTTTGAAAATTATGGCTGTTATTGATGGCTGCTCTTGGGAAAAAATGCTGTACTTAAACTACCACCAGACACACCATTTAACAGCTGCATACTTTAATTCAAAATAAAGGTGTGAGGGACAGTTAAACACATGAAAAATACTTTATTGAAAGTTGAATTCATCCCAGGCACCTTAAGAGCTCTCATGTTTGAAAGATGTAGTGGCTAAATTGATCTAGGTCTGAGCGCTGCAGTAAGTCTTTTCTTTCTGTCCTCTGGCCTGTACAGAGAGCTCTCTGCTGGGAGGTCTGGACTGGTACTTACCGAGACAATGCAGGCAGCATTGGCGCACTTGCCTGTAGCTCTGGAGGTAAAGGAATTGGCATATTTGCAAGTCTTTTAAAATTGCAAATGTATGATTTTGTGAATTGTGCTTAAGGATTGAAAGGGTAATTTGTAATATAAATCAGAGGGAAAAATATGTTGTCTGTGCTACAGGTAGACTTGTGTGTGTTTTTAATCGGATATTCTTGTTTTTTTTTATTGTGTGAAACCGTTAAACTGGTTTTAGTCATACAATACTTCTCAGTATTGTCTTTCATCTGTAAATCAACACATTCATTTATAACAAAGGTTGTTTGTGTAGACACGGCAGATTATGTCTGAAAGGAATGGACACCACTAAATTGTGGGCATTACTTTTACCTGATAACCATTTTCTATATAAAATATTTGCTTTTAGGCTAAACAGGACACGTTACAAAGTCTTCAACTTGTATAGTGCGTATGTGGATCGCCGGTTCAGTTCACGAAGTGTCTGAGTGTTGGCACAGCAGGTAAGTGGTGGTCCGGTAGCCGGTTGTTACAAATACAATAGGTGAAAATCGATATAGCCCAGGAGGCCTGCCTCTCCCACATGATTACAGTTAATCCCAGCTCACCAGAACAGCCCCCGGGCCTCGTTTCAGAACAACTAACTACACGGTAAACAGAGGTTGTCTTGGAGAGAGTAATCTCCAAGGATGAAACGTTGAAGAAAAGCTTTGCTCCACTAAGCAGCTTGTAATACCCCCAGATGAAACACTTAAACATGATCTCAGCAGCACTAAACCACTTCTAATAACGTCTCTGCAGCGTTCACCCACGACTCGGCATACACGGTAAAATGACTTGTTTTCTTGCATTTCATGAAATAATAAATTGTATCCCTCAGAAAAATCTTAGATGCCAACACACTGGGCTTTTTAAAGAAGCAGCTGGATAAAATCCTCGAATTGCTTGGCTTTCAGGAACCAAGCCCGTTACATGACATGTTTGGGCTCCTCTCGTTTGTAACGTTTCGCGTTCTTAATCAACACTTAACATTATTTGCTAAATATTATTATAATCAAATGCAAGCTGAATGTAGTCACATGCTAAACCTTGTGCTAGTGATGTACAGTAGCTGCCACCTTAAGTCTTGAAAAAGGTTGTGTTGTGTACTGTGTAATTGTTCAGTTTTAGGTAGGAATATGGCACACGAAATAAATAGGAGAAACGCGAAATCTTAGCTTCGCATCTCCCCAATATTTCTGCCTTTTTTTCTCGACCAGATACTCAGTTCTAGACCTAGTTCTTAGTGTCTCGAATCTAGTCAGCTGTCAAGACGAAAGTGCGCTCTTTTCCAGCCCCGGCATGCCCGAGAACGTGAAACGAGTAAGTCTAACAAGGGGTCAAACTTTTCCTCCCCACCTCAGAGAGGACGGTTCCGATCGCTCCCCGTTCAAGGAATCTGCTGCATTTTGGATAGTAAAATCTGATCGCTTTTCCTTTGCATATCAAAATTTAAATAGTATTTTTTTTGCCAAATAACACTGAAAGGTAAGAACGGACCGTTTTGCCTGTATTGTTTCTTAATTGGTTCTGTTGCTAGCAGGTCATGGACTGCTGTCCTTCAGCATGCCCACGTTTCCATGCTTCAATAACTCTTGCGGTTTTTTTACAGATAGAAATATATTGGTAGAAATTTACCTTCATGTTACAAAAAACAGTTTAATTAAATATTACACTCCTATACAAGCATTACTTCACATTATATGTACTATACCCTAAGTATACAATATGTAGACCTTACCAATTCATTTACCTGTAAGATAACACTGCATTGTACTAAACATGCAAATCCATTCAAATACAATTGCACAGAAATGCACTCTCCAGATAAAATAATTTAAGATTTGTAATCAAAAGGTTATGTAGCCAGAGGTTAAAAACTGGTCCTAAAACACACAGATTTTACTTTGTTAGACATTAGATGTGAGATGTTTGAGGTTAGATGTTAGACATTATATTAATTACCTTAATGAGCCACAAAATTATTTAAGTGGCCTCTGTCTGAGTGTAACAGTAGTGGTTCAGAATAAAAACACCTGTCTCTGTGAGATTCCCTGGGCACATTTAATCATGAAGACTAATGAACTTGCAAAGCAAATCAGAGATCAAGCACAGATCAGGAGATGACAATTCCTATGAGCACGGTCTGCTCAGTCATCGGTAAGTGGAATGTGCATCGTAACACCCAGACATTGCCCAGATCAGGCTGCCCCTGCCCATCAGCGACAGACCAGGGGGAGCTGGAGGGGGGTGTGAGGCCAGTGGCTGGGAAATGGCCTAAGAAACAGCTGATTAAGATCTGGGATCAATTAACTGCAAAACAGAATAAATGAGCTGAGTGGGCTCCTCTTGCCTTTCTCACACTGTTATTATCTGAAACTTACTAAGATAACTGAGATATCTTCAGTTTGCGAATACACTGCAAGTGGAATAGATTTTGAATGAAATATGAAGTTTTCATAATGTATATGCATTTTGTAATTTTACAACAAGGGGCACCATAGGTGGGCAGCATGATGGCGCAGTGCTGGGGCCTGTGTTCAGTTCCAGTCCTGGGGTGCTGTCACTGTGGAGTCTGTATGTTCTCTATGTGTTTGCATTGTTTCCTCTGTACCAAGCATACTGGTAGGGTAATTGGTTTTGGGTTGAGTGTCTGGGTGTGCCCTGCTTTGTGCCCATTGCTTGTCAGGATAGACCCTGGCTCCCCAATAACCCCGAATTGGATAAAGTCATTGGAAAATGGAAGAATGGAACACCATGGGAAGGGTTTGAATAATTTTGCAAGGCACTGTATATATTTTTTCCAACAGGACTTGTTCACCATTATGATAGTAAGAAGGGCACAGTCCGAAGGAAATCCATGAGTGAAAATGACTGCAACATCTATGAAAGAGACGCTAGGGCTCGACCTTCTAAAGGGACATGCCAGTGGAATATCGGAGCTCAGGTCCAATGTAGTTCGAGTCTTTATCAGTTCAACTTTCTCAGGTAAGTCTATTTTTAAAACATCAATCGGTTGTCCTGATGCAAAGCTTCCAGTTCCCACAGTTTCTGTTTGCAGACGCAAATTGATTAGGGGAGGTTAGTCACCTAAACCTAGCTCTGGAGAATAAAAATCCCCCAGAACCTACAGTATCACTGTCCTTACAGAATAAAAAGATGGGAGATAAGTTCCTACGTGCCGCCTCACCTGTTTGAATAATGTACAGAAATTCAAATTAAAGGGGTTAAAATCCTGATAATGTTTTATTGTAAAAGTATGAAGCCCTCCCCACACATTTTCTTCAGAATAAAAATAGCCTAGGCTCAGGATAATATGTGCTCATTGCCCACTGAAAAGATGTTCCAAAGGTTTAGACACTGTAAATCAATTTTGTGTTTTAGACATGAGCAGCGAGAGAGATGCTCTGCTGGAAAAAGCTTACCCAGAACTACAAGTCTACTGTCAGAGTCTCGGCTTAGTCTTTGAGGTGTGTATAATTCCAAAGACCTGTTTCTGGGTCACATTATTAGAAAGGGTTGAGTGCCATGGTTTAATAAAGGAGAGCAAGTCCAATAAAAACTGCACCAAGTCAGGTGTAATTTGAACATTTTAAAGAACAGGACAGATGTCTTTGGTAAATGGTTGACATCTGGAGTCATCAGTTATTCTAATGTGCTCCTGTTCCTTTCTTTAAAAACTCAGAGTGAAATCCTGGTGTTCAGACACATGCCTTGACAATCTACTTTCCTAGGTTGTGGATATGAGATGGGGGGTCCGCGATACCATAGTTGTGGATCACATGACCACCGAATTGTGCCTCCAGGAGATTCAATCATGTCGGAGGGTGTCTGTGGGCCCCACCTTCACTGTGAGTGGAATACGTTGCTCCTTACTGGTGGCCAACTGTTCAATAAAGACTGTTTCACAATGCCTTCAACTTCCTTTCTTTCCTTCTTTAAAGTATCTCTGTTTCCAAAGTTATGTATGCCATATAGTAGCTCCCATATCATGCAAAATGGGTCAAACGTCCACCTGGGTCTTGTGATCTTAAATAGCTCTTTTGTGATAGTTTTCTCTGGGTATACTGTATGTATTTATAGTTAAGTCATCATTACTAGAACCCTAGCTCTTTGTTCAAATTTGCTTCTTCGCATGTGTGTCTCAACAGCTGGCTTTGTGAAGGTTTGAAAAAAGAGTTATTCTGATTGCTAATTGCACAGAGTGAGTGAAACCAGCTTCTACTGGCTCTACCTCGTTTCTTCTCTCAGGCCCTCGTTGGTAATCGGTATGGCTACCGGCCCATCCCCCGGGTCATCCGGGACGAGGAGTTTGAGCTCCTTCTATCCAAGCTCCACCCCGACGGCGACGCGGTGAAGCTCCTCAGCCAGTGGTTTTGGAAGGATGAGAACTCGGTCCCGCCCGTTTACATCCTCCAGCCAATCACCACCCACCTCCGTCACTATGACGATAACAGCCCAGAGAGCCAGCTGCAGAGGGAGAGGGACATCAGGGCCTGGCAGACCACAGAAGCCCAACTCTCCCGGCTGCTCCGAGCGGCTGCAGCTCAAGCGGAGACTGACGGAGACTTCACCCAGGAGCAGAAGCACAGGTTTTTCAAATCAGGTACCAATTGATAGGTTTTAGCAGTCAGACATCCACCAAAAAAAATGTGCCTGTGATAAACCCAAGTGAAATAAATGTCTCTTTCTCTGCTTAGTGACGGAGTGGGAAATTGAGCAGGGTATGTTGGAGGCACAGAAGAATGAGACCTATGCAGTGCTCTTCTTGAGGGAGCTACCTAACCTCAGCAGGACCAACAGCCAGGAGAGCGTCTCCCAGTTCATTGATGTCACCAGGGATGGACTTGTGGACCTGGAGGCCCAGGAGCTCCTGTCCAGCTTGAAGGCCCGGATTTTAAGCTTTTGTTCTGGACAGCTCAATGTCCATTCAGTGCAGCTCAGCAAGGGAGCCATTGACCCACAACGCCAGGAACACGCCAAGTACCTGCAGAGCCTCTGTAAGCAGTTTGTCTCCCAGATGAAACAGCAGATCAGCAGAAGGGCTGCACAAACTATGGGAGAGAAGGAGTGGGGTTGGCTTCTTCGGGAGATCACTCATCACATAGTTCTGAGCTTGGCCAAGTGTGCCGTATTCTGTGGGCGAGGTAACCTCCTAAACACCATCTGCAAAGCCATCCAGGACTCAAACAACAGCCATCATGGGCCTCTGATTGTTTATGGACCTTCTGGCATTGGGAAAACAGCCATAATGTGCAAGCTGGCACAGGAGGTGTATTGTGTGTTGGGCTCTGGGGCGGCTGTGGTGTTGAGGCTTCTGGGTACATCACCTCTGAGCTCCGAGATCGACTCTGTTTTGAAGACCATCTGCTTTCAGATCTGTGGTGCTTTTGGGCTGCCCTTTCCCACTACGCAAACCGCCAACACTTATGAAGATCTGGTGAGGTTCTTCCACCGGACTCTTGATGCCGTGTCACAACAGAACGAGCCACTTGTCCTCATTCTAGACTCCCTGGACCAGCTGTCACCCTCTAACAATGCCCACAAACTGCACTGGCTACCTAAGGAGATCCCCCCAAATGTTCACCTCATCGTCTCCACTTTGGAGAAGGGATATTCCATTTTGGAGGTCCTCCGAGGGGTGATCTTGGAGCCACAGAGTTTTTTCAAGGTTGAACAGCTGTCTCGGGACCAAGGGGGAGAAGTCATTGATTCCTACATGAGCGCAGTGAAGCGTTGTTTGACTCCAGCACAGAGGGAGCTCGTGCTCCAGAGCTTCAGTCACTGCGGTCATCCTTTGCTGATGAAGCTGACCCTAGATGCTGCCAAACAGTGGACATCCTACACACCCCTGTCTGAGCTCCGGGTTGCAAGCACAACTCAGGAGGCAGTGTCACTGCTCTTCGAGCGCCTGGAGAAGCAGCATGGAGAACAGCTTGTGAGCCACGCTTTGGGATACATTGTCTTGTCAAAGTAGGTGGCCCAACATTATCTAATAAAGTTGTGGCTGTGGCTCCACAGTAATGAAGCAGTCAGACTCAAAATGTTTCTGGTCCTTGTTTAAAGAATTCAAAGAATTAAAAATAATTTAGTTGGAGTCCACCAAGGAGGAAACCAAAAGCCAGATATACAACCAGACAACAAGAATGTGAATCTTTTCTTGTGAAACATTCCATTGTTTAGAAAAGTTTATTTTCCAAAAATATACATTTTTCCATCTAATTAAGCTCAAGGCTCTGTCAAAGCAAAGCACTCTGTGGTGGAATTATGGGAAATATAGAGGGTCTTATTGAAAGGAAATTTTGATTTGTTGAAAATAAATTTTGAGATTCGCCGAGCACTCTGGTTTTGCCCGAAGCTTTTGATCCTCTTGCAGGCGCGGGCTGACGGAGGCCGAGTTGCAGGACGTCCTGTCCCTGGATGATGCCGTTCTTGCTGACATCTACCAGTACTGGCCCCCGCCGAACTGCGAGATCATCCGCCTGCCCCCCCTGCTGTGGACGAGGCTCCGGCACGACCTGGCCGAGTATCTGGTGGAACGGCAGTCTGACGGGACCAGAGTCCTGGGGCTCTATCACAGGTGAACCAAGCACATCTCGACCACGAGGAGCGGACCCAGGCTTAGAGGACTGTGGAACAATAAAGCAAGAATACTGTTACATTTCCCTTCTCCAGACCCAGCAACTGGCAAGCATTTGTGAAAAGTAACGTTGAAAAAGAAAGTAAGATTCACCAAGTAGTTCATTCAATTTGTAGCTTTCCAATTGTGAAGGCAGAAAATGCAGAATTTTAACATCACTTTTTATTCATTTCTCTTCTTTACATGTTGGTCTGTCATTGTGCTGACTACCCAAAAAAAGCAATGTCTTTTAAAAAAACACCTAAAAACAGCTTTTATCAGTTAAAAAAACACATTCTTAATATTAAATTGCCTCATCTCTCACCAAACACTCCTATTATTTTAGTTTTCCCTCTATATTCATTTAAATTAAAACATCAATAAACTGGACTATAAAGCTGTTAGGAGTTCACAAACCTGAACAGATAAGAAAGAGATTATGTTAAACCTCTCATCTGACCCCATAATCCTAACCTAGGAGTTTGCATTTCTTTATGTAAATCTAAACCCATGTAATTGATGCAGCAGCAAAACACATTTGTTTAATCATTGGTCAAGGCTGGAGAAACCAGGGAGTTTCTCCCTGCCGGTCTGCCGGTCCATGTGTTCAGCCCATACAACAACTTGTAAAAATTGCACAGGCACTCAGAAGAATAACCAGCAGTCCACTGAGTGATCTGCTCTCTCTTTGACAGACAGTTTATTGAAATGGTCCAGAAGAGATACCTTTCAGCGGAGCGCAGGAGCCGAAGCCACAGCATCCTGTCCGAATTCTTCCTGGGCACGTGGAGCCAGGGGAACAGAAAGCCCGTGCTCCTGCCCTCGCTGAAGACCAGCCTGAGTGCTGACAGAAAGGTACGCAGGAAGGCCTGACTTCTCTAGTTGACCCTGCGGTGCTTATAATTTAAGTCACAAATGCGTTTCAGATTTTGATCAGTGTACAGTAGTTTCACTATGTTTTGGAAGTCATTGTTGGGGTGATATTGGTAAGACCCAACCAAATCTCTTTTCTAAACTCAAAAGGCACTTAGTTTGTGTTTCCCTTTAAAATGAAATCAATAGGATTGATAGGTTTGTTTGGAATAGTTTTCTGATAATACTGGATCTAAGTTGTTGGTGCTCCAACCTTCAGGCATGATGGAAGAGTTTTTGAACAGCTGCAGGTTATATTAATCAGGTCTACTGATCTGAGGCCACATGTCTCTGTAACTGGATTGGGAAGTGTTCGTTGTAGTGTTACATCCTGTGTGTTGAGCAGGTGTCACCTCAGCCTCTGTGGTTCACCAAGCACGTGGCCAATCGGAGGAAGCTGCAGGAGCTGCCCTATCACCTCCTTCATGCAGGGCGCTGGGAGGAGCTCCGACAGGAAGTGATTGGTGAGATCTTTGGTCAAGTTAAAGTTCAGAACCAAATAGAGATCATAAACGAAAGAATCACGTTTCTGTTACTGTGTGCTGAGTGTTTGTGGCACAATAGTGACAAGTTCTACAGGCACTGGGACCCTTCTCTCTGCACAGGCTGTCAGACCCCCAGTGCCACCATTGTACCCACATACCAGCACAGGATGGTATTTCAATAACTGAGGTTTTATTCCTATAGCAGCTCACAGTTACAGACAGGATAGTAACACTTTCAGCTCCAAATGAATAACAATCCAGGACCCAAAGGTATCCAAGATCCCAAAATAACATCCCTTAAAATTGTAACATTGCTTAACTGCCTTTCTCATATCAAAAACACAAAAACCCCTGCTCCAGGGCATTGAGCAAAGTCTGGCCATGAAAACTGACCTCCACTGCCTAAGGCTTATGGAGTGACGACTAGTTTCCGACTTAATGCCATTTTGTGTGCCACCTGCCCAGAGGTGTGCAGCTCTTCGATACAAACCTGTGACTCTGTGGCTGTTCTGTGGCCTGTAACTGGGTTTCTCCTTGAGGGTTCTGTCGCTATGCAGCTCAGGTCTGAAGTCTCCAAACCTTTTTCCAGAGCATGAGTACCCTAGCACTGGATACCCAGACTCTCCCTAACCTTAGGGAATATACTTAGAGGTGAGATTCTGCCTGTCATTGCTGGAGGTACTCTCATCCGAGAGCTCCCCCTCTGCAGGGAATCTCTCAGCTACCACCGAGACTGATATCACGGCACCAGATTAAGTCACCAGAGAAGATTCTTGTAGTTAGCACTCTCGCTCCACCTGAGCTTCAACACAGTCTAGATCTCTGAGCCCTTTGCTCACTGATTCCCAGACGCAGTGATCCCTGTGGATATTAAGTTTCGCCTCCCCTCTGTGAACTACAACAATCTCTCTTGTTAATCCATGGTGTTCCTCGATTCCTTTGTAATCTCCTTTGAGATTAGTTCGTTTTTTTATTGGCCCCTTCCGGAGATCCCTCAGGTACCACCTTAGAAACCAGGGCTATTTAGCAACCGAATCAGTGTTCCCTTCCCAGCCGTCTCGTACTCTCGAAGGACTTACTGTACACACTGCAGCTTCTCTATCCCTTTGGAGAATCTGAATGCTGGCAGTTGCCTGCAGTTTATAACAGAATGAAACTGAGAAACATGCTCCTACACGAGTTTGGAACCCTTGTGGGGTACTGAGAGAGATCTTGGGCTCAGGGAAGGAACACTTAATCCTGATAGCCTCATCACTAGCTATCCAGCAATCTCTTATAGCCCAGAGTCAAGTTAGTCCTAAATATTGGCACTAGTTTATTACTATTAGTAGCAGTAATAAGCAGTGATAAGCTAGAATAAACTCAATGCTGGACCACAGGCTGTTTGACAAATGTTTTCTCTTACTTTAGGTAATACAGACTGGCTGTGCTGTAAGACCCTTACCTGGGGAATAGCAGGGGTCATTGAAGACCTGTCCATGTGCACTGAACACAGCGACAGCCCTGAGCTCCAGCTCATACGAGACACGTGTCTGCTGTTGAAACCTACACTGGATTTCATCGAAGGACAAATGGGTAAGATTGGATTTTGCCTGTGCATCGTGAAGACTCTTGCACGTTCTGATTTATGTTCCTTTTGGTTTCTTTCTCTCCTATAGACCCTTCCCTCTTCTACACCGAAGTCTTCTCCAGGCTCTGCTGCTTTGCTGACTCATACCCTTCGCTGATCGGGCGCCTGTGCGTTCAGTGCCAGGACTGGTTTTCTGGCTGTAAGAACCCAATACTTATCCCTCAGTGTGGCTTCTTCCAGGCTCCAGGAGGTCCTCTGAAGACTACTCTCACAGGATTTCAGAAAGGTACAGTGTGCAGCCCCAGCAGATCTTACTATCCATGTCTCGGGCAAATGCAGGTGCAGAGCAAACTGTCACAGACTGCTGAGATATGGCTGTTTCTTTACAATCACCTAGATTTCGGTATCAGATTAGGAAAATAAGATTTTGGACGGACTGCTCTATGAAAACTTATGTGAGCAAGACTTCATCCGTGGCTTTTAGGGTGGGTTTTGGGATGCTGTGCCATGCTAATTCATTTATCAATCTTTAAAAATAACTAATTTTTATTAATCATATCAGCAGCTCTGCCACCTTCAAACCTTACAAAGCTGGAGCTGGTTAGTGCATGAAAATTGCAATGGCATCAGAGGACCATTGGGCGGAGTGCATCTCTTTTTTTGATCCAGAAATTCTAGACATAAATTGTAGCAGAACTTCAAATTGTGCAGTCATTCAGAGCAAATGTTAAAATGATCAAATTATAGAAATCATACATTCAGTAACTAAATTCCAATTCAGTTTTCATGTTCTAGCCTTATACAATATTATCAGAATTGTTCATATTCTTATAGTAGGTAGCAACTAAAAATATAAAGAATATATATGCATGATATATGCAGAGTGTCGGGCAAGAACTTAAACATCTGAGGATAAGCCTCCAGCTGTAATACAGCTTCCTTAGGATAAGAACAATAAAATACAGTTCTAACCTTCTCCTCTAAAGGAGTGACGGTGATGGACCTGTGTGCTGAGAAGGGTCTCTTGATTGTGGGTTCTGAGGAGGGAAGAATGATCGTGTGGAGCCTGCTGGACACAGAAGTTGTCCACACACTGATTGGCCACACAGGTGAGGGGAGGAAACACTTCTCAAGGTCAGGCTGGCAAAGGAAAGTCCGGATATATACAGTAAAAAGAACAATGTTGACGGAAACAGTAGGTCTGAGAATATCTGATAACAAGTAAAGGTTCATTCCGTGCTGAAAAATAGAAAGATGAATAAGGTGGCTGGAATTGAAAGCACAGGAGAGGAAAGGACAGAGAATGTGAGAATGGATGGTGAGGATTTATAAAGAACTCAGTCTGTCTTTTCCAATCTTCTCCATTCATTAACAGATTTCAGCTTTTCACAACTCTTCCTCATATCCCCCTTCCTGTGGATTCTCCTCACCTGTGCCCATTCTCACCCCTGCTCTGTGCTGTGTTCGTTTGTCCTTTATTTTCACTCTCTCTCTCACCCAAAGATTCAACAGCTAAAATGCTGTGTTTCTTCTTGCGGTGTTCAACATTTTCAGTCTGGGATTAGCTTCACTAGTTCCTTTGCCACCAGCACACACTGACACAGCTGATCACTGAGACAGGTCTTGAGACTTTAGAAAGTCGTTCACCAGGTCAGATTTTAGCTCACTGAAGCAATCAAGTGAAGAATTAACAAGCTGACAAAAAACACTGGTATCAGTTCTATATTTTAGAAGCTACTTATAGCTCAAAAGTTCATGATATTTGTTTAAATACATCTGGCCCAAAATCTGCTATCAGAAAGACAAAGATTACCTTCGTTTCTATTGATGTAATATGCTGAATCCAAACAACTTGTTCTGTACGAAAATGTATATTTAGGGAAGGTGGTAAAACGTAACAATATACTTTGCTTGAAAAGTGACTGTGGATCTGCAGATACTGTAATTGTTTTTCTTGCTTTAGTAAAGCGATTGGTAGCTGGAAGTAAATGCGTTGTGGTTGTTGGTAGCGGAGGTGCAGAGTGTGAAGGTGCTGGACAAGGGAGCTCGCTGTCTGTCGGCGTCCAGGGACAGCACCCTGCGGCTGTGGGACCTGCTGAGTGGGAAGCAGATTTACTGCATTAACGAGGGACAGTTCGGTGCCCCAGTCTGCACCCAGCGTCACGTGACAGAGCAGAGGGGAGTCATCTATTCAACGTCTGGATCGCAGGTACAGCCAAAGCGTTTCACATCATCAGTAGTTCTGTGTCTCTCTTATTATTTGGAGTCTCCAAGTGCTTTGTTTCCTTACGAGACTACAAGGGAACCTGATACGAGTATTCAAAATCCTCAAAAGGCCCCAACAGGGTCAACACGGAGGACGTCTTCAGAATGACCGGTGAGACACGAAGCAGAGGACACACGTGGAATCTAAGTAGAAGTGCATTTAAAACCAAGAACAGGAGACATGTCTTTTGCACAAAGAGTTGTGAGAGTGTGGAACAAGCTATCCAGCCATGTGGTTGAAGCCAGTACCATGGTTTCTTTCTTGAATCAGTCATCAACTATCAGACAGGCCAGTGGGCCTAATGGCTTCCAATTGTTTGTAACCTTTCTCTTGTTCTTTCTGATTCTGAAATGGTGATCGTTAATCACGTGTGAGCGAATTCCCCATGCTGCACAAGAAGAAGGAGGACCTGCTTGTTTGCTCCTCCGTGAGCCCGTTGTTGTCTGACAGGCTGTGAGCCCCACAGCCCCTTGCAGGAGAGTTAGTACAAACTGGGGGAGAGGTGCTACTCAAACTGGTGTTGCTGCAGGCCCGCAGGGCAGTGAGCAGGTCCCAGGAACGGCTCCTGCACAGAAAGCCAAGAAAGACCTTGTCCTCCTCTCGCCCAGCCATCCTCACCAGTGCTCTGCCAGCTTTGTGTAGCTAATTGAGGAATCCCAGTGACATGTGGCTAATCTCATGGCCTACTCTGGAAAAGCAGGAGCATGTGGGCCGATTAAGTCAGGCACCATCACTGGTTGCTCAGGAGCATTATTTGCTGTCATTTCACGTGCAACCACAGGCCACTCACAGGAGCTCCCTCTCTCAGATTGTTGGCCATTGCCAGGAGTGTCCTGAATGAAGAACCTTCCTCCTGGTCTTGCTTAAAAATGAAGGGTCTTGTTGTTTCACCACCCGAGTTAAAAACCAGCTGAACGTTTCCTTTGCTTTCTCTCACATCTGTCTGAACAGATGAGCGCTTGGCACCTCGAAACGGCAGAGCTCCTGTTCCACATCGAGGGGGGCGACGCTGCAGTATTTGCGGTTCTCCAGGGGAAGGGGGCAGCTGTAGTCTCCCTCTCTGATGAGGGGGTCCTTACACTTTGGGACAGCACTACCGGTCTGAAACAACGTGCCTGTTCGCTGACGGATGACCTGAAACTGACCTGGACCTGTGTCCTGCCGCTAAGAACATGTGGAAGAGTGGTCGCTGGCTCCAGGGAAGGATCAGTTTATCTGGTAAACCCTCTGAAACTGTAACAACTACCTGAGACATTGTCACAAATGAATTCTACCCTGCTCCTGTGTCCGATGCTGTGTCTGTGTTTGTTGACTCATGCTTCTGAATTTTGAAGTGTGCTGCTATTATTAGAAAGTGCTTGTGAGTGGAAGGACAGAATGCTGCAGAATCTCGGAAGGAAGACTGAGGAATGACCCCTTGCAATTGAAAAATGTCACGCTCTTGATTTGTCCACTTCAAATCTTTTCAGAAATATCTGTGGAACATCCAGGCTTGGACCATAAACTCAATACTAACTCTAAAAGCAGTATTCAGAAACCTAGTCCTGTGTTATTCTGGGGAACATTATGAACAAATAATTGTGCTCTTACAAAAACCAGCCCTTAAAACAGACCTACTTTAATTTTAATCTGCTTCCTCTGTAGGTGTCAGAGGACGGGAGGTGCTCTGTTGCAAATGTTTCTTCTTCTGTCTCATTTCTTGCTGTGTCTGATGATGAAACAGTTCTGTGTGCAGGTAAATCTTAAATGGTAGTAAGTTTTAGAACACTAGGGGGCAGGTATCTACTAGTCCATCGCAGGGCACACTCACACTCACACACCCTGGACGGGACTCCAGTCCATCGCAGGGCACACTCTAGCAGCTCCGGTCCAGAACTGGACTAAGGGCCAAAGCTCTGCAAGGCAGCAGTGCTGACCACTGAGCCACCCTGCTGCCCTCGCTACACTGGCAATTTGTATTAACGGACTTAACAAACATACAAGTACAATTTCCAATTCTGATGACAATAAGACTTTTAAACTAACAAAAGCCGATGGCTACCTTCCTTAACATAACATATCAAGCCTTCATTCAACCAAACAGAGTTAAAAGGTGAAATTTCCATTAGTGTCTTGTACATGGACACCGAGGAGCTCGTCTGCATTTATGAGCAGTGAGAGATACATGTTGGTTTGTGTTTTCTTTTATAATGCAGGCTATGCAAAGCACATTGCAATGTTCCGGGTCACCGCTGACTCAATGGAGAGGTTCTTGGCGCATAGCTTTGAACATGAAGATATCGTGCTGACGGCGGCCATAGCAGAGAACCGCAGTGTGGTGGTCACTGGGTCACTGGACGAAACTATACGGGTGAGCAGGTTCCACAGGTCATCATGCAACCACCGATTTCACTGCGATCACTTAAACACGTGACCCGTACATGTATGTAAATCAGAGATCATCTGGCCAGGAGGGTTATCTGGAGTGGGGCTCCCCAGGACCCGGGTGGGTGACCCTGCTGTAGACAGATCAAAGCCAGGCCTCCTGTGGTCAGGGCTGGTGGACAGCTTTGCATAAGCACGCTCTGCTTCATCGGTACCCGTCCTCTGCTTCTGCCTCTTGCCGCAGGTGTGGTGCTTATCCCAGGGGCTGCTCCTGGACTCTTTCACCGGCATGGGGGCCGCCGTCACGGCCCTGGCTCTGCTTCAGGACACTGTCGTCTCCGCCTCCAGGAGCGCCTACTACCTGAAGCTCTGGCAGCTGGATTACAGCCGCGGCCACAAGACCAAAGCTCCCTTCCCGGGCCGCGGTTTACTGCCGACCCTTTCACACAGCGGGGATTTTGTGTACTTCCTCAGACCAGGAGACAGGCGGGAAGTTGTCGTGTGGGACTGCCAGTCGGGTAAATGAACTTAAATAATGATTGTTTTAATAGATCTATACGGGCATGCATTGTTTGTTTTAAGTCAATAATTGATTTTATTTCATGTTCTCTTTTTTAAAAAAAGATATAATGGCATTGTCAGCCAGTAATAACTCAGGGAGAGGGTCTGATTATTATTCTGTCCATCCCGGACTCAAATGTAGACCTTCCTTGCGCTACACCTGAGACAGAAACAATATTTAAATTTGTCAATTTTCACCGTCAGTGAACGCCGTTAGTCACTTACCACATCTAGCCAGCAGGTGTCGCCCCTCACAGCGCAGTCAGTACCAGGAAAACCCGTTGCAGGTTGTTTTGTAAAAGGGCACATCTAACACTTTTCCCTCCTTGTTCCCCATCTTCCCCCGGCCCGTGTAACAGGCCGGTGCTCGGAAGAAAGGGCTGTTTCCGCCGAGGTGTCCTGCCTGGAAGTAGCCCAGTCAAGGCAGCTTTTGTTCTGCGGGCTGCAAACTGGCACCGTCCTCATCTACCCGCTGGGCTTCGGGCCGGAGGCCATGTGCATCCCTCCTCCGGAGTCTCTGTCCCCGGTGCTGTGCCTGGCGGTCAGCAAGCGGGAGGACCGGCTGGCCGTGGCGTATGAAGACGCCATCTGCGTGTTTGAAATCAGCCCGGGCGACGCCTATCCCACAGTGGAGCGGGCCCTAGGGAAGCTGCCCCTGCCGGGCCCCGGGCGGCCCTCGGCGCTCTCCTGCGCGGCCGTGCTGTCGGACTGCAGAGTCCTGTACGGCGCTGACAGCGGCCAGGTCTGGCTGCGCGACCTCGGGGGCTCTGAGACCGTGGCCCTGGAGGAACACCGCACGAAGGTCACATGCATCGCTGTCAGTAACAGCGAAGAGTTCAGCCTGATCGGGTCCCAGGACTCCATCCAGCGCCTCTGGCGTCTGTCGCCCTTACTCCTGGACCACGAGATGAATTACAAGGTGAGCACCCAGGGGCGACGTGTGTTTATACAGGATCTTGAGACATGAGGCAGTCAAGACAGGAGGACTGAGAGTGCTGCATGTGAGCAGGACAGGCGAACCCTCTCACTGTGGAACTGGGACATGCCTGAAGCATGCTGCATTCATCCAGTGTCATGGGAAACCTTCTCCTTCAGCTGAGATACTCAAGTAGTACTGTTTCCATCAGACAGCAGGAGAGTGGATTGGGATCACGGTGATTGTTTGTCTATTATATTGTAACGCAACGGGGGCTCAGGCTGGCTCTTACACAGTACCTGTCGGCCGTAAGCGTTACAATATACTATATATATGATTCATTGGTTATTTCCTAAATTCTAAAGTTAGAAGATGCTAAAAACATCAATTACAAGTAAAATCTTGCAGCGCCTTATTTGCCAAGTTGCAATAATGGCCACGTTTACACTTTACAAACTGCTGATGTACATCAATAACTGTTACATTTAAAAAATGTATCTCAATAAATGAAAGATTTAGTATTTTGTAATGTTTTTGACCTGCAATATGACCTTTTGTGCCATTTATTGAAAATGTATTTTCTTACTCTTTCTAAAAGTAAACATTTTGTTTTTATTTTGTATAATTGTTTTCAGCATGAAAAGTGAAAGTGATTTTCAAGGAAGACTAATGTCAAACATGAAATGTAATTTCTACGTAGAAAATGTTGCGCAAAAAGAGAACAACTCTTCCACCCAAAGAAAAGCCACTTACAAGGTGCTTAGTTTTCCAATGGGCCAGCATTTTAACTTGCTTTGTCTTGATAATCATTACCATGACCTCTTTTAGCGCATTGTGTGCATGTATCATTTTCCAAAGAAGCACTATTTGTGGTGCTGATTTTGATTTGCAATTTGTACTGATTATCCCCGCTGTTTCTCCGGTGCCAATCAATCTCTTCTGTTTGATGTCCAGGGTTTCTTTTTCGAAGGGATTCTCTGTGCGGTTTTCTCCGAAGACGATCGCTATGTGTTCACTGGCTCGCAAGACCGAACAATCAAAGTGTGGGAAACCAGCAGTGGTAATTACGGATTTTTTAATCTTTTATTTCAGTGCTCCTGTACACCAATAGTGTTTGGGGGAACTTTACAGGGTAAAACAAACAAGAGACAAAGAAACGGTACAGAACAGAAATAAAGAAGTAACGATAGAGATTCAAAACACGTAGAAAATAAGAAACGGAAAACATGAATTAAAAGCCCCATTAAACAGATATGTCTTGATTCTAGAGTTAAAAACTGTCAGAGAGGTGACGTGTCTCAGTGTCAGGGAGTGGGTTCTGGAGCAGGACGGCCGAGCGCAGGCGCAGAGACACCCCTGCGTCAGAAAGCGCTACTAAAAGGTTTAGAGCGGAGATCCCTGCTTGGTACGTAGGGAGCGGTCAGAGATGCCAAGTACTAAGTACGAGTGCGGCTTTGGTGTGTAGGGCCTTAAAAAGCGTCTAACCTGGGTTGTAAACCTAGAGCCCCTGACCACGGATGCTGCTGCACTACTCAAAAGTCACAATTAACTTTTTTGCCAAATCGATTTTTGTGATGTGCTCGAAATAACATAGAAAAAAGACAGGGGTGCAGAGAAGCGAAAGAAAAAGCATAAGTAACATACGCATGTCAAACACCGAGTACGTATATAATAATGAAGATTACCCATGCGTACAGTACGCACGGTAGGGACCTCAAGGTGCCGGAGATCACAGAGAGGCTGTGTCCTCGACAGTCCTGTCAAACTGCTGCGTCTGTCTGCGTGCTGGACAGATTCTTACAGACTAGCTGCGCCGCCAGTCATAACGGCTCATATGAGCCTGTAATAATGTAAACATGTTACACTCGATTACTAGTACAGTAATCACTACTCCACCCGTGACAAGCAGTAGCAAAATATTGCACACTTTGGCCAAAAATAATCCCTTTGCTTAGACAATATTCAATCCACCATAAATGCAAGGATAGCGAACTTGAAAAGGCGAAAACCAATTAACTCTTATTTAGGATGAGTCCTTCTTGGTGACATTTTGTCGCGCACGGTCCCTTGGCACTATTCGGGAGAGACGGCTTTCCTGTATTGCGTTTGCTTCGCAGGACGGCTGTTAGCGGTTCAGTACGTTTACGCCTCAGTTCCTAAGATCGTGGCCTGGGCTGACGGCTTCGCGGCGATTTCTCAGCTGGGATTCGTGATCAAGGAGAGATTCCGCTGCCCCGAGTCCATAGACCCACAGTACGACCCGCTCCGAAACGTCCGGGCGCAGTGCGAGGTCACGTCCAGGAAGACAGCGGCATCTCTGCCGCTGAGCTCAGGGACAGCAGCTGGACTCCGGGCCCAGCATCGCCGACGGGAACAGAAGTCTCGGAACTCACAAATGTGCGCTTTATTCTGACGTTGATTTTTTTATTCGTGTGCTATATAGTCTCAGCTGTCTGGAGTAAGAAAAAATAAGTGTCTTAAGTAATGGACCTTTTCAAATCCAAATAGGTATTCATGTATTCACGGGGTCCTTGATTGCACAGTGTGAAGTTTATTTTTTATGGGATTAAGAATAAATATTCCAAATAAATTATTTTTTTATTTACTATTGAGTCCTCAGTGGCAAGTTCAAAATGCATTAGAACTTGCCTTCATCTTTAATGATACTACAGTGTTAATGTTTTTACTTTAAAGTGTAAAGTTCTTTATGAATTGCATGCAATCTTATTTTCCCCTCTGCACAGTTCTCAGTGTTGCCCTAGAGGATAAAAAACACATCTGAGTCTGAATACCTAAGATTATTAAGCATTAGTTTTAATATTAAAAGACTCAAATGCAGATTTTTAACCATTTACAATAAAATATTGTAGTTAAAGAATTTTATTTTCATGTTCTCAGATACAATATATAAAAAAATCACATACACCTGTTTCAAAATACAATTGAAATGCATAAAGTGTTTCACAGACTTGAGATGATCTTCACATGTGTTTGCATTAAAAAAGAGTTAATACATTAGTTAAAAATAAATATTGAAAATGATACATGGGCTCTTTAAGCAAAAACAAAATTTCCCCTCCCAAGTCTAAAGCCTGGTTGAGCTGGACACCTGCTCTTACCCTGAACCTTTAATTTTGTGCAAAAGACATGACAAATCGAAATGACATTTTTTATATGCAAAATCGCAGTCTTAGATTGCTCTGCTGGGGCACTGAAACAGTTACACTATATGTACTGTACGGTACAATCTTGATCACAATTACAGGTTTGTCAGCACCTGCTACAACTGGAGTGAATTGTCCCAAAAGCGTACCGTAGGTACCTACTGTTTATCATCATCAGCTAAAATGATAAAACAGGTTGCCCAAGCACTGCTTTCTGGGGTAAATCAGATTAAATGATCTTCTTACAAATCATTTTGGGCTTAGAAGGAATCAATAATCACATAAGCAAATGATCAAAGACTATACAAGAATTAAGTAAGCAGCTCAACATGTATGCAGTCAAGACAGAAAATTCTAGATATATATCCAAGGTGCCATGCTAAAGTTGCTCAACACAATTGCTTTGTGTTTAATTTCACATTTTGAATTACTGTAATAGTGTAAACACCTCTGAAAAGCTGCATGTTTCTACCCTTTTGCTAATTCCTCAGTTTGCTAATTACGGTTCCATGTGTCCCACACACCACAGCCTCCAGTCTGTACTCTATCAGAATGCTTTGCATTTAAATGTAAAGCTTTGCTCTGCAACATTCCTGTTTCATTGTGATAAAGTTACCACAAACTATGTGGTCATTTCAGCTGATATCTGGGTTTGTCTCCTCTCCTGATAATGTGCACTCAGATATTTCTAGAAACCTAAAGAGAAGCTAATATGAATTAAAAAAATGAAACTGTAGAACTCCAAATATATGTATATACATTACATTTCCATAGCAGAGTAAGATGAGCACCTCTCACAGTGGATAGTGTTTTGTGAGACTCATATTTTATTGCCTAATTCTCCCCCTGGCAGGGCTCACTTGCACAATACTGGGGTACATTCTAAAACACAATCCTTGTCCAATGTCTGACCCCATGAGCTATTTAATGAGCAAACTACATCACACTTCCACCAGCCCCCCCAAAGTGTCCGGTGTTATAGAAAGAGGTGCTCATTTTATACTTTCAGGGCACTGCATGTATCCAATCTTAATCTGGAAAAACAGGGCTCTTAAGGTGGGTAACCCTGCTTAGCCTTTAAAACTTTTCTTTTCTTTGCCTGTGTGGCTGTCTTCACTGCCCTTCATCTGCTCCTTCTTGAGTTGAAAGATCTGGATGGCAGCCAACGTGATCATAAAAATCTAGGGGGAAAAAAGTGAAGAGGAAAGCAAGTGTCAACAAGAATTTTTAGACCTAGAGCTAACATATGTTCTGTTTACTCATGCCTAACTAATTTTTACACAAATTGTATTCAGTATTGAGCTGAAGAAAGCTGTCTTGCTCCTTTCTGACTAACAGGTGCGTATGTGATACAACAGTTGCAGATCCCAAAGACTTGGTCTTCATAAATTTGGAAGACGCTCCTCAACTCACAGACTTACAGATTCTCAGTGCAATAATTATATTGTTCTCTCTTCCTAATGCTGTACTAGATACTGAATTTCAAGTAATCTATCATCACTCTACACCTGGAAACATGCATAACATGCTAGATTACAGTGCTAATATAAACAGTATGCAAACTGGCAGCGTAAAAGTGGATTGGAGCTTCACTATATTTTGGATGGCAGTCTTTCACAATTTGAAATGGGTCCCATGTATTTAAATGCAGAGTTGCCTTGTGCAGACCCACCTCTAGGCCAAGTAATCCAATGGTTAATCCTCCTATCAGGAGAAGGTTCTGTTTTCCCCATGTGACAATTTTGTCCAGGCATCCATCAGCGTAAATGTGCTCTTTCACCGACTCTGCATCCAGACTTTGAACTCCATAACCACACATAGTGTTGAGGACTGACTGCAAAAACAAAGCACACAGCAGCTGAACACCATGGGGCAATGGGCCTCTCTCAGAAGAACGAGTACAGAAAATGTCTATTCTACTGTTAATGCTCCAGCCTAAACTGCCCACCGCCTGCAAAAACCTCTAATCCTGCACCAGAGAACATGGATCACTGATTTGTCAGGGGATGTTATCAAACCTTATTTGAGCTACACTCTCGATTTTTATTAATGGAATTAACAAACAGAAATACAATCTCCCTACCATTGCCAAGACCAGATACTGTTTTCTAATTAAACCATCCATGCATTTTCTAAACACTTTATCCAGTACAGGGATCTCGGGAAGAAAAGGAACAGAAATCAGCACAAACGGAGCACTAGTACATGCGGTGGGTTGCGAAAAAGGGAGAGAACTTCGCAGAGTTCTATCGGAGATTACTGCTTCAGTCTTTACAGGTGGTCAGCCTGAGTCCTCCCAGCAAACATAAATATCTGATCATTTGTAAAGATCTGTTGGAGCAGACATTGAAGAGTGAAAGAGTGGAAGCCCTCAGCCCCTAACAAGCTTCATGTATTATTTTATGACCTAAAAGCAGATACTAACAATCCTAAAAAAGTTGTTTGGAATCAGACTTTATGTCGTCACACTTTCACTAAATTCACCCATTTTCACCTCATTTCTCCTCCTGACGCAACAAGAGAAAGGCACGCCACAGCGCTCAAGGCTGGGGTTGGGATCCACACATTCGAAGTAAACATTGAGCGACCAGTCTCTGTACTGCTGCACTCCACAGCACTGAAACTTTGGAAAAGGAAGAAACACATTGATGAATACAGCAAATAGCCCAATTTCAGACCACATGAGGAAACTTATCAACTTTCATGTTGTTCTCTGCCACAGCCAGTTTTAAAAAGCTCCTAATTTAAAAAAACTCCTAATTTACTGGAATATGCACTGTTTTGTCTCATTATAGCAGGTGTTGTATATAGATAATTGGGGAATCAATTAAGTAACTACTCCTAATGTACTTCTATTCTTCCAAAGTTCTTTTAAATCCACTGTTACTGTTGCTGAAAAACAGAAATCCGCTACAAAAGCAAATACATCCTGAATGTCTCCCTCTTGATTGAAATAAAAACACCTTTGTACTGACAGGCATGAATGGTTCATCCCACAGCTGCTCTCATCCAGTCCCATTTCCACATTGGAGCAAAGACATTCCAATGTTTTAAGAACTGTGAGAAATCAGTACAGCTCTGTATCAATATCCACCTTTTTCTGGACAAAATCGATTATGTTTTCCAGATCCATGTCATCCCGGTACTGAGCAATCCCTCTTCTCATGAGCATCTCTGTCCGCTTCAGCACCTGCATTGAGAGTAATATCCCTGTCAGTCTCTTCCCCTGTCCTGGCTGGCAGAACCGCACAACAAAAGCAAGAAACAACAGGTATCCTGCTCAGTACTGCATACCCAGACAACCTACACTGCCTATGCAGACAACAGAGCTCAGAATTGTTATAAAAACCTCTTCCTTCCTGGCACTAAAGTCACTTACTGAGATACCAGTGGTGTAGTTTAGAATACATTTCTTCCTGATTTAGTGGAAAAAATAAAAAGCTGAGGTTTATAAGCTATCTTAAAACTACTAGCCTACATTAGAAATCCTCTAGGGGGAAAGAATTTGAGGATCAGAGTGTTTGCTCTCAGGATGAAACAGTGAGTCTCAAGTGAACTCCCCAAACCAAGAAAATTCTTAGCCGGAGTCTGAAGATGTGATGCCCTGTGACAGCTCTGCTTCAGACTGCTTCCGATGGTAATTCATCCATTTTTCATTTTCACGTGCCAAATGAATCGAAAGGAAAATGTACAGTAACTGGCTCACCAGCGCGTACCATGTCTGAGAACAGAAATCCAAGGGCAGCGGCTGCGATCTGCAGTAAAAGGATGGCTGCTAAGATCACAGCGAACTGAAAAAGACACAAGACCAGTCGATGGGTTAGAGATTGTTGGTGTTTTACGGCTTTAAGAGGGGTGGAAGGTTATGTTTGTCACATCCATCCATCCATCCATTCATTTTCAAACCACTTTATCCAGTACAGAGCCTCTGGGAAGCCAGATCCTATCCCAGCAAGCAGAAGGCTCAAGGCAGGATACACTCTGGATGGGACGCCAGTCCATCCCAGAGCACACACTCACAACCAGGGCTAATTTCCCCAGAAAGGAATAACCTACCAGCATGTCTTTGGACTGTGCTAGGAAACTGGAGCACCCAGAGGAAACCCACCTAAACACAGGGAGAACAAACAAACTCCACGCAGACAGCACCCCAGATCTGGAATTGAACCCGGGCCCTCAGCGCACTGCTCACCACTGCATCACCATGCCTCCCAGATTACATATAAAAAACAATAATGCTTCTTGACTTTATGACCACGTGCATTTTGCTTCATTTGTCAGTGAGTTGCTACAGTCTATGGCATCCTTAGATTTCAAAACCACCTGTTTTCAACAGATGCTGAAATAAAATAGATCCAGCATAAACTGGCTTAAAGCCGTGCAGAAAAAGCAGGCAAGCATGCCAAATCCTGAAAGCATTCAATACTTACAATGTACAGCAGTGCAGTTACATCTCTCAGAGCCCCAAAGCACCCAAAAAATGTAATGATGAACATTAAAGAGCCAATAACAATTAATATCAGGGCAGGGTCTGCGGTCAAGGAGTCTACCACACCTGAAAAAAACACAGAAGAGATAAAAAAATTAACCCTGTATCTTCTTGAATGACTAATTCATACTGTTAAGGAAAGTTTAACTTCATATATCCTATGATGGATAATCTGTTATTTTGTGATTAATACATTGTCACTAATGGTAACTAGCCCCCATGATGAAAGAATACCATGTGAAAAGAATTGTCACGCAGGGGAATCAGTCCTGTGAGGACAGTGTTTGACTGCTGCAGTAAGGTCACACAATGCGCTCATTCCTGTCGTGAAACACTCCAGCTCCCCTGCAACTCTTTATTGGATAAACCAGTTAGAGAGTGGATGGGTTGTAACCGCTGGAATTAGAATACTCCAATCCATTTTCTGCATTCTCCCATACATCTTCTAACTACTGTACTTTGTCTCTTTATTATTAGGTGTTTTATAAAAGATCTGTGCTCAACATTGCAGAAACAAATGCTGTCTCTACAGTAATGTTATTACTGTACATTGGTGCTCTGGGGTTTACATTCTACAGTATGTACTGCATTGGACCAAAGGAATACCATGACAAATATTTCTAAGGAACCTTTGCTGCAGTACAACAGGATTTAATATGGTGAAACACAGTGAAGTGAACCGTAGAAATTAAGGCAATGGTTAGGTCAAACTACAGATCAAGTGCAAAAATATTTGATAATTGAATTAAAATTAATTTAGTTTTCAAGGGATTGAATTGGTTTGCTTTATCTTTCTCCCAGTGGTTTAGCTGGTTAGACTGGGTACTCACCACCCTCCTTGGCAGTTTTGGCATAGATGCCAACTGAGATCAGCACAGCACTTGCAACCTATGTATGTAAGTGAGGAGACAGTAATTTAAGCAACAAATAGCTAAGAAGCACAGAAGTCAGATGTATTACAGAAGAATGTCTGTCTTTACCTAGAGACTTATACAGGACAAATCCCCTCTGTACAGCCTGACATGTAGATATAGACTTTAACCTCCTCTAGAAGAATAAATAATGATCATGCAAGCTCTTATTATATCTTCTATTATTTTGATCTTTTACACTCAACACCATCATAAAGGAAGATGGTTAACCTATACCAAAATCTGTTTTTACAACTGAAAACTAGTTTAATAATGAAGGCCCCCATTAATGCCTTCAGATTATGACTACAAGTGGCCTGTAGTTAGTCATTGCACACCTGGACAGCACACCATCTACAGTATGTATCCTGAGTTGCTGTTTTAGATGTCTGTATCTGCACAGCCTGTATTATTTCCTAATGAACGTGTAAACACTTCCCTGTATGGTGAAAAGTATCAAGTGTTGGTTCATGTCTCAGATCACCACACACAGCCTTTTTAAGAAATGAGTGCACCACACTGCAAAAGATCTAAGTTAGTAGGTATTTCTGTAAAACTGTGTTAAAGAATTTTAGTATTGATATTAATGCCACCAGCTGTATCTGGAAGTAAAACTTTTTCCAAAAAACTGGCATTTTAAACCCCAACATTATTTACATGTAATGAAAAATAACCTACTGTAAGTGAATCAGAGTTCTCCACCATAAACAACATTCTGTGTTTTCATTTTTTTAAATCACAGAAGCCTGCAGGCAAACCATGTGTGGACTAGACGCACCTTTTTCCTACATGTATTTTTCTTGTGAAATAGCTTTAGAACTGTGCAATATGATAGCATCGATTTGTGTGTATTTCGCCTAATTTACTTTTTCTTATCCCCAAAAAATGTTTTTGAAAAATTACCAAGGAAGACTGATTTAAAATCAGCTTGAGTCTAGAGCACACCTACTGTATAAGTTTGACAATTTCACTTGAAAACATTCCCCTGCCTGAACAAATCAAGCAGCAGCCCCTGACTAAGTCTATCTTATAACTTCATAATTTATTAGTAATAATCAGGAATTTATTAGTCTGACCGTTTTATTCAAATGTGCTTATTTATTCCCTCCGGTCACTTTTTTCTGAGTCCCTCTGAGTGCAGTAAATCTTAAGATCTTCAATCTGAGCGAATCTGCAGATGATTCCCCTTGCTGGTCTTCAGGACCATCAGGAAAACGAGCCATCAAAACCAAAAGGCAAACACTTACCCAGAACAGGTAACAGAACGCGAACAGGGTATACCTAATGGTGTCGATTGCCTTCATAGTTTTGAAAGACTTTCCAGGACTTGGTTACCTTTCGAGATGTCTTTGGGGAACATCAGGGGTTGTAGACAGTGGCTGTCGGACTTCACACAAACCCACGTCGTCGATTCGCTGCATTTTCCTCTCTTCTCCTGCGCGGTCGGCTTGTGTGAGCTTGCCTGGACAGGGGCGCTGTGCACATTCTTGACTGAGTAAGAGGAAATACCTGCAGCGTCTGTAGCAGACAGCTCATTCCACCCCCCGGAGATGAAGCAGAAAACCGAAACCAAGCTCACGGCAGTTATCACCCTGGCCTTCGATTCGTTCAATAGAATCACTGTACGATTGCTGAAGTACCCATTACAGGACAGATAACAGGTTTATTAATTGTAGTTTCAGGTTAGATTTTTGTGTGGATCTTGAAATACCTGAAAGGGATTTGTCCTGCTATTCATAATAGGATGCATACTTTAGCCTGTGATTGTACATACTGTAGAAGACAGCCCAAAGGCACAACTACAGTATTTGTTGAAACCACAAATTGAATCATTATTTTCCTGGGAATTGAATGCTCTTTCCACAGCCTTTACACTGGTCCTCAGGGCACTATGGCATAGCCACAAATACACAGTCACACACTTGCAGCTTGTCAAAACTTGCAAGCGATCATCTAGTATTAGCTTTGATATATTTCTGATGTGTAGAACAGGGGCCCTAACTCTACACATGTCTGCTTTGGAAACAGTGCATCTCTTGAGGGGCTGAAGACAGGAGTTTCCTACCTACAGAAAAGGGCCGTTTGATACAAAAGGACACCTATTTGCATCTACACAGAATTGTCACTACTATACTGTCACACATTCCTAACAGAGATGTGTATACCTGTGAATGTGGAATTTTGCCTCTGCCCCTTGTTTTGAAAGATATACTATTAACTCTCCATGTTTAAGAAGTGCTTAGTCCAGGCTCACTGTGAGCTGAGGCAGACAAGAGCACAAGGCAGCTTCTGCCCTGCCCTGGCTGCTGGGGCACACACACTCACAGGTGCACGCAGGGACACCTGGGCAGTGAGGGCTTGGATGGCGGGAGGAAACTGCAGCATCCAGAGCAAACCCATGTGACCACGAGGGGGACTCCAAACTCCACACGCAATGTGCATTGATTCAGAATCGGACCCCGGACCCAAGAGGACAGAAAAACACCAATGTGACATCCTATTATTAGTAATAGTGTCATTTTTATACATTTTCTTTAGTCAGTTGTTCTCAATGAGGGGAATATTAATATGTTTTGTCTTGTTTTTTACTGTTCATTGTATATTGCTTTTGGGTTTTTTTTAATCCTCAAGATTAATTATAATTCTGTAATGGTTTTGAGTGTGATTAAGAGAGAAATGCAGCAGCATTGTTATTTTTTATGTCTTATATACATTAATGAGATCACATCCACTATCATTGGCGTTCTCTGATTTTGTATTGATAATTATGGTGTTAGTCAATGGGCCGCAGTGTATTATTAGGCACATAGCGTCACTTGCTGGATAGAAAGAGTAACACAGAGGAGGCGCTGAACGCAATGTACTCAAGTACCAGTGCAAGACTGGAGACTTTATTCCCAGTCATTTCTACGACTGTTTTCTGATTCTGTTCAGTGAAGATAAAACATTTTCAATGTAACAATTACACATAGTACAGCTAAACAGATTTTAATTAAGTACAAATAAAAATAAACGAATAAAAATGAAATTTCAGCCCACCAGAAATTATACCAGAGACCTATATGAATGCGTATCGAGATAAAAGTCATGTACGGTATATCAGAACTGAATTACGTGTTGGGAAATACAGATGGGTTTTAAGAACTAAAAGTTCGTCTAAAACGTTTGACGTCTGTAAATAACTTTTACGTTTTCATCCTAGACTAGGAGTATATCAGTTCCGACACATCAAAGTCTGTTACAAGTAAACTATAACTCGAAAGCTCTATTGCATTCTGTAATGACGTCTGGCTGATGAACGTTACCCTTGTCCTACACCTGCTCTCTCACCTGGGCACCTGCTGCGGGTGCGTGTCAGCTGACAATCTAACCCCCCTCCTCCGGCCGTGACGCACTGAGTGGCAGCTCGGTCACAAAGCGGATTGAAGGACCGGGGCAGAGTGCTAGTCCAGTCAGCGAAATTGAAGATTTCACATTCCCGAAATAATCGGAAAGGAAACAGTTCTTAGCCTTTCGCATTCTCCGTTTCTATCCTCTCTGGCGGTCCTTGTTTGCAGATGTCGATTTAGAGACAAAAAAAAAACCTGTTGCGTTCGACCATGTTTGCCAAACTGAAAGACCGTTTTGAGAAGTTTCTGAACGAGAAGAACTTTGTAACCGACTGCCTGGGGAAGATCGAGGAGAAAACCGGAATTAAGAAACGTTATCTGGCGACAGGTGAGTCACCATCCATATGCACGCACTACCCTTCACCTTGCACGAAACGTGGCTGAATATTTTAGTGAGTTTTATTTTCATTTTGGTATTTTTCTTAAATTGTCGCTGTGGTGAAAATTGATAATGGCACTTCACTGTTGAATATCGCGGAAAGACCTTTTGAGTATAAAAAAACAACCTAAAACTTCAGTTCGGTCCGACAACGCTGCTGTAGCCCGACCATCTGCTGGAGTAGAAGAAACGTTCTAGTTTCAGTAAACGGTGGTTCTTCTGCGTTTGTGAATGTAAATGGCGGTAGGCTCAGGTTAATCTCTATGCCGCTCTTAACTGGAATTAAGTGCCCGACTGCTGAATTAAATCTCATAGCAATTTCCGAAATGTAATCCTTGTTCATTACGAATTGTAGTACTGTATGTACTCCTTTGGTCCCTTTGAGAGATTTGGTCGTTATGCCTCTCAAGATGTTTGAACTTTTATTAATTTTAATAATCTCCATTTACCTTCTGATTGATCCGTTTTCGATAGAGCATAATACTATAAGTACAATTAAGTTTCAGTTAAAATGATTGAGTGGAAACATGTAACAACCTAAGGTGTTGGAAAACATACCTCTTAATGAATTTGTACCTTCTCAACGGCAGGCTATTAGTATAATGACAACATTATTATACAATAATGTTGTATAAGAACTGTTTTGTTGAATGCCAATAACCGAGCAGTAAGATATCGTCAAATGCATGTTAAATTATGCAATACAACTTCCCTTCCTCGGGCCGCGGGTTATTTGTAACATAATCTTGAACGTGAGCTATCAGTTTCAGCAGCCTGTTCGGTGTCCTGTGCCTGCGCTGAGCTGGACAGAGCGACACACCTGCGCTTTTCGCATGCAATCCGACAAGCCGTGCAAATATTCCACGTATTTTAAGTCACCCTCAAGCGACTTTTTTTTGTATTCCGAAGTAGCATCGCCTCACTGCACCGATAGTTGCTTTAGTCTTCCATAATCCAAAAAGTGGTGTGGTAACACATAAAACTATCTCAGACATCTCAGTAGAATCAGCTAGTTCATATGCATAAATTTGAAATTAAACCAGAACTTGGAGGACTTTCTTATTTTTGTGTTTTCTGCCCTGATAAAGGGAGACGGTAAGGGATTTTTAAAATTATAACAGAAAAAAACTATTTCTAAAGAGTCCCTTTGACAGAGTGACTCCCATCTTAAAATAACTGTTGTCTCCTAGTGATGGTTGGAGCCATCTATAGTTGCCCCATGACTAGCAACCTGAACTGTATATAAGTTGACTTCTCCATGCTGACAGCTGGTCCCAGGGCTATTTTTAAATTAAAATAGTTGTGTATCAAATGAACACAAGACAGAATACTTGAAGGTTACTCTGTCATGGGAAGGTTCAGAGTAAAGATGTGTTCATCTCAGTTCATGGTTGTTCACAATCAGTGTTTTCTGTTAGTTCTGTCAGCCTGATGCTTCTGATTACTGAGATTACTGAGCCTCCTACATGTTTGCTTTACAGTTTGCTGTTGCTGTTAGTGGCTAAGCATGGATAATCCCTCTTCTTGAGATTTGGTAGTTTGGTCCCTTGGATTCTGAACCTGCCGCAAAAACGTCTTTTTAATCAGGATAGTTCAGATTAGATTGGCAAAGTGGCACACTGGTCAGCAGCACTGGGGCCCCGGGTTCGATTCCAGACCTGAGGTGCTGTCTGCGTGGAGTTTGCATGTTCTCCCTGGGTTTGTGTGGGTTTTCTCCAGGTGCTCCGGTTTTCTCCTACAGTCCAAAGACATGCTGATAGGTTACCTGGCTTCTGAGTATTTTAGCCCGTGTGTGTGAGTGTTTGTGCCTGTGATGGACTGCTGTCCCATAGGGCGTGCCCTGCCTTGTGTCCGTTGCCTGCTGGGATAGACTCCAGCTCCCCCACGGCCCTGTGTTAGATAAAGCAGTTAGAAAATGAATGGATAGTTGAGTTCCAATGGGTTTTTTTTCCAAAGAGATGAACACAATCTTCAGTATTTAATCCAATTCAAAAGCTGAAGCTCAATATATTTTTTGATTTCCACTCTTTAGTTGTGCTACATATTCCTCACTGTGGGTCTGATGGATATTGGTGTTGATCTGGGACACAGTATTACAAATATTATAAATAGCTTAGTGACGTTTGTGCTGCAGGGTGAAAAGCTACTCTGTGCCATCTGCCACAGGACTCTCCAGCAAAAAGAAACATTGTGCCTCACCAATTCCTAGCCTGACTAAAACTGGTTTGCTATGCATGGGACACTTTGCAGTAGATTATGGCCATATTATCTATTAACACTATTTTAAGACTGTGTTTTATAGACTGTGATGCTAGAACATCCCTTCATTCAAAACATTGAAACATGAAGCTGTAAAGTGCAGATAAAATGTTTGTGAACTCCCAATATTAATTGTGGGAAATACAATTTCTTATTGTGATACACCAGTTAAGTCAACTGTGGTCTTTTCATAAATCAAAATGCTTTGTGTTTACTATATTTACCAATGTAATGTTGGGGTATGAAGTACAAATATGAATAAGAACAGTGTATGTGTAAATGTATCCCTAGTTTACTTAGCTTAATGAAAGGGGTAATTAGAAACATATGTTTAATAATTAGGTAACAAGTGAACAAGGACTGAGTTTAGGAAATCATGCCCTTCCTGTTTATAATGGACAGAAACTGTGTGAGTCTGGTCTTTATCATGCAAGTTAGTGGAAATGTCATGCCACAATCAAAAATAGATCTCAAAGGATCCCAAAAAAATACCTCATCACTCTAAAAGTGGTTACAAAACCATTTCTAAACATTTGGGGCCCCACCCATCCACTATTGGACACCTAGTCTCCAAATGGAAAATATTCACAACCTACCCAGGACAGGTTAACCTACCACAATAACCAGAAAAATCATCTAGGAAGTCACAAAGAACCTCAGAGAAACAGCTGAAGATCTGCAGGGCTCTCTTTCTGTGGCTGATGTAAGTACTCATGGCTCATCTGTCGGGAACAGACTGAGTGGGAACAGTTTTCATGGAAGGACAGCAAGAAAGAAACCACTGCTTCCTACAAAGTACACTACCACCCATCTCAAGCTGACTAAAGAGCTCCTGGGCGATCCACAAGACTACTGGAGAAGAAAGGTCACTGGGCAGAGAGAAGATCAGAAGCTGAACTTTCTGACCACACTGATAAACAACCGGCCAATAGAAGATCCCTCTTCCAGTCATCAAGCATGGTGGTGGGAATATCATGCTTTGAGGCCGCTTGCCTTCATTGATGGAATCATGAATTGTATGAGCAACGCCTGGGTGAGAATGTTAGACCATCCCTTCATCAACTGAAGCAAGCTGAACATGCAAGGAAACTCTCAAATGTCGCCAATTTGAAACAGTTCTACAAGGACGAATGGGACAACATTCAGGAAGTCAGTGCAAGAGGCTGATAAACAGTTACAGAAAGGTCTAGTTGAAGTCATTGCTGATCAAGAAGAAGCCATCTGAGCTTCACATACTTACATGAAGATATTTACTGTTGAATCGTTTTCTTTTAGTAACCTGATTGAAAGAACACAAAAAGATAAGATATATTTGAATTTTCTTTGTCTTTTATTAAGACTTTCATGGAGCATTATGAAAGTTTTATTTACATTATAAAGTTTTCAGAATAAGATAGTGACAGGAAATGTTACAGACTAGTTGCTTAAACATTCGGTGACTCACATGGTGGTATATAGTGTCATATTGTTTGAAAGCCAGTTATTTGTTCCTTCACTGAACAGACATGCATTCATCTTGAAGAGCATGCTTTCTAATGAAAAATAATGGGCTCCAGGCAGCACCAGCACCCTAGTGCTGCATAGTATACCACAGCTGCCTGCAGGATAACTGGTGCTGGGCTCCCACGTGTTCCTACTGACTTCTGTAAAAGTCTGGCTGGATTTGATTGGGATGTTTGAATGGGGACCTTTATCATTGTAGCATACATGTTTCTGTTCTACAGTTCTGGATCAGTTTCTTTTAGCTGATCAGTTGTCCTGATTGTTAATTGTGTTGCGTTGCTGTGAAGACATCCCCTGTGATGGACCAGAGTCCTTTCAATATTGTTTTCTGATCCTCTAGGCCTGGAGTTGAGCACCTATGTGATGAACACACTTACTGTGGTCTTTCTGAAGACGAATCAGGTGTCGCATAACTAGTTCTCCTGCTTTGTAATAGATTTTTAAATTGATTTGTCCATTTGGATGTCACAAGAGGTCCAAATCAAGTTGCTGTGTTTGGGGGCCAAACCAGGAAATGTAATATGTAGTGGTATCCAGAGATCTATCTTCTTAATTTTAAGGCACTAATTATCTTGTTTTTCTCTGGAGTTGAACATGCACACAGTGGAAGACAGGTTGGTGATGTTAAACTTCAGGACAATAAAAGAAACAGAATAAGGAGTTGAAAGATTAACAAAACAGAGAGTACTGACACTGCCCACTTTAAAGAATGAAAAACGGATATGATTTGCTTATGCAAATAAAATTGTAGCTGTTGTTGAATAACTCTTCAGTGCACTTACTAAAATAACGTGCTGTGACCCTGCTGCACCTCGAAAATTTCAGATGTCAAAAATCCAAAATAATTATTCTAGGGGTCAGCTCCAGATCTAGGAAATGTGATGGTCATTTAACAGAAAAACCCACCCAGCAACAGGCACAATTTAACACAAGCTTGTGGGAGACTCTATTTGCATGAGGGCCAGTAGAGAAGTTCAGAGGGCAATGAGGGCAAGCTTGAGGAAATACAAAAAAATTGTTCATAAGACAGGAAAAGCCAGTTAGTTTGGTTTGGAAAACAAAGGTGTATTTTGGTGTTGAAATCTTTCAGGAGGTTGTGAAGAAAAAAAATAATTTTGCAGAATCGGGCTTGATTTTTTTTTTAAATGTCCACATGGGACACAAAAGTACCTGCTAAACGTTCATGAGACAGACTCAGTTGCGTCACTTCTGAGTTTGTATTAAATACTGTCAATGTGCAGCACAAGCCTTTATGTCTTGAGCCAGGTGAGGGCAGGCACAAATTACCGTACGGTACGCACCGCTCTGTGAGAGCGCCTGGATGTTTGAGAGTGCCTGGTTTATGCCTGTCTTATTTGCTTATCTGCTCATTATCCTTGTTTATATCCTGTAGGAATCGCTTTTATTTACTTGGCTCTGTAGACAATGAAAAGGTTTATGAAAGTGTTTGCTAGAAACATGTGCACAACGAGTGCATGATATCTTGGAGAGAATGTAACAAGGAGCTCAGCAGTTTCACTCACTTCTCAGCAGCTGGATCTATTTCAGCTTTTGTGAGCTGCAGCTTTGCAGCAGGATGTGCCGTGGGCAACAAAGAATACATTAACGGCAGAAAAATTGCCATTCGGAACCTGAACAAAGGAATAAGAATTAAGCTGCTACAGGTGTGGTTATCAGTTCTTTACTAAAGGCAAAGGCAAAGTAACAATGTTGCTTAGCCTTCCACAACATGGAATAAACCACTCAGTCATGTTATGGAAATGGTACCCTGGCTTCATTCAAACAAACTTTTCTAGCCGCTTCTTTGGAGGAGCAGAAGCCTATCCTGGCAAGCAGTGGGCGCCAGGCAGGGTACACCCTGGATGGGACGCACAGATACGAGCACCCATGCACTCACACAAGGGTCACTTTTCCCAGAAGCCAATTAACCTACCACTATGTTTTTGGACATGGAAGAGCACAGGAAGATGTTTTTAATCAGTGATGAGTGCTGCGGTCATTCGAATATGTATTTTTGGATAATTTCAGTACTCATTCAAGTTTTCTGCTTCATTTACAGGTACAATCTCCTTCACTGGCCTGTATTTGATTTTTGGCTATGGAGCCTCCTTGCTCTGCAATTTAATAGGATTTGTGTATCCTGCTTATTTCTCGTAAGTACAATTTTTCCCGTTTCATTAGTCTATCAGGATTGTCTGTCTAGTTTGAATATCAAGCCTTCACTTTAGAGCATGATTTGACATGCAGAAATACAAGCCCCCAGGGGACACTGTTACCTGGCAAGCTCCTGAAGTCCTTGTCCACACTAGGCCTCCCACCTCTGGAGTCACTCAGCTAGTTGTGCACTGCAGCTGGAACCAGCGATGTCTGGGCTATTTATTCCCTCGACACTGTAGACAATAAAAAAGCTTTATGAAAGCATTCACAAGAAAAACGCACACAACCACCAGTTTCATTTCTGTAGAGCATGTTAATCATGGAGGGAGACACAGAGTACAGGTATCCAATGGACACAGAGGATGGATTTGTTTATTTTAGCCGGTGACTCTAAGTTTGTGATTACTTAGTTTTTTAGTTGATCAATGTTAATTGTATATTAAATTCAAAGGCTATATACTTTAATACATTATGCAATGGTATAGGGGTGGACGTGACTATGTGTGAATTTTCGTGATGGTTCTCTGCACCAAACACCCTCAAATGCTGAGACCCTACTGTACCAGACGTCACTCGGCTCTACGCACAAGGTGGCATGCGTGTGCTCTTTGATGCATGCCCTTTCAAGCTCTGTTCACATGGCAACAGCAGAGTGAAGGCGTGGGATGGAGGACTGATGCAGCTTCTGGTGATGAAGCCCAAAGTCGAGGGGGTTTGGGGTTATAGTTGTGTGGAAAGTCAAGGTGCTCTGGTCCTACCTACACCACAGGCTGAATACAAGAACAGGGATTAGTTAGACATCCATCTGTCCATCCATTGTCAGTCCACTTGTCCAGGGGAGGTTTGCAGCCAGAGGCGTGTTGAGTAGGGAGAACCAGACATCTTTTTCCTCCACAACAGATTCCCCTTCTCCTGGGGGATTCCCAACCATTCTCCCATAGCCTGATATAGGATCTCTCCACCCAGTGGGGTGTTCCTGGTGTTACAGTGGAGCTCCACAGGAAGCCTCTTGAGGGAGGGGGGCATTCTTCACAGGTACCTGAACCTTCTGCAGAGGCTTCTCTGGATCTGGAGACGCAGGGAGGACAGGAGGCTTCTTCCTTGTTCTGGACACTGCGAGTCCTGCCTGCTGCGGGTTTGCCCCCAGTGAAGCAGCTGCTCCTCCTGCCAGCTTTGACCTCGGTGCCCCCCTCTCCTCTCGCAGGATCAAGGCCATCGAGAGTGCTAACAAGGAGGACGACACAAAGTGGCTGACGTACTGGGTGGTGTACGGCATCTTCAGCGTGGCGGAGTTCTTCTCCGACATCTTTCTCTACTGGTTTCCCTTTTACTACGCATTAAAGGTAAGGAGAGGAGAGAGGGTCTGATTTTTTCCAGCCCCAAATCGTTTTGCAGAAAGTTACTATTTCATTTGGGTGGTACGGTAAATCATTGATATGACGGAGATGGACATTCGCAAATTTGCTTATTCTCGCAAAGTCATTAGTGACCGCTTTTTCCGCATTCGAGGACCAGAATCGCTTGTTCCTTGTCTGTGCAGTAGGAGCATACATGCACATCTTCATCCCGCAGACCTGCTGTACCCGACCTGCATGGGTTACTGTAGTAGAGGCACAGCAGGGGTACGTGAGGTAACATGCTTATGTACGGTAGCAGGGCATCATGGGTGATGCTTTAGTTCTGCGGTTTCCATGAGGAAAGTGTTAGATGTGCTTTGTGTGTGGACACAAAAGCTGTGTCAGCACTCTATCATGAGAGTAATGTCTGTACTTGAGTGTTGTGTTGCAAAATGAAAGAAACGCAAAATAAAAACCTCTGTGGGTCCCTAAATTCTTAGTTCTCATATTTCCCACTGAGAGGATAATAAAAGAAATTAGAAGAAGAAAGAGAATGAGATTAACCACAGGGGGCAAGAGAGGAAGTTGGTGAGTGTCAGTGCGAGAGGGAGTGAGTATATTTAATTAACTTTCTTGTCTATTACTATAGACAAAATATTACTGTTACTAAACTTTATTATAGTAGAGTAGTACTGCATTAAGTATAGTTCAAGTAGGGAGCTGTATCAGCATGCATATGCTGCAAAGGAACAAATAAATTCCGTGCTGAAAAGAGAAGACGTTTCGGCTGTATAGCCTTCTTTGGGTGTGAAGCAGAGCCTTATAGGGGCATTTACAGAGGAAAATAATTCACGGTATTCATTTTCATTAAAAATACAATAAATATCCTGACACTATTTCTGCAATGTTTAACAGTGATAACACGGGTATTTCTGCGGAAGTGCTTGTTTCATGAACTGCAGAACCATACCCTGCAGTCACAGCTCATGACACAGACTCATGGCCTGGGGGCAGGACACAGCAGCACAGGAGAAACTGAAGACAAAAACTCTCTTCACAGAATGTGTTGTATGAGCACGCCATTACACAAGGAATTAATTTTCTAAGGACAAATTTTCACAATTATTCCCATTCACAAAATTCAATTGGGAGTGCAAACACATGGTTCTCCATCCACAGTGCAGTGAGGCAGCAGAAGAGCCAGTTCCTGAACCAGGACCGTCCTGGTGATAAACCTTGTATTTTAACCATCTGGCCTCCTGCTTGTGTTGTGTATCATTTTGCTTTCACTCTTCCTCACTCTAGTCCTCACCTCTTAAGCTTTCATCTGGTTCTGCCACATGGCCATAAATTAAGGCAGAATAGATCAGGCACTGGTACCAGCAGCAGTATAGCAGGGGGATTATGAAAATGAACCTGACCAGACTGTGTGCTGTGCCTCCTTACAGACAGTTTAAGGGAGTCTTTGGCTACTGTTTTGTGTAGTATGTAAGATCCTCCATATTACCAAGTCAGTATGTACTGTACCGTGTTTAGGAGCCATCTTGTTAGGCTGGCCTGTTTATGGCTTACTGTTCTGTACAACTATTCAGCTGGGAAGATGTGGGTAGACATGAGAGTTGGCAAAACTAAAGTAAAACTAAGTAAAATAAATCTGTGAAACATCCCTCTGGGATATCCTTGATAAACAGCTGTGAATAAAATAATAGGCAATTATACAGACTGCTTGTGGAGGCGCAGTGTTTTACATGAGAACTGTTCTAAGGAAATTCTACTCGGTGTTGCGCTGTTTCTCAGAAACGGAGCTGGTGACAGGTGCTGGACAGGAGCAAACCCAAGACCTTTGTGTGCACACAACCGTTAATGACAGCTGTTGTCTGGGCTGCTCTAGTTTAAAAAAAAAAGCATTCCACCTATAGAAATACCAAGCTTTCAGAACTCAAAGTAACAATGGTTTAATCGCTACTTTCCAAATAAATCTCTTTCTCAGTGTTATTTTGGCATTCTCCTGTTAAATGTTCGGTGGGTGTGACTTTAAGTGGAAACGAGCCTAATGCAGTGGGTGGATTGCTAGATGAGAATGGTTAGGTTCTCGATAAGGCCTTGTTTTTATTTTGAGACTCAGATTGTCATTAAACATTTTTGTTGGAATTGGCTCCTGCTAAAGGAACAATTCTTTTTCGAGCTGCACTGATACAAATAAACCCCATAAATACAGTATGAGCAGTCGCTGATCATTGTTGACACTGATTGTGGCATCTGCCACACATACAATGCAAAATATGCCTCTTTATTCATGTATGGTTCGCCAGGCGATGTGCAGTGATGTATCCAATATGCAATTAGCATGTTCAGTGTGAGACTGATTTTGTTTTAACGATTCCTGTTGGCATGAAACATTTTAAGGATGAATTATTAGGTAATGTTTTACGGGTCAGGTAGTGGCTCAGTCCTGTTGTTTACCTTTTGGCTTAAGGAAAGAAGCACATTATTTTTTGATTATACGCTGACTCTGTAAGATTGTCTGCTCTACACTTCTTTGTTCCGTGGTCTTAATCATGTGCTCTGCAAGTGTATTTTCTTCTCCTTGTACCAGTTCCTGCTGCTTTTTCATTATCCCATTTCCCAGTGTTCACTCCTTGGCTCATACCCTTCAAATTCCTGCCTTTTCCCCTTGATCCTGCTTCCCAGTGTGTGGTCCGTGGCCACGCTCTCCCTGTTCTCTCTCTGTGGCTGTAACCCCCTCCTCTCCTCTCTCTCCTCTCAGTGCATCTTCCTGCTGTGGTGCATGGCCCCAGTGAGCTGGAACGGGTCGCAGATCTTGTACACGCGTCTCGTCCGCCCGTTCTTCCTCAAGCACCAGGCCTCCGTGGACAGCGTGGTCAACGACCTGAGTGGGAAGGCCATCAACGCGGCGGAGAACGTCACCCGCGAAGGTACGGCCGGGGGCCCCGCGTGTCCGCTGGCTCTATGAGCAACACGGTGCATCCCGAACCGAGAGCGCGCTTCTCTCCCCAGAGGCTTGTGGGGGTGTGGCCCAAGCCACCCAACCGTATTGGTGAGGTCAAAGGCTGGATGAGATCCTCCCGTCAGGACAGGGAGCGTTTTTGTACACTGAGGCTGGTAGGAGTGTGGAACAAGCTCCTCCACAATCTTGTTGCAGCCGGTACCCTGGTTTCATTCAAGAAACAGCTTGATGAGATCCTTGGATCAATGAGCTACTAATTACAAAACGAGATAAGAGGCCATTCAGACATCCATCCTTTGTAACTTGGGTTCCTGTGTAGCACTTGTGTGGTAGTTCAGTGGCCGAGCTGCGACACTGGCAGTGTCTTGCAGTGATCCAGTCTTGGGCACCTGCAAGATGTGTCACTGTCAGCTATTGTGTTTTGTAGAAAGAGGGAACTGACTTAAAGCCAGGGTCACAAATGGAGGTGGTGAGGGGCTACTTTTATGATAGAAAATATAAAGGACCCCTTTACACAGAGAGCAGCAGGTGACTGGATCCAGCATTGTTGCCATGTGGTTGAAGCCAGTTCCCTGGACCCCAAGAGCTTCTATCAAACAGTCATCTGCTAACAATTCTCACGAGCTATGCAATAAAACCTTCTCTGACCTTGTGACCTTTTTTTACATTTTCATTCCATCCACTTATTATTGCTTAAACGCTGAGCAGAGCTCTGGGGTACAGTATTTCTTTGCAGGTTGAAAACTGCCATCTCAAATGCATCTTTGGTTTAAACACAATAATAATATATGCGAACGAAAATCCTCCAGAACGAGGAGAGTGGAAGACACGTTTGTCTGCAGTCCAACACAAGCAAGGTCTTTTCTATTGTATATAAAGTTATCCTCTCCAGCTGTGGTATTAATGACTAGCCAGGCACAAATGTGGTTGGTACACAGAACTATGAAAAGGAGAAGTTAGGGGTAGTGCTCTTGCTGGGCTTAACTGGGCCTGTTGCTTTCCTTAATTTTTTTTAGAATCTGATTTGTCACAAAATGCCCTCGAATTGTAAATATGTTCTCCTGTGTGGAAAAATGGTGCAGAAGAGAGTTTGGGATCTTATATGTAAAACCTAAGTGGGATCTTGTTTTCTCTCTATACCCCGGAGTGCTTTATGGTTTCGTGTGACATGTGTGGTTCAGGATTAGCATAAACAATGAGCTGTTTTCTGCCAAGCCCTGTTTACCACAATCTTGAAAAAGGGAAAAAGCAGTATGGTTTCAAAATGAAAGCAGTTTCATCTGCTGTCTGTTAAATTATGGATTCTTCTCTTGTAAGAAGCAAACACGCAAATGTAAAGTGGTTTTAAAGTTTAATGAACTAGGCCTGCCTGCTCTCTTTCACTGCCCTTGAAAATTAAGACTAAAGCTGCTTTCCTAAAGAACAGCTCACCTTGCAGTGTGTCAACTGGATTTTAATTGATGTCCTATATAAATCACATTATTTACAGTTGGTGTTTACATAAGCCTTAAATGAGCACAATTGTGTGGTACTGTGCTTCTCCACATCGATCAGTAACATTTACAAGAAAATAAGTTGTATTGGTGCTTCTTTCAGTATTTTGCTCTCGCAGTATTTACTCTTTATTTCCAGCCAATTTGGTTCAGAATTCTTCCTTTGTTTTAAAAAGCTGGTAGCTGCTTGTCCTTTTCTTCATTATTTTGGAGGTGAGTGTACACAATGTAAACACAGCCTCTAATTATGCTCTGAAATGTCTGCAGCTCGTGAAAAACAAGCCTTTCCGTTTCCCCTTCTTGGCTTCAATTAAAAAATACGCCACACACCAGTGAGCCGAAGTATTTGACAACTCTCAAATATTAATGGAAACGTGGTATTTTTTAAATTAAATGATTCTCTTTATAACCAGTCACAGATTATTGTTGGGACTTTTCTCCAATATGCACTAATTGCATATTTAACCCTCATTTGAAGGCACACTGGGGAATCCACCATTTTAATGCCTGCGAATGGCTTTGCTTTGTAAAACCAAATCACATTCGTGCCAAGAACTGAATCTTGGAGTAAACATTTGCACTGTCAGATGTCCGATGGGAAATCTGGACCTGAAATGGCAAGCTAAAGTTACAGAACTAAGCAGAAGCTAAACTCCTGTGTCTTTTCTATGTTCAGCTTCCGTGTAAAAAGCTGCTAAAAGACCTGAAATAAAATTGCTGATATCCCATTTTCTTTTGTTATCTGATGTTAATAATTTATTTTATCCCTTCCTTAAAATCTTCAGCTAAACATGTTGCTTAGTTGTTCCTGAAGTGGTACTTCTAAAGCTAGCACTTGAAATCTCCAGAGAGTGCAGCAAGATGGAGCATTGCAGACTAGAGCTGTATGCTTATTGTATTGTGCCTGCCTGAATAATCTACTTTAACATGCTTTTAGGCCATGCAATTAAAACATCAGAGGTTGCAATAATTGCTGGATAATTGCTTTTGTGAGAGAGAGCCTATTTTGCTTTAATACCCAGTAATGATAATGACCATTTTAATTGTCTGTCTTCTCTGTACTCTCTACTGTTTTTTCCTTGTCCTGTAAGTATAAAGAGTCGCTGTGATGAGGGAGATTGAAATATTATTGCCTGTGTCTTAGCCCATACTGCCGTGTCATCTCATGGAATCCAATCTCCAACACCTCTAGATAAAACGGAGTGAAGTTATCTCATTTTGGTTGCTAATAGACCATTTGGTGATTGTCTGGTGACTGAAAATATTGAGATTAATGCAGATTGCAGCAACTTGTAATGAATGTTTTTACTGAGTTCCCTTCAATTTCAAATGTCTCACGGCTTTCATCTGAAGAGTAAATTCTAGAGCAGCCTGCTTTGCACTTTAGTATTGGCTGAAATCAAACCTTCAACCTGCCCGCTAATGAGATCAGTGCAAAATTGTCATGTATTATTTCCCAGAGACCCCTTGCCTTGCGAGGACGAGCCCTGCCATTAAGCACTGTAGTGCAATTACAATTTGTGCCCAGCAGGCTGCTCCAATGTTTTTGTTAATCTAGGCCTTAATGTGTGACCGCATGTTCGCTTAAATACTTACCAGCTCTCTTTTCTTCTTCCGTTTTTCTTCCGGCTGCAGTCCTGCACACACTGGTACAAAGCAAGACCCTTCTGCCCCCGGAGGCAGGCCCTAAAGAGCTGCCCAGCACGTCTGTATGTAACTAACTGCTCCTTGACTCCCTCCCCCCTCCTCCTCATGTGACTGCAGCTTCTGTCTAGAGGCCGGCTTGAGCTTTCCAGCACCTTGTTGCCAGAGCACATACTGCACGATTAACTCGGCGTCGGGGGATCCCCACGCCATTCCGACTCCAGAGACCCACAGGTGTAGTTTGACAAAATCCTAAAGGTAGCTGCAGTAATTGACACTGAACTGCGTGAGATGATGTGTACCAAGCAAAACTGAAACAGTCAAATCTGGTTCCCCCATCATCGTCTGCTGATGGAAGAACTGCGTTGTCCTGAAAACGCCAACATGAAGAGGGGGACTTTCTGAAAAGATAAGCCTCCTAATAGTGTATAATCTCCTAATAGAAGATCATGTGATTTTGTTTTCTGCTGGGGGTTCCTGCGGAGTTGGAAAGTCCAGGCACTTATGTGACAGAGCTGTCGCAGGTGGAAACAGTGTCTGGAACAGGTGGATTTTTGCTTAAGAACAGAATTTGCTCCGCACTTATTGAGAGGTCCTAAGCATGTGAAGATTCCTGACAAGTGAGAGAGTGTTCCAGTGTGGAAGAAGGGCCCAAAATTATTTTTTTCTTGAAATTTTGTCTTTGAGATTCTGAATGAGTTTTATGTGGAGGTGAAAAAATGGGAGAAATTATTTTGCATAACATCAAAATGCTTTGAATGTTCATTTTAACAGCATAGCTTAACCCAGACGTTATTCCTGCCTGGGTATGGATAGTTTTTCTGTTAATTTCCCTAATAATAACTAATAAAGCTTGTGATCAGCTCAGCATACCTGTTATGAATCTTCATGCTCATCAGGTGTTTAAATTCATTGTCGTCGGCCCTCCACCCTCTCCCCGCCCCTGCCTGCTCTTGAGAAGCTGTGTGCTCTCACCTCTCTCTGCACCTGCTGCTCCCCCATGGGAGCGCGTCAGATGTGACACAGCACAGGGCCACACAGGTGTGTGGCAAAGCAAATACCTTCAAACAACGCCTCGCATAGTGCTTTTCGCCTCCAAGCTGCTTCCCAGAAACAGAGCCCTGTCTCAGCTGTTTCTCATACTCCTCACACTGGAACGCATGGCACGTCGTACCTACAAAGTAGGCAATTCATTCAGTGTGATCAATATTCAATTTTAAATGTTACTGACACCTCTGCCCATTCATTTCATTGAATGTCTATTCTTTAAAGCAAGCTCTAGTTAAGATATTTATTTTTCTAGAAAAGGTGACATCTGTAATGTGCAGCTTTAGAAATAATGATTTTTGGAAGGATTGTCACAAAGCTACTAAGGTAAACTTCCTATGACAACCCAACTTAACTGCTGAAGCTCCCAGAGTTTCTCAATGTCTGTGGGTAAGACTAAATGGCTCAATCCTGATAATTTCTCTTCTGGCTCAAGAAGGTGTCTGGCAGTGGATAATGTAAAATTAGGAGCGCCACCTGCTGCCAGCTTTTGGTCTGTGCAATGGCATAGCATAGGCATTGTCATGCACTCAAGCCATCAGATAAAGAAAATCTGGAATATGGGTAAACCCCAGAGATCAGGAAATGAAGCAGAGCTGCCACTCTCACGTCATTAAGAATTAGGGAATTAAAATAGCCTGAGCTCTACAAGACATCTGTGTCAAGGTCATTACATCAATATTCTCTCTTTGTAGAAACTATTATTATAATGCCACTGATGGGAAGGAAAAGCCTTTACTTCTAGTTCTGCTTGAAAGCAAAGATGCGCAGGCTTGCTGTGGGGGGTATTTTCTGCTGCTGGTGAGATTTTTCTCTGAACTTTTTTTAATTGTTCTCCTGGGGCTTGAATATCAAATTACTTTGTGCTGTTAGCTGGAGATGTTAGCAGATTAAAACATTTCATGTGTTTGGAAACCTAAGCAGGAATAGGGATTAGTTTGGCCCAGTTTCTGTCTCGTTAGGGACATTAATTGGACGTGACAGGAGCTGAGGAGCAATGCCACATTGATCAATTCAACAGGTGGCTTGTTAAATTAATTCAGAGAGAATCAGGGGCTGAAATCTCTGCACTCTTGATCTCTCAAGGACCAGTTTTCTTAGAGGAAGAGATTCCTTCCCTGATTCATCCACAGATTACAGGTGTTGCCCATCTTTAACAGCAGGTTTTTACAGAAAATGTAAAAAAAAAACTAAACTAATTGCCAGACTTTATCAGAATTCAATGCAGGACAAAGTTTGATGTACTTTTCTTGAACTATCCGAATAGTTGCAGGACTTGTTCCTACAGACAATATCGAGCAGTGCTGGTGTTCAGTTGTTTAAGACCCACCCAGTGCAGGTCAGTTAGAAAACCACTGAGCAGTGTGGTCCGTGTCCTTCAGGCAGCTCTGGTCCTTCAGGTATTCATTCTTTTCCTCATCTGCAGACCCCTGCAGCTGAAAAGAGTCCTTGCACACACTCACAATGCCCTTCCCTGTTCAACCTTATTGCTAAAAGATCAAACCATAAAATACTTTTTTTTTCCCCACAAATGAGGGTCCCTTTGGTCTTAAAGACTTAGTGTAAGTCAATCTTTTCACGTTTGAAGCATCACAGTGGGATTGTGTGGAGCTCAGATATTGACCTGCACTGCTACACAAGCACTTTTTCTTTCTAGATTCCACGGCCATGAATCTGTTTGATTTCAGGTTTGTTGGATATGTGCAGTTTTTAAGCCCTTCCATTCACAGCTATGGAGAAACAATATTTTTTCAATTTATAGTGAGCGTTCTCTTTTTTTCATACTTTCGCTGTAAATTGATGAACAATAAAAGCAGAAAAGACAGAGAACTGACTTATTTATAGCTGATGAGTCTGGACATTTGGATAAAACAGTTTGATTGCTGTATGGATAAAGAGCCTGGCTTGAAGATTGAAGCACATCTCATTTGGAAGCTAAAAGGACTTACAGACGCACCTTCAAAGATATTTAAGGACTATTAGTGCTGTATTGGTTTCAGTTTCTTTTTGTGTACTTTTCAAATTTGAAACTTGCTTTTCAAGCAGTGTTTAGAAATATAAGAACACGCATCTGGGAGGGCTTTCAGCACAAACCAGTTTGCAACACTTACTGTTCTCCCACGCTGTTCTATCAAGCTGTTTTGAGAGGAGGGGCATTTATATCACGACTGAAGTCACGGGCCATGTGTAAGTTGTGTTGTACGTGTATCTTCTCACTTGAAGCCCAGATTCAGGATGAGAAAAGTACATAAAAACACTGGCTCTGAAATCAGCCGACATGTCTGATGTATCTAAACCCCATTAAAGTGAAATGACTAGCCAGTGCTTGATTTTTTAGCATATTTTCCATTGTCGCATCTCTCTGCCTTGCATGTCTGTACCCATGTAGCCTGATCTGTCTGTAGACTGAGCAGGTAAGTTTTACAAAGTTTGCATCCTTCTCTTGTTTTTGTACTCTCAGGTCACCAAGAATTAAGTGGAAATTTTATGGCATCGGGTTACCTTTGGACTCCCATGATGATTTCACTGTTTGTGGTTTCTTCTGTATATAAATAATGCCCCCATAACGTTGGCACCAAGTTAACTCCGTCACAGATCCCATTACAAAGGGTTTTAGACATCATTGTCTTGTATAAATTGTAATGCTGCATTGCAGTGCTTTGTGCAATCGCAAAACTCAAAGACATTTTATTTCAACATGTTTTTAGATGGAGACCAAGCTCATTTATCAGCACTCAACACATTTTCTGATTCCTTCATTCTGAAAGATGTCTGAACAAGCAGCCACATGAATTCACCTCAATAATAAAAGCTTTATGGATGACCTTTTCTAGAACAAGAAGAAATGACACTACCGCTGCCTTAGCCTCAAATTAAAAGATTTATTGTAGATTTCTGTTTGCACCGCTGATTTTTGGTGCCAGAGAAACAGGAGTGCAGCAGTCAGTGTGGGTCAGAATGAGTTCTCCATTCGTTATGACTAAAGACCATGTGGTACAGTGTATTTACTGGCAAGGGGCTCCGCATCTTGGAATTTGCTTATACAATTTAAATAAAGCTTCATCCCCTTGGGTGGCAGGACAGTTAGTGCTGATGCCTCCCAGCTCTTAGGTCCTGGGTTTGATACCTGACTGGGGTGCTTCTTTGTGGAGTCTGCATGTTATTCCATGTTTGCATGTCTTCTCCAGGTGCTGCGGGTTCTCCTTCCTTACAAAGGCATGCTGGCTGGGTTAAGCGGTGTTTCTAAATTGTCCCATGTTGAATGTGTTTTGATGGACTGGTGTCCCATCCAGGGTGTAGCCCTGCCTTGTGTCCTTTGCTTTCAGGTTAGGCTGCAAGCCATCACTGCTTACCTGGAATAAGCACCTTAGTGGTCAAGGATGCCTAATTTAGAGTTGTGTAGATTTTCTTTCCAGCCCTGTTTTCATAAATGCATTTATGAATAATATAGGTAATATACAGAATATCATAAATAGTGTACCATGTAATGTACCATTTTAACTAACCATTTTTTGCTTACGTGGTTAAGATGTGGAACTCTCTTAAACTCATGAACTCTAAAGAGGAAATACAAAAGGGGAGTTTAATTTAGGTAACTGTCCAGGATTTTCATTGCAACCCAAGATCTCAATCTAGCCTGACTGATTTAAAGTTGATTTAAATTACTTTAAAAAATTAAACATGTCCAGTTAAAATTGTTGGTATAAAAGATGCATTTGATCACAGGGTAGAGTGGAACAACTTTTAATTTTAATGCTGATATAGAGAATTATAAGTAGCATTATATCTGACTAGCTCATCGGATCATTACAGAGGTTAAGTGAAGGAGGAACTGGGTAGATGGGAAGCCAGCGTGTCTCACAAATAAAGTTAGAAAGAGTTAAGCTATCTGCTGATAAAGGAGACAGCACTGCTTCACATGTTGTGCTAATATAGATCCTCACAGCAGTGCTGCACTGGTCCCAGATGGGATTAGTAGTTACATCTGTGCTTTTCTGCGAGCAGAACATTTTCCTTCTCTGCTGTAGTTGTGTGCTGCTCAGAGAGCAGCTCCACTAGTTGCAACAGCTGATTCATAGGCTTGTTAGTTGAGTCCTAGTTTCTACTCATTAGATTGCCCTTCTTTTAAGTATCTATTATTCTGGTCTTCTTCCAGCCTCCAAGCTAGCTGTTGATCACGTGCTCAACCATGAGAAGTCCCAGTGATTTGGTGAAGAGGCACACGCCCGCTCCCACTGCTTGAACCAGGAGACTCCTGCTCATCTTAACCGACTGATCTGATCCAACGTGACCCCCCCTGTGGTAGAAGGAAAATGCCATCTGAACAAGAAAGGCCTGCTGACCCACGAGTATGAGTGCCATCTGAAAGAAGACAAACCCTCCTTTGGCACCGTGCTTTAAAGCACTGTGTACCACTGCATGAAGTTCATCAAGGCTGATACATGTATGGTGATATTCACTTTTGTGCTGGCTTTTAGAATAAAATAGTTTTGCTTCCAGTCAAGACCGACGCCTCCTGCTTGCAATACCCAAGCAATTTTAAACTTGAGTTTTTTTATGCATTTTCCATTGTTTTGGACAGAGCCTTACACCTGCCATTCCTTTTTGTTCTTGTGTTTGTTTCTTGTAATGTTGTACCAAACCGCACACAAGTCCTCTGCAAGGAACACAAATGTTGACTGGTGCTGTATCAGCTCTCCTGCAGATTAGAGGATAAAATCGCACATAAAATCATGGCAGACCACTGTGGTGAGGATGAGCTCATGGTTGTTAGGAACAATTAGAATTGAAGTGACTGAAATCTGGAAAGGCTCAGGTTCAGTCTTGCTATCGACTAAAACTATCATCTCATTAGTAGGAGGTGGGGGGACCTGAGGGGGACTCTGATGGCAGTTAATTTTTGTGCACAATACGTACATCAATGCAATCAAACGGGCCCAGTGTGCACATGAGCGGGAATTATAGATTCAAAAATGTAATCGATTGGGGTAGTAGTGGGATTTGCACTATAGTTGTGAACCGATAGTGATCTTCTGCAATGAACCACTTCGCGTAAGTCTGATTGAAGAACCACACTTGTTCAATCTGTATCAAGGTTGAATACAGTGGGCAGAAAATTATGGAGCAGGAGACTTTTGTGTTGAGTTTTGTTGAATTTTCATTCCCATCTTATATCCAGGACTGGGTTTCTTTCTCCCTCCGTGACTGTGATGGCAGCTGAGTGAGATACGTGAGCTCTTTCTGAAGTTCACGAGAGCTGTGCGTCTGGTCATATTTCAGCTTCGCTTCTCTAGTTGAGGACTATTGACAAAACAGCCACAACAACTGACAGTCATAAATCACAGTAGTATTTGAAATGATTGATTTTTATCATACTCGAAGGCATTTTCAATCAGAGCTTCACTAATGTACTTATTATCGGGGTGGGGGAGGTAATTTCTTCTTTGTACATGTGAATTTTGTCTTTTTTAAAATTTCTATCAATAAACCTGTGAACAACTGAATTTGTTTGGTCTTGTCACTAGCATCTACACCCATCATTTGCATCATTACAGTTAGCAGTTAATACCTTATAAAATGCTGCTTGTAAAATCTATAAAGGTTTCAAGGGATGCAAGGGTGATATGGAAGCTTTTTCAATTGGGAAGGTTTTCACCTATTGGTTATTAAAACAGGTGAGACGGTGCTGAGCCCTTGGTTCATTTCTGGACCTGGGGTGCTGCCTGTGTGGAGTTTGCATGTTCTCCCCATGTTTGCCTGGGTTTCCTCCAGGTGCTCCAGTTTCCTCCCGCAGTCTGAAAACATGCTGGTAAGTTAGTTGGCTTCTGGGAAAATTACCCTGGTGTCTGTGTTTGTGTCTGTCTGCCCTGCAGTGACCCTGCAGTTGCTTCCGGGGATAGGCTCTGGGTCCTCCGTGACCCTGAACTGGATGAAGAGGTTAGAAGATGGATGGATGGTGATAGTTCCTTAGTGGGTATACCTTATACTAATCTGTTGTTCCTGCAAAGACACCCAGATGCCCATGGATGCCACGACTACACGCCCAGAGTCTGCACAGTCTTAAATTTCCCCCCAGGGAATGAATAAAGTATTTTGAATTGAATTGGATCATGGAAACAATCATGGACCACATGGGATGGTCATTTGTGCAAATTTATTATCATTTTTAACACCTAAACCAGTTTTGAAAATAAACATAGTTGTTTAAGCAATCAAACACTACTTTTAGAGCATATTAAACCATCCAAACTAATAGCATGTGTACAATAATTGTAGCCTGCCAGATGTGCGCTTGCGCAACTTATCCCTTCGTCACCCTGATCACGTGACAGGCGCCTGGCTTCCTCTGTTTTTGTCACGTGACAAGGAAGTCACCACATGATCCTAAAGCTCACTGATGTGGCTTTCATCGTTTTCGCTGGGATATGGTGCAAGAGGAGACGCCGTTACAAGAAAGCATTGTACTTACTGCAGGGTAATTACAATTATATTCCTAGCTTAAATGTCCTTTTTTCAGGATTACAGATGTAGATCGATGTACAGTTCGATAAAATGCAGCGAACATCTTTATCAGTATAGTATTTAACATCGTTCTGCAAAATGTGGCACTTTTTAAACTATTTTTGATAATTTTAAAATAAAGCATACGTAGCTGTTTGTATTGATGAAAAACGTGTATCCAATGTGTACAGAAAGCGAGTCAATGTAAAAGTGATCTTCAGTCCTGCTCTACAACTCTGCTGCTCCTCTCCTTTGCCAGGATCTGAGCAATGGGCTCTAAGAGTAAGAAGCGAGTAATTCTGCCAACGCGCCCTGATCCGCCCACCGTCGACCAGATCCTGGAGGACGTTGGCAGGGCCTCTCCTAGCGACCCTGTCTTTACCATGTTTCAGGACTGCTCACAAGGTACCTCTCAGCCGTGCGCTGAAAATCCTGTTCTGGGTTCTGTGCCACGTCACTTGTAACTTAATTTACAGAATTAAAATGGGGGG